>NC_083731.1:45530887-45830887 GCF_028564815.1 Eubalaena glacialis
TGTTTTCCCGTTTTGAAAGCTCCATTCATGCGGCCTCGAAGCTACCTGAAAAGCACTGTTGTTACCGTGCTTTTCCTTACAGCCGGCATGGCACATAGAAGAAAATGAGTTTTCTCGAAAGAAACCTTGTGCTTCCAGTTCCTACTTGGAACCTCACCCTGCTCTGCTCTATACCAAACGTGAAAGTCAATGTGAGCACTAGCCTCGAAGTAAGGCCCTGATTATGCTGGCAAAACGGGAGGCGTGCAGCAGCTCCATGAGGCCTTCATCGCTGTTCTGCTTTAGTTGAACGGTAGTCAGCTCTCCAAGACTCCTAGGGACTTTGCTTAAGCAACCGTTTCGGTACCAGAACACTGCGTAGAGCCAGGAAGCTTTGGTCCTGCGTGTATGCTGCGTGTCTACCTAGAAATTAGACACTGATGGCACAAGGCTTGTTTTCCCATTAGGAAAGCTCCGTTCATGCGGCCTCGAAGCTACCGGAAAAGCATTGTTGTTGGCGGGGTTTTAGTCACTGCCGGCATGGTTCTGAGAAGAAAATGAGTTTTTTCGTAAGAAACCTTGTGCTTCCAGTTCCTTGTAGGAAGCTCACCCTGCTCTGCTCTATACCTAAAGTGAAAGGCAACGTGAGACTTGCTTCGAAGTAAGGCCTTGATTATCCTTGCAAAACGGGAGGCGTGCAGCAGCTCCATGAGGCCTTCATCGTTGTTCTGCTTTAGTTTCACGGTAGTAAGCCTTTCAAGACTCCTAGGGACCTTGCTTCAGCACCCGTTTCGGTACCAGAACACTGCGGAGAGCCAGGAAGCTCTGGTCCTGCGTGTATGCTGCGTGTCAACCTAGAAATTAGAGACTGATGGCACAAGGCTTGTTTTCCCATTAGGAAAGCTCCATTCATGCGGCCTCGAAGCTACCTGAAAAGCATTGTTGTTGCCTGGGTTTTCGTCACTGCCGACATGGTTCTGAGAAGAAAATGAGTTTTCATGGAAGAAACCTTGTGCTTCCAGTTCCTTGTTGGAAGCTCACCCTGCTCTGCTCTATACCAAAAGTGAAAGCCAACGTGAGCCCTAGCCTCGAAGTAAGGCCCTGATTTGCCTTGCCAATGGGGAGGCGTGCAGCAGCTCCATGAGGCCTTCCTCACTGTTCTGCTTGAGTTTCACGGTAGTAAGCCTTTCAAGACTCCTAGGGACCTTGCTTCAGCACCCGTTTCAGTACCAGAATATTGAGGAGACACAGGAAGCTCTAGTCCTGTTAAGCAACTTCCAGCCCCGTAGGCCTTTTGGAACACCCCAGTGTTGGCTAGAGAAAGGCAACACACTGCACTCTTCCTTGGCAGAGCCAGATTACCTCAGCTCCACACAGGATTCACGACCACACTTCTCGACTGTCCTCCATGCAGTGGATGTAACCTCATTCCCCTAGCTGAACTCTATTGAGAAAAACACTCTGCTTCTAATCCCGTTTCACTTTTTACACTTCGAGTCACGCATCCTCAAGGGGGTGGTCGGCTTGCATTCCAAGTACAATTTAAGCACAGTTCTTGGTGTAACACAGCAGGTCTTTTGAAGAGGCACAGGTCTCTAAGTCTCCCTCGCGCATCCTTTGTTTAGGCACTTTGCTGCACGCAGAAAACCGGTCGTAGAAAAAAGTTGATTCAGGGGAAGCCCCAGTGGGGATCGTGAATCTCTTTTGACGTGGTAGCATCAACATGTACTTATGCTGCGTGTCAACCTGGAAATGGGAGACTGAAGGCACAAAGCTTGTTTTCCCGTTTTGAAAGCTCCATTCATGCGGCCTCGAAGCTACCTGAAAAGCACTGTTGTTACCGTGCTTTTCCTTACAGCCGGCATGGCACATAGAAGAAAATGAGTTTTCTCGAAAGAAACCTTGTGCTTCCAGTTCCTACTTGGAACCTCACCCTGCTCTGCTCTATACCAAACGTGAAAGTCAATGTGAGCACTAGCCTCGAAGTAAGGCCCTGATTATGCTGGCAAAACGGGAGGCGTGCAGCAGCTCCATGAGGCCTTCATCGCTGTTCTGCTTTAGTTGAACGGTAGTCAGCTCTCGAAGACTCCTAGGGACTTTGCTTAAGCAACCGTTTCGGTACCAGAACACTGCGTAGAGCCAGGAAGCTTTGGTCCTGCGTGTATGCTGCGTGTCTACCTAGAAATTAGAGACTGATGGCACAAGGCTTGTTTTCCCATTAGGAAAGCTCCGTTCATGCGGCCTCGAAGCTACCGGAAAAGCATTGTTGTTGGCGGGGTTTTAGTCACTGCCGGCATGGTTCTGAGAAGAAAATGAGTTTTTTCGTAAGAAACCTTGTGCTTCCAATTCCTTGTAGGAAGCTCACCCTGCTCTGCTCTATACCTAAAGTGAAAGGCAACGTGAGACTTGCTTCGAAGTAAGGCCTTGATTATCCTTGCAAAACGGGAGGCGTGCAGCAGCTCCATGAGGCCTTCATCGTTGTTCTGCTTTAGTTTCACGGTAGTAAGCCTTTCAAGACTCCTAGGGACCTTGCTTCAGCCCCCGTTTCGGTACCAGAACACTGCGGAGAGCCAGGAAGCTCTGGTCCTGCGTGTATGCTGCGTGTCAACCTAGAAATTAGAGACTGATGGCACAAGGCTTGTTTTCCCATTAGGAAAGCTCCGTTCATGCGGCCTCGAAGCTACCTGAAAAGCATTGTTGTTGCCTGGGTTTTCGTCACTGCCGACATGGTTCTGAGAAGAAAATGAGTTTTCATGGAAGAAACCTTGTGCTTCCAGTTCCTTTTTGGAAGCTCACCCTGCTCTGCTCTATACCAAAAGTGAAAGCCAACGTGAGCCCTAGCCTCGAAGTAAGGCCCTGATTTGCCTTGCCAATGGGGAGGCGTGCAGCAGCTCCATGAGGCCTTCCTCACTGTTCTGCTTGAGTTTCACGGTAGTAAGCCTTTCAAGACTCCTAGGGACCTTGCTTCAGCACCCGTTTCAGTACCAGAATATTGAGTAGACACAGGAAGCTCTAGTCCTGTTAAGCAACTTCCAGCCCCGTAGGTCTTTTGGAACACCCCAGTGTGGGCTAGAGAAAGGCAACACACTGCACTCTTCCTTGGCAGAGCCAGATTACCTCAGCTCCACACAGGATTCACGACCACACTTCTCGACTGTCCTCCATGCAGTGGATGTAACCTCATTCCCCTAGCTGAACTCTATTGAGAAAAACACTCTGCTTCTAATCCCGTTTCACTTTTTACACTTCGAGTCACGCATCCTCAAGGGGGTGGTCGGCTTGCATTCCAAGTACAATTTAAGCACAGTTCTTGGTGTAACACAGCAGGTCTTTTGAAGAGGCACAGGTCTCTAAGTCTCCCTCGCGCATCCTTGGTTTAGGCACTTTGCTGCACGCAGAAAACCGGTCGTAGAAAAAAGTTGATTCAGGGGAAGCCCCAGTGGGGATCGTGAATCTCTTTTGACGTGGTAGCATCAACATGTACTTATGCTGCGTGTCAACCTGGAAATGGGAGACTGAAGGCACAAAGCTTGTTTTCCCGTTTTGAAAGCTCCATTCATGCGGCCTCGAAGCTACCTGAAAAGCACTGTTGTTACCGTGCTTTTCCTTACAGCCGGCATGGCACATAGAAGAAAATGAGTTTTCTCGAAAGAAACCTTGTGCTTCCAGTTCCTACTTGGAACCTCACCCTGCTCTGCTCTATACCAAACGTGAAAGTCAATGTGAGCACTAGCCTCGAAGTAAGGCCCTGATTATGCTGGCAAAACGGGAGGCGTGCAGCAGCTCCATGAGGCCTTCATCGCTGTTCTGCTTTAGTTGAACGGTAGTAAGCTCTCCAAGACTCCTAGGGACTTTGCTTAAGCAACCGTTTCGGTACCAGAACACT
This sequence comes from Eubalaena glacialis, assembly GCF_028564815.1. Taxonomy (NCBI): domain Eukaryota; kingdom Metazoa; phylum Chordata; class Mammalia; order Artiodactyla; family Balaenidae; genus Eubalaena; species Eubalaena glacialis. The sequence continues at coordinate 45,534,753 of NC_083731.1, forward strand.
GCGTAGAGCCAGGAAGCTTTGGTCCTGCGTGTATGCTGCGTGTCTACCTAGAAATTAGAGACTGATGGCACAAGGCTTGTTTTCCCATTAGGAAAGCTCCGTTCATGCGGCCTCGAAGCTACCGGAAAAGCATTGTTGTTGGCGGGGTTTTAGTCACTGCCGGCATGGTTCTGAGAAGAAAATGAGTTTTTTCGTAAGAAACCTTGTGCTTCCAGTTCCTTGTAGGAAGCTCACCCTGCTCTGCTCTATACCTAAAGTGAAAGTCAACGTGAGACTTGCTTCGAAGTAAGGCCTTGATTATCCTTGCAAAACGGGAGGCGTGCAGCAGCTCCATGAGGCCTTCATCGTTGTTCTGCTTTAGTTTCACGGTAGTAAGCCTTTCAAGACTCCTAGGGACCTTGCTGCAGCCCCCGTTTCGGTACCAGAACACTGCGGAGAGCCAGGAAGCTCTGGTCCTGCGTGTATGCTGCGTGTCAACCTAGAAATTAGAGACTGATGGCACAAGGCTTGTTTTCCCATTAGGAAAGCTCCGTTCATGCGGCCTCGAAGCTACCTGAAAAGCATTGTTGTTGCCTGGGTTTTCGTCACTGCCGACATGGTTCTGAGAAGAAAATGAGTTTTCATGGAAGAAACCTTGTGCTTCCAGTTCCTTGTTGGAAGCTCACCCTGCTCTGCTCTATACCAAAAGTGAAAGCCAACGTGAGCCCTAGCCTCGAAGTAAGGCCCTGATTTGCCTTGCCATGGGGAGGCGTGCAGCAGCTCCATGAGGCCTTCCTCACTGTTCTGCTTGAGTTTCACGGTAGTAAGCCTTTCAAGACTCCTAGGGACCTTGCTTCAGCACCCGTTTCAGTACCAGAATATTGAGGAGACACAGGAAGCTCTAGTCCTGTTAAGCAACTTCCAGCCCCGTAGGCCTTTTGGAACACCCCAGTGTTGGCTAGAGAAAGGCAACACACTGCACTCTTCCTTGGCAGAGCCAGATTACCTCAGCTCCACACAGGATTCACGACCACACTTCTCGACTGTCCTCCATGCAGTGGATGTAACCTCATTCCCCTAGCTGAACTCTATTGAGAAAAACACTCTGCTTCTAATCCCGTTTCACTTTTTACACTTCGAGTCACGCATCCTCAAGGGGGTGGTCGGCTTGCATTCCAAGTACAATTTAAGCACAGTTCTTGGTGTAACACAGCAGGTCTTTTGAAGAGGCACAGGTCTCTAAGTCTCCCTCGCGCATCCTTTGTTTAGGCACTTTGCTGCACGCAGAAAACCGGTCGTAGAAAAAAGTTGATTCAGGGGAAGCCCCAGTGGGGATCGTGAATCTCTTTTGACGTGGTAGCATCAACATGTACTTATGCTGCGTGTCAACCTGGAAATGGGAGACTGAAGGCACAAAGCTTGTTTTCCCATTTTGAAAGCTCCATTCATGCTGCCTCAAAGCTACCTGAAAAGCACTGTTGTTACCGTGCTTTTCCTTACAGCCGGCATGGCACATAGAAGAAAATGAGTTTTCTCGAAAGAAACCTTGTGCTTCCAGTTCCTACTTGGAACCTCACCCTGCTCTGCTCTATACCAAACGTGAAAGTCAATGTGAGCACTAGCCTCGAAGTAAGGCCCTGATTATGCTGGCAAAACGGGAGGCGTGCAGCAGCTCCATGAGGCCTTCATCGCTGTTCTGCTTTAGTTGAACGGTAGTCAGCTCTCCAAGACTCCTAGGGACTTTGCTTAAGCAACAGTTTCGGTACCAGAACACTGCGTAGAGCCAGGAAGCTTTGGTCCTGCGTGTATGCTGCGTGTCTACCTAGAAATTAGAGACTGATGGCACAAGGCTTGTTTTCCCATTAGGAGAGCTCCGTTCATGCGGCCTCGAAGCTACAGGAAAAGCATTGTTGTTGGCGGGGTTTGAGTCACTGCCGGCATGGTTCTGAGAAGAAACTGAGTTTTTTCGTAAGAAACCTTGTGCTTCCAGTTCCTTGTAGGAAGCTCACCCTGCTCTGCTCTATACCTAAAGTGAAAGTCAACGTGAGACTTGCTTCGAAGTAAGGCCTTGATTATCCTTGCAAAACGGGAGGCGTGCAGCAGCTCCATGAGGCCTTCATCGTTGTTCTGCTTTAGTTTCACGGTAGTAAGCCTTTCAAGACTCCTAGGGACCTTGCTTCAGCACCCGTTTCGGTACCAGAACACTGCGGAGAGCCAGGAAGCTCTGGTCCTGCGTGTATGCTGCGTGTCAACCTAGAAATTAGAGACTGATGGCACAAGGCTTGTTTTCCCATTAGGAAAGCTCCGTTCATGCGGCCTCGAAGCTACCTGAAAAGCATTGTTGTTGCCTGGGTTTTCGTCACTGCCGACATGGTTCTGAGAAGAAAATGAGTTTTCATGGAAGAAACCTTGTGCTTCCAGTTCCTTGTTGGAAGCTCACCCTGCTCTGCTCTATACCAAAAGTGAAAGCCAACGTGAGCCCTAGCCTCGAAGTAAGGCCCTGATTTGCCTTGCCAATGGGGAGGCGTGCAGCAGCTCCATGAGGCCTTCCTCACTGTTCTGCTTGAGTTTCACGGTAGTAAGCCTTTCAAGACTCCTAGGGACCTTGCTTCAGCACCCGTTTCAGTACCAGAATATTGAGTAGACACAGGAAGCTCTAGTCCTGTTAAGCAACTTCCAGCCCCGTAGGCCTTTTGGAACACCCCAGTGTTGGCTAGAGAAAGGCAACACACTGCACTCTTCCTTGGCAGAGCCAGATTACCTCAGCTCCACACAGGATTCACGACCACACTTCTCGACTGTCCTCCATGCAGTGGATGTAACCTCATTCCCCTAGCTGAACTCTATTGAGAAAAACACTCTGCTTCTAATCCCGTTTCACTTTTTACACTTCGAATCACGCATCCTCAAGGGGGTGGTCGGCTTGCATTCCAAGTACAATTTAAGCACAGTTCTTGGTGTAACACAGCAGGTCTTTTGAAGAGGCACAGGTCTCTAAGTCTCCCTCGCGCATCCTTTGTTTAGGCACTTTGCTGCACGCAGAAAACCGGTCGTAGAAAAAAGTTGATTCAGGGGAAGCCCCAGTGGGGATCGTGAATCTCTTTTGACGTGGTAGCATCAACATGTACTTATGCTGCGTGTCAACCTGGAAATGGGAGACTGAAGGCACAAAGCTTGTTTTCCCGTTTTGAAAGCTCCATTCATGCGGCCTCGAAGCTACCTGAAAAGCACTGTTGTTACCGTGCTTTTCCTTACAGCCGGCATGGCACATAGAAGAAAATGAGTTTTCTCGAAAGAAACCTTGTGCTTCCAGTTCCTACTTGGAACCTCACCCTGCTCTGCTCTATACCAAACGTGAAAGTCAATGTGAGCACTAGCCTCGAAGTAAGGCCCTGATTATGCTGGCAAAACGGGAGGCGTGCAGCAGCTCCATGAGGCCTTCATCGCTGTTCTGCTTTAGTTGAACGGTAGTCAGCTCTCCAAGACTCCTAGGGACTTTGCTTAAGCAACCGTTTCGGTACCAGAACACTGCGTAGAGCCAGGAAGCTTTGGTCCTGCGTGTATGCTGCGTGTCTACCTAGAAATTAGACACTGATGGCACAAGGCTTGTTTTCCCATTAGGAAAGCTCCGTTCATGCGGCCTCGAAGCTACCGGAAAAGCATTGTTGTTGGCGGGGTTTTAGTCACTGCCGGCATGGTTCTGAGAAGAAAATGAGTTTTTTCGTAAGAAACCTTGTGCTTCCAGTTCCTTGTAGGAAGCTCACCCTGCTCTGCTCTATACCTAAAGTGAAAGGCAACGTGAGACTTGCTTCGAAGTAAGGCCTTGATTATCCTTGCAAAACGGGAGGCGTGCAGCAGCTCCATGAGGCCTTCATCGTTGTTCTGCTTTAGTTTCACGGTAGCAAGCCTTTCAAGACTCCTAGGGACCTTGCTTCAGCACCCGTTTCGGTACCAGAACACTGCGGAGAGCCAGGAAGCTCTGGTCCTGCGTGTATGCTGCGTGTCAACCTAGAAATTAGAGACTGATGGCACAAGGCTTGTTTTCCCATTAGGAAAGCTCCGTTCATGCGGCCTCGACGCTACCTGAAAAGCATTGTTGTTGCCTGGGTTTTCGTCACTGCCGACATGGTTCTGAGAAGAAAATGAGTTTTCATGGAAGAAACCTTGTGCTTCCAGTTCCTTTTTGGAAGCTCACCCTGCTCTGCTCTATACCAAAAGTGAAAGCCAACGTGAGCCCTAGCCTCGAAGTAAGGCCCTGATTTGCCTTGCCAATGGGGAGGCGTGCAGCAGCTCCATGAGGCCTTCCTCACTGTTCTGCTTGAGTTTCACGGTAGTAAGCCTTTCAAGACTCCTAGGGACCTTGCTTCAGCACCCGTTTCAGTACCAGAATATTGAGTAGACACAGGAAGCTCTAGTCCTGTTAAGCAACTTCCAGCCCCGTAGGTCTTTTGGAACACCCCAGTGTGGGCTAGAGAAAGGCAACACACTGCACTCTTCCTTGGCAGAGCCAGATTACCTCAGCTCCACACAGGATTCACGACCACACTTCTCGACTGTCCTCCATGCAGTGGATGTAACCTCATTCCCCTAGCTGAACTCTATTGAGAAAAACACTCTGCTTCTAATCCCGTTTCACTTTTTACACTTCGAGTCACGCATCCTCAAGGGGGTGGTCGGCTTGCATTCCAAGTACAATTTAAGCACAGTTCTTGGTGTAACACAGCAGGTCTTTTGAAGAGGCACAGGTCTCTAAGTCTCCCTCGCGCATCCTTTGTTTAGGCACTTTGCTGCACGCAGAAAACCGGTCGTAGAAAAAAGTTGATTCAGGGGAAGCCCCAGTGGGGATCGTGAATCTCTTTTGACGTGGTAGCATCAACATGTACTTATGCTGCGTGTCAACCTGGAAATGGGAGACTGAAGGCACAAAGCTTGTTTTCCCGTTTTGAAAGCTCCATTCATGCGGCCTCGAAGCTACCTGAAAAGCACTGTTGTTACCGTGCTTTTCCTTACAGCCGGCATGGCACATAGAAGAAAATGAGTTTTCTCGAAAGAAACCTTGTGCTTCCAGTTCCTACTTGGAACCTCACCCTGCTCTGCTCTATACCAAACGTGAAAGTCAATGTGAGCACTAGCCTCGAAGTAAGGCCCTGATTATGCTGGCAAAACGGGAGGCGTGCAGCAGCTCCATGAGGCCTTCATCGCTGTTCTGCTTTAGTTGAACGGTAGTAAGCTCTCCAAGACTCCTAGGGACTTTGCTTAAGCAACCGTTTCGGTACCAGAACACTGCGTAGAGCCAGGAAGCTTTGGTCCTGCGTGTATGCTGCGTGTCTACCTACAAATTAGAGACTGATGGCACAAGGCTTGTTTTCCCATTAGGAAAGCTCCGTTCATGCGGCCTCGAAGCTACCGGAAAAGCATTGTTGTTGGCGGGGTTTTAGTCACTGCCGGCATGGTTCTGAGAAGAAAATGAGTTTTTTCGTAAGAAACCTTGTGCTTCCAGTTCCTTGTAGGAAGCTCACCCTGCTCTGCTCTATACCTAAAGTGAAAGTCAACGTGAGACTTGCTTCGAAGTAAGGCCTTGATTATCCTTGCAAAACGGGAGGCGTGCAGCAGCTCCATGAGGCCTTCATCGTTGTTCTGCTTTAGTTTCACGGTAGTAAGCCTTTCAAGACTCCTAGGGACCTTGCTGCAGCCCCCGTTTCGGTACCAGAACACTGCGGAGAGCCAGGAAGCTCTGGTCCTGCGTGTATGCTGCGTGTCAACCTAGAAATTAGAGACTGATGGCACAAGGCTTGTTTTCCCATTAGGAAAGCTCCGTTCATGCGGCCTCGAAGCTACCTGAAAAGCATTGTTGTTGCCTGGGTTTTCGTCACTGCCGACATGGTTCTGAGAAGAAAATGAGTTTTCATGGAAGAAACCTTGTGCTTCCAGTTCCTTGTTGGAAGCTCACCCTGCTCTGCTCTATACCAAAAGTGAAAGCCAACGTGAGCCCTAGCCTCGAAGTAAGGCCCTGATTTGCCTTGCCAATGGGGAGGCGTGCAGCAGCTCCATGAGGCCTTCCTCACTGTTCTGCTTGAGTTTCACGGTAGTAAGCCTTTCAAGACTCCTAGGGACCTTGCTTCAGCACCCGTTTCAGTACCAGAATATTGAGTAGACACAGGAAGCTCTAGTCCTGTTAAGCAACTTCCAGCCCCGTAGGCCTTTTGGAACACCCCAGTGTGGGCTAGAGAAAGGCAACACACTGCACTCTTCCTTGGCAGAGCCAGATTACCTCAGCTCCACACAGGATTCACGACCACACTTCTCGACTGTCCTCCATGCAGTGGATGTAACCTCATTCCCCTAGCTGAACTCTATTGAGAAAAACACTCTGCTTCTAATCCCGTTTCACTTTTTACACTTCGAGTCACGCATCCTCAAGGGGGTGGTCGGCTTGCATTCCAAGTACAATTTAAGCACAGTTCTTGGTGTAACACAGCAGGTCTTTTGAAGAGGCACAGGTTTCTAAGTCTCCCTCGCGCATCCTTTGTTTAGGCACTTTGCTGCACGCAGAAAACCGGTCGTAGAAAAAAGTTGATTCAGGGGAAGCCCCAGTGGGGATCGTGAATCTCTTTTGACGTGGTAGCATCAACATGTACTTATGCTGCGTGTCAACCTGGAAATGGGAGACTGAAGGAACAAAGCTTGTTTTCCCATTTTGAAAGCTCCATTCATGCTGCCTCAAAGCTACCTGAAAAGCACTGTTGTTACCGTGCTTTTCCTTACAGCCGGCATGGCACATAGAAGAAAATGAGTTTTCTCGAAAGAAACCTTGTGCTTCCAGTTCCTACTTGGAACCTCACCCTGCTCTGCTCTATACCAAACGTGAAAGTCAATGTGAGCACTAGCCTCGAAGTAAGGCCCTGATTATGCTGGCAAAACGGGAGGCGTGCAGCAGCTCCATGAGGCCTTCATCGCTGTTCTGCTTTAGTTGAACGGTAGTCAGCTCTCCAAGACTCCTAGGGACTTTGCTTAAGCAACAGTTTCGGTACCAGAACACTGCGTAGAGCCAGGAAGCTTTGGTCCTGCGTGTATGCTGCGTGTCTACCTACAAATTAGAGACTGATGGCACAAGGCTTGTTTTCCCATTAGGAAAGCTCCGTTCATGCGGCCTCGAAGCTACCGGAAAAGCATTGTTGTTGGCGGGGTTTTAGTCACTGCCGGCATGGTTCTGAGAAGAAAATGAGTTTTTTCGTAAGAAACCTTGTGCTTCCAGTTCCTTGTAGGAAGCTCACCCTGCTCTGCTCTATACCTAAAGTGAAAGTCAACGTGAGACTTGCTTCGAAGTAAGGCCTTGATTATCCTTGCAAAACGGGAGGCGTGCAGCAGCTCCATGAGGCCTTCATCGTTGTTCTGCTTTAGTTTCACGGTAGTAAGCCTTTCAAGACTCCTAGGGACCTTGCTGCAGCCCCCGTTTCGGTACCAGAACACTGCGGAGAGCCAGGAAGCTCTGGTCCTGCGTGTATGCTGCGTGTCAACCTAGAAATTAGAGACTGATGGCACAAGGCTTGTTTTCCCATTAGGAAAGCTCCGTTCATGCGGCCTCGAAGCTACCTGAAAAGCATTGTTGTTGCCTGGGTTTTCGTCACTGCCGACATGGTTCTGAGAAGAAAATGAGTTTTCATGGAAAAAACCTTGTGCTTCCAGTTCCTTGTTGGAAGCTCACCCTGCTCTGCTCTATACCAAAAGTGAAAGCCAACGTGAGCCCTAGCCTCGAAGTAAGGCCCTGATTTGCCTTGCCAATGGGGAGGCGTGCAGCAGCTCCATGAGGCCTTCCTCACTGTTCTGCTTGAGTTTCACGGTAGTAAGCCTTTCAAGACTCCTAGGGACCTTGCTTCAGCACCCGTTTCAGTACCAGAATATTGAGGAGACACAGGAAGCTCTAGTCCTGTTAAGCAACTTCCAGCCCCGTAGGCCTTTTGGAACACCCCAGTGTTGGCTAGAGAAAGGCAACACACTGCACTCTTCCTTGGCAGAGCCAGATTACCTCAGCTCCACACAGGATTCACGACCACACTTCTCGACTGTCCTCCATGCAGTGGATGTAACCTCATTCCCCTAGCTGAACTCTATTGAGAAAAACACTCTGCTTCTAATCCCGTTTCACTTTTTACACTTCGAGTCACGCATCCTCAAGGGGGTGGTCGGCTTGCATTCCAAGTACAATTTAAGCACAGTTCTTGGTGTAACACAGCAGGTCTTTTGAAGAGGCACAGGTTTCTAAGTCTCCCTCGCGCATCCTTTGTTTAGGCACTTTGCTGCACGCAGAAAACCGGTCGTAGAAAAAAGTTGATTCAGGGGAAGCCCCAGTGGGGATCGTGAATCTCTTTTGACGTGGTAGCATCAACATGTACTTATGCTGCGTGTCAACCTGGAAATGGGAGACTGAAGGCACAAAGCTTGTTTTCCCATTTTGAAAGCTCCATTCATGCTGCCTCAAAGCTACCTGAAAAGCACTGTTGTTACCGTGCTTTTCCTTACAGCCGGCATGGCACATAGAAGAAAATGAGTTTTCTCGAAAGAAACCTTGTGCTTCCAGTTCCTACTTGGAACCTCACCCTGCTCTGCTCTATACCAAACGTGAAAGTCAATGTGAGCACTAGCCTCGAAGTAAGGCCCTGATTATGCTGGCAAAACGGGAGGCGTGCAGCAGCTCCATGAGGCCTTCATCGCTGTTCTGCTTTAGTTGAACGGTAGTCAGCTCTCCAAGACTCCTAGGGACTTTGCTTAAGCAACAGTTTCGGTACCAGAACACTGCGTAGAGCCAGGAAGCTTTGGTCCTGCGTGTATGCTGCGTGTCTACCTAGAAATTAGAGACTGATGGCACAAGGCTTGTTTTCCCATTAGGAGAGCTCCGTTCATGCGGCCTCGAAGCTACAGGAAAAGCATTGTTGTTGGCGGGGTTTGAGTCACTGCCGGCATGGTTCTGAGAAGAAACTGAGTTTTTTCGTAAGAAACCTTGTGCTTCCAGTTCCTTGTAGGAAGCTCACCCTGCTCTGCTCTATACCTAAAGTGAAAGTCAACGTGAGACTTGCTTCGAAGTAAGGCCTTGATTATCCTTGCAAAACGGGAGGCGTGCAGCAGCTCCATGAGGCCTTCATCGTTGTTCTGCTTTAGTTTCACGGTAGTAAGCCTTTCAAGACTCCTAGGGACCTTGCTTCAGCACCCGTTTCGGTACCAGAACACTGCGGAGAGCCAGGAAGCTCTGGTCCTGCGTGTATGCTGCGTGTCAACCTAGAAATTAGAGACTGATGGCACAAGGCTTGTTTTCCCATTAGGAAAGCTCCGTTCATGCGGCCTCGAAGCTACCTGAAAAGCATTGTTGTTGCCTGGGTTTTCGTCACTGCCGACATGGTTCTGAGAAGAAAATGAGTTTTCATGGAAGAAACCTTGTGCTTCCAGTTCCTTTTTGGAAGCTCACCCTGCTCTGCTCTATACCAAAAGTGAAAGCCAACGTGAGCCCTAGCCTCGAAGTAAGGCCCTGATTTGCCTTGCCAATGGGGAGGCGTGCAGCAGCTCCATGAGGCCTTCCTCACTGTTCTGCTTGAGTTTCACGGTAGTAAGCCTTTCAAGACTCCTAGGGACCTTGCTTCAGCACCCGTTTCAGTACCAGAATATTGAGGAGACACAGGAAGCTCTAGTCCTGTTAAGCAACTTCCAGCCCCGTAGGCCTTTTGGAACACCCCAGTGTTGGCTAGAGAAAGGCAACACACTGCACTCTTCCTTGGCAGAGCCAGATTACCTCAGCTCCACACAGGATTCACGACCACACTTCTCGACTGTCCTCCATGCAGTGGATGTAACCTCATTCCCCTAGCTGAACTCTATTGAGAAAAACACTCTGCTTCTAATCCCGTTTCACTTTTTACACTTCGAGTCACGCATCCTCAAGGGGGTGGTCGGCTTGCATTCCAAGTACAATTTAAGCACAGTTCTTGGTGTAACACAGCAGGTCTTTTGAAGAGGCACAGGTCTCTAAGTCTCCCTCGCGCATCCTTTGTTTAGGCACTTTGCTGCACGCAGAAAACCGGTCGTAGAAAAAAGTTGATTCAGGGGAAGCCCCAGTGGGGATCGTGAATCTCTTTTGACGTGGTAGCATCAACATGTACTTATGCTGCGTGTCAACCTGGAAATGGGAGACTGAAGGCACAAAGCTTGTTTTCCCATTTTGAAAGCTCCATTCATGCTGCCTCAAAGCTACCTGAAAAGCACTGTTGTTACCGTGCTTTTCCTTACAGCCGGCATGGCACATAGAAGAAAATGAGTTTTCTCGAAAGAAACCTTGTGCTTCCAGTTCCTACTTGGAACCTCACCCTGCTCTGCTCTATACCAAACGTGAAAGTCAATGTGAGCACTAGCCTCGAAGTAAGGCCCTGATTATGCTGGCAAAACGGGAGGCGTGCAGCAGCTCCATGAGGCCTTCATCGCTGTTCTGCTTTAGTTGAACGGTAGTCAGCTCTCCAAGACTCCTAGGGACTTTGCTTAAGCAACAGTTTCGGTACCAGAACACTGCGTAGAGCCAGGAAGCTTTGGTCCTGCGTGTATGCTGCGTGTCTACCTAGAAATTAGAGACTGATGGCACAAGGCTTGTTTTCCCATTAGGAGAGCTCCGTTCATGCGGCCTCGAAGCTACCGGAAAAGCATTGTTGTTGGCGGGGTTTGAGTCACTGCCGGCATGGTTCTGAGAAGAAACTGAGTTTTTTCGTAAGAAACCTTGTGCTTCCAGTTCCTTGTAGGAAGCTCACCCTGCTCTGCTCTATACCTAAAGTGAAAGTCAACGTGAGACTTGCTTCGAAGTAAGGCCTTGATTATCCTTGCAAAACGGGAGGCGTGCAGCAGCTCCATGAGGCCTTCATCGTTGTTCTGCTTTAGTTTCACGGTAGTAAGCCTTTCAAGACTCCTAGGGACCTTGCTGCAGCCCCCGTTTCGGTACCAGAACACTGCGGAGAGCCAGGAAGCTCTGGTCCTGCGTGTATGCTGCGTGTCAACCTAGAAATTAGAGACTGGTGGCACAAGGCTTGTTTTCCCATTAGGAAAGCTCCGTTCATGCGGCCTCGAAGCTACCTGAAAAGCATTGTTGTTGCCTGGGTTTTCGTCACTGCCGACATGGTTCTGAGAAGAAAATGAGTTTTCATGGAAGAAACCTTGTGCTTCCAGTTCCTTTTTGGAAGCTCACCCTGCTCTGCTCTATACCAAAAGTGAAAGCCAACGTGAGCCCTAGCCTCGAAGTAAGGCCCTGATTTGCCTTGCCAATGGGGAGGCGTGCAGCAGCTCCATGAGGCCTTCCTCACTGTTCTGCTTGAGTTTCACGGTAGTAAGCCTTTCAAGATTCCTAGGGACCTTGCTTCAGCACCCGTTTCAGTACCAGAATATTGAGTAGACACAGGAAGCTCTAGTCCTGTTAAGCAACTTCCAGCCCCGTAGGCCTTTTGGAACACCCCAGTGTTGGCTAGAGAAAGGCAACACACTGCACTCTTCCTTGGCAGAGCCAGATTACCTCAGCTCCACACAGGATTCACGACCACACTTCTCGACTGTCCTCCATGCAGTGGATGTAACCTCATTCCCCTAGCTGAACTCTATTGAGAAAAACACTCTGCTTCTAATCCCGTTTCACTTTTTACACTTCGAGTCACGCATCCTCAAGGGGGTGGTCGGCTTGCATTCCAAGTACAATTTAAGCACAGTTCTTGGTGTAACACAGCAGGTCTTTTGAAGAGGCACAGGTCTCTAAGTCTCCCTCGCGCATCCTTTGTTTAGGCACTTTGCTGCACGCAGAAAACCGGTCGTAGAAAAAAGTTGATTCAGGGGAAGCCCCAGTGGGGATCGTGAATCTCTTTTGACGTGGTAGCATCAACATGTACTTATGCTGCGTGTCAACCTGGAAATGGGAGACTGAAGGCACAAAGCTTGTTTTCCCGTTTTGAAAGCTCCATTCATGCGGCCTCGAAGCTACCTGAAAAGCACTGTTGTTACCGTGCTTTTCCTTACAGCCGGCATGGCACATAGAAGAAAATGAGTTTTCTCGAAAGAAACCTTGTGCTTCCAGTTCCTACTTGGAACCTCACCCTGCTCTGCTCTATACCAAACGTGAAAGTCAATGTGAGCACTAGCCTCGAAGTAAGGCCCTGATTATGCTGGCAAAACGGGAGGCGTGCAGCAGCTCCATGAGGCCTTCATCGCTGTTCTGCTTTAGTTGAACGGTAGTCAGCTCTCCAAGACTCCTAGGGACTTTGCTTAAGCAACCGTTTCGGTACCAGAACACTGCGTAGAGCCAGGAAGCTTTGGTCCTGCGTGTATGCTGCGTGTCTACCTAGAAATTAGAGACTGATGGCACAAGGCTTGTTTTCCCATTAGGAAAGCTCCGTTCATGCGGCCTCGAAGCTACCGGAAAAGCATTGTTGTTGGCGGGGTTTTAGTCACTGCCGGCATGGTTCTGAGAAGAAAATGAGTTTTTTCGTAAGAAACCTTGTGCTTCCAGTTCCTTGTAGGAAGCTCACCCTGCTCTGCTCTATACCTAAAGTGAAAGGCAACGTGAGACTTGCTTCGAAGTAAGGCCTTGATTATCCTTGCAAAACGGGAGGCGTGCAGCAGCTCCATGAGGCCTTCATCGTTGTTCTGCTTTAGTTTCACGGTAGCAAGCCTTTCAAGACTCCTAGGGACCTTGCTTCAGCACCCGTTTCGGTACCAGAACACTGCGGAGAGCCAGGAAGCTCTGGTCCTGCGTGTATGCTGCGTGTCAACCTAGAAATTAGACACTGATGGCACAAGGCTTGTTTTCCCATTAGGAAAGCTCCGTTCATGCGGCCTCGACGCTACCTGAAAAGCATTGTTGTTGCCTGGGTTTTCGTCACTGCCGACATGGTTCTGAGAAGAAAATGAGTTTTCATGGAAGAAACCTTGTGCTTCCAGTTCCTTTTTGGAAGCTCACCCTGCTCTGCTCTATACCAAAAGTGAAAGCCAACGTGAGCCCTAGCCTCGAAGTAAGGCCCTGATTTGCCTTGCCAATGGGGAGGCGTGCAGCAGCTCCATGAGGCCTTCCTCACTGTTCTGCTTGAGTTTCACGGTAGTAAGCCTTTCAAGACTCCTAGGGACCTTGCTTCAGCACCCGTTTCCGTACCAGAATATTGAGGAGACACAGGAAGCTCTAGTCCTGTTAAGCAACTTCCAGCCCCGTAGGCCTTTTGGAACACCCCAGTGTTGGCTAGAGAAAGGCAACACACTGCACTCTTCCTTGGCAGAGCCAGATTACCTCAGCTCCACACAGGATTCACGACCACACTTCTCGACTGTCCTCCATGCAGTGGATGTAACCTCATTCCCCTAGCTGAACTCTATTGAGAAAAACACTCTGCTTCTAATCCCGTTTCACTTTTTACACTTCGAGTCACGCATCCTCAAGGGGGTGGTCGGCTTGCATTCCAAGTACAATTTAAGCACAGTTCTTGGTGTAACACAGCAGGTCTTTTGAAGAGGCACAGGTTTCTAAGTCTCCCTCGCGCATCCTTTGTTTAGGCACTTTGCTGCACGCAGAAAACCGGTCGTAGAAAAAAGTTGATTCAGGGGAAGCCCCAGTGGGGATCGTGAATCTCTTTTGACGTGGTAGCATCAACATGTACTTATGCTGCGTGTCAACCTGGAAATGGGAGACTGAAGGCACAAAGCTTGTTTTCCCATTTTGAAAGCTCCATTCATGCTGCCTCAAAGCTACCTGAAAAGCACTGTTGTTACCGTGCTTTTCCTTACAGCCGGCATGGCACATAGAAGAAAATGAGTTTTCTCGAAAGAAACCTTGTGCTTCCAGTTCCTACTTGGAACCTCACCCTGCTCTGCTCTATACCAAACGTGAAAGTCAATGTGAGCACTAGCCTCGAAGTAAGGCCCTGATTATGCTGGCAAAACGGGAGGCGTGCAGCAGCTCCATGAGGCCTTCATCGCTGTTCTGCTTTAGTTGAACGGTAGTCAGCTCTCCAAGACTCCTAGGGACTTTGCTTAAGCAACAGTTTCGGTACCAGAACACTGCGTAGAGCCAGGAAGCTTTGGTCCTGCGTGTATGCTGCGTGTCTACCTACAAATTAGAGACTGATGGCACAAGGCTTGTTTTCCCATTAGGAAAGCTCCGTTCATGCGGCCTCGAAGCTACCGGAAAAGCATTGTTGTTGGCGGGGTTTTAGTCACTGCCGGCATGGTTCTGAGAAGAAAATGAGTTTTTTCGTAAGAAACCTTGTGCTTCCAGTTCCTTGTAGGAAGCTCACCCTGCTCTGCTCTATACCTAAAGTGAAAGTCAACGTGAGACTTGCTTCGAAGTAAGGCCTTGATTATCCTTGCAAAACGGGAGGCGTGCAGCAGCTCCATGAGGCCTTCATCGTTGTTCTGCTTTAGTTTCACGGTAGTAAGCCTTTCAAGACTCCTAGGGACCTTGCTTCAGCCCCCGTTTCGGTACCAGAACACTGCGGAGAGCCAGGAAGCTCTGGTCCTGCGTGTATGCTGCGTGTCAACCTAGAAATTAGAGACTGATGGCACAAGGCTTGTTTTCCCATTAGGAAAGCTCCGTTCATGCGGCCTCGAAGCTACCTGAAAAGCATTGTTGTTGCCTGGGTTTTCGTCACTGCCGACATGGTTCTGAGAAGAAAATGAGTTTTCATGGAAGAAACCTTGTGCTTCCAGTTCCTTGTTGGAAGCTCACCCTGCTCTGCTCTATACCAAAAGTGAAAGCCAACGTGAGCCCTAGCCTCGAAGTAAGGCCCTGATTTGCCTTGCCAATGGGGAGGCGTGCAGCAGCTCCATGAGGCCTTCCTCACTGTTCTGCTTGAGTTTCACGGTAGTAAGCCTTTCAAGACTCCTAGGGACCTTGCTTCAGCACCCGTTTCCGTACCAGAATATTGAGGAGACACAGGAAGCTCTAGTCCTGTTAAGCAACTTCCAGCCCCGTAGGCCTTTTGGAACACCCCAGTGTTGGCTAGAGAAAGGCAACACACTGCACTCTTCCTTGGCAGAGCCAGATTACCTCAGCTCCACACAGGATTCACGACCACACTTCTCGACTGTCCTCCATGCAGTGGATGTAACCTCATTCCCCTAGCTGAACTCTATTGAGAAAAACACTCTGCTTCTAATCCCGTTTCCCTTTTTACACTTCGAGTCACGCATCCTCAAGGGGGTGGTCGGCTTGCATTCCAAGTACAATTTAAGCACAGTTCTTGGTGTAACACAGCAGGTCTTTTGAAGAGGCACAGGTTTCTAAGTCTCCCTCGCGCATCCTTTGTTTAGGCACTTTGCTGCACGCAGAAAACCGGTCGTAGAAAAAAGTTGATTCAGGGGAAGCCCCAGTGGGGATCGTGAATCTCTTTTGAAGTGGTAGCATCAACATGTACTTATGCTGCGTGTCAACCTGGAAATGGGAGACTGAAGGCACAAAGCTTGTTTTCCCATTTTGAAAGCTCCATTCATGCTGCCTCAAAGCTACCTGAAAAGCACTGTTGTTACCGTGCTTTTCCTTACAGCCGGCATGGCACATAGAAGAAAATGAGTTTTCTCGAAAGAAACCTTGTGCTTCCAGTTCCTACTTGGAACCTCACCCTGCTCTGCTCTATACCAAACGTGAAAGTCAATGTGAGCACTAGCCTCGAAGTAAGGCCCTGATTATGCTGGCAAAACGGGAGGCGTGCAGCAGCTCCATGAGGCCTTCATCGCTGTTCTGCTTTAGTTGAACGGTAGTCAGCTCTCCAAGACTCCTAGGGACTTTGCTTAAGCAACAGTTTCGGTACCAGAACACTGCGTAGAGCCAGGAAGCTTTGGTCCTGCGTGTATGCTGCGTGTCTACCTAGAAATTAGAGACTGATGGCACAAGGCTTGTTTTCCCATTAGGAGAGCTCCGTTCATGCGGCCTCGAAGCTACAGGAAAAGCATTGTTGTTGGCGGGGTTTGAGTCACTGCCGGCATGGTTCTGAGAAGAAACTGAGTTTTTTCGTAAGAAACCTTGTGCTTCCAGTTCCTTGTAGGAAGCTCACCCTGCTCTGCTCTATACCTAAAGTGAAAGTCAACGTGAGACTTGCTTCGAAGTAAGGCCTTGATTATCCTTGCAAAACGGGAGGCGTGCAGCAGCTCCATGAGGCCTTCATCGTTGTTCTGCTTTAGTTTCACGGTAGTAAGCCTTTCAAGACTCCTAGGGACCTTGCTTCAGCACCCGTTTCGGTACCAGAACACTGCGGAGAGCCAGGAAGCTCTGGTCCTGCGTGTATGCTGCGTGTCAACCTAGAAATTAGAGACTGATGGCACAAGGCTTGTTTTCCCATTAGGAAAGCTCCGTTCATGCGGCCTCGAAGCTACCTGAAAAGCATTGTTGTTGCCTGGGTTTTCGTCACTGCCGACATGGTTCTGAGAAGAAAATGAGTTTTCATGGAAGAAACCTTGTGCTTCCAGTTCCTTTTTGGAAGCTCACCCTGCTCTGCTCTATACCAAAAGTGAAAGCCAACGTGAGCCCTAGCCTCGAAGTAAGGCCCTGATTTGCCTTGCCAATGGGGAGGCGTGCAGCAGCTCCATGAGGCCTTCCTCACTGTTCTGCTTGAGTTTCACGGTAGTAAGCCTTTCAAGACTCCTAGGGACCTTGCTTCAGCACCCGTTTCAGTACCAGAATATTGAGGAGACACAGGAAGCTCTAGTCCTGTTAAGCAACTTCCAGCCCCGTAGGCCTTTTGGAACACCCCAGTGTTGGCTAGAGAAAGGCAACACACTGCACTCTTCCTTGGCAGAGCCAGATTACCTCAGCTCCACACAGGATTCACGACCACACTTCTCGACTGTCCTCCATGCAGTGGATGTAACCTCATTCCCCTAGCTGAACTCTATTGAGAAAAACACTCTGCTTCTAATCCCGTTTCACTTTTTACACTTCGAGTCACGCATCCTCAAGGGGGTGGTCGGCTTGCATTCCAAGTACAATTTAAGCACAGTTCTTGGTGTAACACAGCAGGTCTTTTGAAGAGGCACAGGTCTCTAAGTCTCCCTCGCGCATCCTTTGTTTAGGCACTTTGCTGCACGCAGAAAACCGGTCGTAGAAAAAAGTTGATTCAGGGGAAGCCCCAGTGGGGATCGTGAATCTCTTTTGACGTGGTAGCATCAACATGTACTTATGCTGCGTGTCAACCTGGAAATGGGAGACTGAAGGCACAAAGCTTGTTTTCCCGTTTTGAAAGCTCCATTCATGCGGCCTCGAAGCTACCTGAAAAGCACTGTTGTTACCGTGCTTTTCCTTACAGCCGGCATGGCACATAGAAGAAAATGAGTTTTCTCGAAAGAAACCTTGTGCTTCCAGTTCCTACTTGGAACCTCACCCTGCTCTGCTCTATACCAAACGTGAAAGTCAATGTGAGCACTAGCCTCGAAGTAAGGCCCTGATTATGCTGGCAAAACGGGAGGCGTGCAGCAGCTCCATGAGGCCTTCATCGCTGTTCTGCTTTAGTTGAACGGTAGTCAGCTCTCCAAGACTCCTAGGGACTTTGCTTAAGCAACAGTTTCGGTACCAGAACACTGCGTAGAGCCAGGAAGCTTTGGTCCTGCGTGTATGCTGCGTGTCTACCTACAAATTAGAGACTGATGGCACAAGGCTTGTTTTCCCATTAGGAAAGCTCCGTTCATGCGGCCTCGAAGCTACCGGAAAAGCATTGTTGTTGGCGGGGTTTTAGTCACTGCCGGCATGGTTCTGAGAAGAAAATGAGTTTTTTCGTAAGAAACCTTGTGCTTCCAGTTCCTTGTAGGAAGCTCACCCTGCTCTGCTCTATACCTAAAGTGAAAGTCAACGTGAGACTTGCTTCGAAGTAAGGCCTTGATTATCCTTGCAAAACGGGAGGCGTGCAGCAGCTCCATGAGGCCTTCATCGTTGTTCTGCTTTAGTTTCACGGTAGTAAGCCTTTCAAGACTCCTAGGGACCTTGCTGCAGCCCCCGTTTCGGTACCAGAACACTGCGGAGAGCCAGGAAGCTCTGGTCCTGCGTGTATGCTGCGTGTCAACCTAGAAATTAGAGACTGATGGCACAAGGCTTGTTTTCCCATTAGGAAAGCTCCGTTCATGCGGCCTCGAAGCTACCTGAAAAGCATTGTTGTTGCCTGGGTTTTCGTCACTGCCGACATGGTTCTGAGAAGAAAATGAGTTTTCATGGAAGAAACCTTGTGCTTCCAGTTCCTTGTTGGAAGCTCACCCTGCTCTGCTCTATACCAAAAGTGAAAGCCAACGTGAGCCCTAGCCTCGAAGTAAGGCCCTGATTTGCCTTGCCAATGGGGAGGCGTGCAGCAGCTCCATGAGGCCTTCCTCACTGTTCTGCTTGAGTTTCACGGTAGTAAGCCTTTCAAGACTCCTAGGGACCTTGCTTCAGCACCCGTTTCAGTACCAGAATATTGAGGAGACACAGGAAGCTCTAGTCCTGTTAAGCAACTTCCAGCCCCGTAGGCCTTTTGGAACACCCCAGTGTTGGCTAGAGAAAGGCAACACACTGCACTCTTCCTTGGCAGAGCCAGATTACCTCAGCTCCACACAGGATTCACGACCACACTTCTCGACTGTCCTCCATGCAGTGGATGTAACCTCATTCCCCTAGCTGAACTCTATTGAGAAAAACACTCTGCTTCTAATCCCGTTTCACTTTTTACACTTCGAGTCACGCATCCTCAAGGGGGTGGTCGGCTTGCATTCCAAGTACAATTTAAGCACAGTTCTTGGTGTAACACAGCAGGTCTTTTGAAGAGGCACAGGTTTCTAAGTCTCCCTCGCGCATCCTTTGTTTAGGCACTTTGCTGCACGCAGAAAACCGGTCGTAGAAAAAAGTTGATTCAGGGGAAGCCCCAGTGGGGATCGTGAATCTCTTTTGACGTGGTAGCATCAACATGTACTTATGCTGCGTGTCAACCTGGAAATGGGAGACTGAAGGCACAAAGCTTGTTTTCCCATTTTGAAAGCTCCATTCATGCTGCCTCAAAGCTACCTGAAAAGCACTGTTGTTACCGTGCTTTTCCTTACAGCCGGCATGGCACATAGAAGAAAATGAGTTTTCTCGAAAGAAACCTTGTGCTTCCAGTTCCTACTTGGAACCTCACCCTGCTCTGCTCTATACCAAACGTGAAAGTCAATGTGAGCACTAGCCTCGAAGTAAGGCCCTGATTATGCTGGCAAAACGGGAGGCGTGCAGCAGCTCCATGAGGCCTTCATCGCTGTTCTGCTTTAGTTGAACGGTAGTCAGCTCTCCAAGACTCCTAGGGACTTTGCTTAAGCAACAGTTTCGGTACCAGAACACTGCGTAGAGCCAGGAAGCTTTGGTCCTGCGTGTATGCTGCGTGTCTACCTAGAAATTAGAGACTGATGGCACAAGGCTTGTTTTCCCATTAGGAGAGCTCCGTTCATGCGGCCTCGAAGCTACAGGAAAAGCATTGTTGTTGGCGGGGTTTGAGTCACTGCCGGCATGGTTCTGAGAAGAAACTGAGTTTTTTCGTAAGAAACCTTGTGCTTCCAGTTCCTTGTAGGAAGCTCACCCTGCTCTGCTCTATACCTAAAGTGAAAGTCAACGTGAGACTTGCTTCGAAGTAAGGCCTTGATTATCCTTGCAAAACGGGAGGCGTGCAGCAGCTCCATGAGGCCTTCATCGTTGTTCTGCTTTAGTTTCACGGTAGTAAGCCTTTCAAGACTCCTAGGGACCTTGCTTCAGCACCCGTTTCGGTACCAGAACACTGCGGAGAGCCAGGAAGCTCTGGTCCTGCGTGTATGCTGCGTGTCAACCTAGAAATTAGAGACTGATGGCACAAGGCTTGTTTTCCCATTAGGAAAGCTCCGTTCATGCGGCCTCGAAGCTACCTGAAAAGCATTGTTGTTGCCTGGGTTTTCGTCACTGCCGACATGGTTCTGAGAAGAAAATGAGTTTTCATGGAAGAAACCTTGTGCTTCCAGTTCCTTTTTGGAAGCTCACCCTGCTCTGCTCTATACCAAAAGTGAAAGCCAACGTGAGCCCTAGCCTCGAAGTAAGGCCCTGATTTGCCTTGCCAATGGGGAGGCGTGCAGCAGCTCCATGAGGCCTTCCTCACTGTTCTGCTTGAGTTTCACGGTAGTAAGCCTTTCAAGACTCCTAGGGACCTTGCTTCAGCACCCGTTTCAGTACCAGAATATTGAGGAGACACAGGAAGCTCTAGTCCTGTTAAGCAACTTCCAGCCCCGTAGGCCTTTTGGAACACCCCAGTGTTGGCTAGAGAAAGGCAACACACTGCACTCTTCCTTGGCAGAGCCAGATTACCTCAGCTCCACACAGGATTCACGACCACACTTCTCGACTGTCCTCCATGCAGTGGATGTAACCTCATTCCCCTAGCTGAACTCTATTGAGAAAAACACTCTGCTTCTAATCCCGTTTCACTTTTTACACTTCGAGTCACGCATCCTCAAGGGGGTGGTCGGCTTGCATTCCAAGTACAATTTAAGCACAGTTCTTGGTGTAACACAGCAGGTCTTTTGAAGAGGCACAGGTCTCTAAGTCTCCCTCGCGCATCCTTTGTTTAGGCACTTTGCTGCACGCAGAAAACCGGTCGTAGAAAAAAGTTGATTCAGGGGAAGCCCCAGTGGGGATCGTGAATCTCTTTTGACGTGGTAGCATCAACATGTACTTATGCTGCGTGTCAACCTGGAAATGGGAGACTGAAGGCACAAAGCTTGTTTTCCCATTTTGAAAGCTCCATTCATGCTGCCTCAAAGCTACCTGAAAAGCACTGTTGTTACCGTGCTTTTCCTTACAGCCGGCATGGCACATAGAAGAAAATGAGTTTTCTCGAAAGAAACCTTGTGCTTCCAGTTCCTACTTGGAACCTCACCCTGCTCTGCTCTATACCAAACGTGAAAGTCAATGTGAGCACTAGCCTCGAAGTAAGGCCCTGATTATGCTGGCAAAACGGGAGGCGTGCAGCAGCTCCATGAGGCCTTCATCGCTGTTCTGCTTTAGTTGAACGGTAGTCAGCTCTCCAAGACTCCTAGGGACTTTGCTTAAGCAACAGTTTCGGTACCAGAACACTGCGTAGAGCCAGGAAGCTTTGGTCCTGCGTGTATGCTGCGTGTCTACCTAGAAATTAGAGACTGATGGCACAAGGCTTGTTTTCCCATTAGGAGAGCTCCGTTCATGCGGCCTCGAAGCTACCGGAAAAGCATTGTTGTTGGCGGGGTTTGAGTCACTGCCGGCATGGTTCTGAGAAGAAACTGAGTTTTTTCGTAAGAAACCTTGTGCTTCCAGTTCCTTGTAGGAAGCTCACCCTGCTCTGCTCTATACCTAAAGT
Organism: Eubalaena glacialis; assembly: GCF_028564815.1. Lineage (NCBI taxonomy): Eukaryota > Metazoa > Chordata > Mammalia > Artiodactyla > Balaenidae > Eubalaena > Eubalaena glacialis. Next base: position 45,556,070 of record NC_083731.1, read on the forward strand.
GAAAGTCAACGTGAGACTTGCTTCGAAGTAAGGCCTTGATTATCCTTGCAAAACGGGAGGCGTGCAGCAGCTCCATGAGGCCTTCATCGTTGTTCTGCTTTAGTTTCACGGTAGTAAGCCTTTCAAGACTCCTAGGGACCTTGCTTCAGCACCCGTTTCGGTACCAGAACACTGCGGAGAGCCAGGAAGCTCTGGTCCTGCGTGTATGCTGCGTGTCAACCTAGAAATTAGAGACTGGTGGCACAAGGCTTGTTTTCCCATTAGGAAAGCTCCGTTCATGCGGCCTCGAAGCTACCTGAAAAGCATTGTTGTTGCCTGGGTTTTCGTCACTGCCGACATGGTTCTGAGAAGAAAATGAGTTTTCATGGAAGAAACCTTGTGCTTCCAGTTCCTTGTTGGAAGCTCACCCTGCTCTGCTCTATACCAAAAGTGAAAGCCAACGTGAGCCCTAGCCTCGAAGTAAGGCCCTGATTTGCCTTGCCAATGGGGAGGCGTGCAGCAGCTCCATGAGGCCTTCCTCACTGTTCTGCTTGAGTTTCACGGTAGTAAGCCTTTCAAGACTCCTAGGGACCTTGCTTCAGCACCCGTTTCAATACCAGAATATTGAGTAGACACAGGAAGCTCTAGTCCTGTTAAGCAACTTCCAGCCCCGTAGGCCTTTTGGAACACCCCAGTGTTGGCTAGAGAAAGGCAACACACTGCACTCTTCCTTGGCAGAGCCAGATTACCTCAGCTCCACACAGGATTCACGACCACACTTCTCGACTGTCCTCCATGCAGTGGATGTAACCTCATTCCCCTAGCTGAACTCTATTGAGAAAAACACTCTGCTTCTAATCCCGTTTCACTTTTTACACTTCGAGTCACGCATCCTCAAGGGGGTGGTCGGCTTGCATTCCAAGTACAATTTAAGCACAGTTCTTGGTGTAACACAGCAGGTCTTTTGAAGAGGCACAGGTCTCTAAGTCTCCCTCGCGCATCCTTTGTTTAGGCACTTTGCTGCACGCAGAAAACCGGTCGTAGAAAAAAGTTGATTCAGGGGAAGCCCCAGTGGGGATCGTGAATCTCTTTTGACGTGGTAGCATCAACATGTACTTATGCTGCGTGTCAACCTGGAAATGGGAGACTGAAGGCACAAAGCTTGTTTTCCCGTTTTGAAAGCTCCATTCATGCGGCCTCGAAGCTACCTGAAAAGCACTGTTGTTACCGTGCTTTTCCTTACAGCCGGCATGGCACATAGAAGAAAATGAGTTTTCTCGAAAGAAACCTTGTGCTTCCAGTTCCTACTTGGAACCTCACCCTGCTCTGCTCTATACCAAACGTGAAAGTCAATGTGAGCACTAGCCTCGAAGTAAGGCCCTGATTATGCTGGCAAAACGGGAGGCGTGCAGCAGCTCCATGAGGCCTTCATCGCTGTTCTGCTTTAGTTGAACGGTAGTCAGCTCTCCAAGACTCCTAGGGACTTTGCTTAAGCAACCGTTTCGGTACCAGAACACTGCGTAGAGCCAGGAAGCTTTGGTCCTGCGTGTATGCTGCGTGTCTACCTAGAAATTAGAGACTGATGGCACAAGGCTTGTTTTCCCATTAGGAAAGCTCCGTTCATGCGGCCTCGAAGCTACCGGAAAAGCATTGTTGTTGGCGGGGTTTTAGTCACTGCCGGCATGGTTCTGAGAAGAAAATGAGTTTTTTCGTAAGAAACCTTGTGCTTCCAGTTCCTTGTAGGAAGCTCACCCTGCTCTGCTCTATACCTAAAGTGAAAGTCAACGTGAGACTTGCTTCGAAGTAAGGCCTTGATTATCCTTGCAAAACGGGAGGCGTGCAGCAGCTCCATGAGGCCTTCATCGTTGTTCTGCTTTAGTTTCACGGTAGTAAGCCTTTCAAGACTCCTAGGGACCTTGCTGCAGCCCCCGTTTCGGTACCAGAACACTGCGGAGAGCCAGGAAGCTCTGGTCCTGCGTGTATGCTGCGTGTCAACCTAGAAATTAGAGACTGATGGCACAAGGCTTGTTTTCCCATTAGGAAAGCTCCGTTCATGCGGCCTCGAAGCTACCTGAAAAGCATTGTTGTTGCCTGGGTTTTCGTCACTGCCGACATGGTTCTGAGAAGAAAATGAGTTTTCATGGAAGAAACCTTGTGCTTCCAGTTCCTTGTTGGAAGCTCACCCTGCTCTGCTCTATACCAAAAGTGAAAGCCAACGTGAGCCCTAGCCTCGAAGTAAGGCCCTGATTTGCCTTGCCAATGGGGAGGCGTGCAGCAGCTCCATGAGGCCTTCCTCACTGTTCTGCTTGAGTTTCACGGTAGTAAGCCTTTCAAGACTCCTAGGGACCTTGCTTCAGCACCCGTTTCAGTACCAGAATATTGAGGAGACACAGGAAGCTCTAGTCCTGTTAAGCAACTTCCAGCCCCGTAGGCCTTTTGGAACACCCCAGTGTTGGCTAGAGAAAGGCAACACACTGCACTCTTCCTTGGCAGAGCCAGATTACCTCAGCTCCACACAGGATTCACGACCACACTTCTCGACTGTCCTCCATGCAGTGGATGTAACCTCATTCCCCTAGCTGAACTCTATTGAGAAAAACACTCTGCTTCTAATCCCGTTTCACTTTTTACACTTCGAGTCACGCATCCTCAAGGGGGTGGTCGGCTTGCATTCCAAGTACAATTTAAGCACAGTTCTTGGTGTAACACAGCAGGTCTTTTGAAGAGGCACAGGTTTCTAAGTCTCCCTCGCGCATCCTTTGTTTAGGCACTTTGCTGCACGCAGAAAACCGGTCGTAGAAAAAAGTTGATTCAGGGGAAGCCCCAGTGGGGATCGTGAATCTCTTTTGACGTGGTAGCATCAACATGTACTTATGCTGCGTGTCAACCTGGAAATGGGAGACTGAAGGCACAAAGCTTGTTTTCCCATTTTGAAAGCTCCATTCATGCTGCCTCAAAGCTACCTGAAAAGCACTGTTGTTACCGTGCTTTTCCTTACAGCCGGCATGGCACATAGAAGAAAATGAGTTTTCTCGAAAGAAACCTTGTGCTTCCAGTTCCTACTTGGAACCTCACCCTGCTCTGCTCTATACCAAACGTGAAAGTCAATGTGAGCACTAGCCTCGAAGTAAGGCCCTGATTATGCTGGCAAAACGGGAGGCGTGCAGCAGCTCCATGAGGCCTTCATCGCTGTTCTGCTTTAGTTGAACGGTAGTCAGCTCTCCAAGACTCCTAGGGACTTTGCTTAAGCAACAGTTTCGGTACCAGAACACTGCGTAGAGCCAGGAAGCTTTGGTCCTGCGTGTATGCTGCGTGTCTACCTAGAAATTAGAGACTGATGGCACAAGGCTTGTTTTCCCATTAGGAGAGCTCCGTTCATGCGGCCTCGAAGCTACAGGAAAAGCATTGTTGTTGGCGGGGTTTGAGTCACTGCCGGCATGGTTCTGAGAAAAAACTGAGTTTTTTCGTAAGAAACCTTGTGCTTCCAGTTCCTTGTAGGAAGCTCACCCTGCTCTGCTCTATACCTAAAGTGAAAGTCAACGTGAGACTTGCTTCGAAGTAAGGCCTTGATTATCCTTGCAAAACGGGAGGCGTGCAGCAGCTCCATGAGGCCTTCATCGTTGTTCTGCTTTAGTTTCACGGTAGTAAGCCTTTCAAGACTCCTAGGGACCTTGCTTCAGCACCCGTTTCGGTACCAGAACACTGCGGAGAGCCAGGAAGCTCTGGTCCTGCGTGTATGCTGCGTGTCAACCTAGAAATTAGAGACTGATGGCACAAGGCTTGTTTTCCCATTAGGAAAGCTCCGTTCATGCGGCCTCGAAGCTACCTGAAAAGCATTGTTGTTGCCTGGGTTTTCGTCACTGCCGACATGGTTCTGAGAAGAAAATGAGTTTTCATGGAAGAAACCTTGTGCTTCCAGTTCCTTTTTGGAAGCTCACCCTGCTCTGCTCTATACCAAAAGTGAAAGCCAACGTGAGCCCTAGCCTCGAAGTAAGGCCCTGATTTGCCTTGCCAATGGGGAGGCGTGCAGCAGCTCCATGAGGCCTTCCTCACTGTTCTGCTTGAGTTTCACGGTAGTAAGCCTTTCAAGACTCCTAGGGACCTTGCTTCAGCACCCGTTTCAGTACCAGAATATTGAGGAGACACAGGAAGCTCTAGTCCTGTTAAGCAACTTCCAGCCCCGTAGGCCTTTTGGAACACCCCAGTGTTGGCTAGAGAAAGGCAACACACTGCACTCTTCCTTGGCAGAGCCAGATTACCTCAGCTCCACACAGGATTCACGACCACACTTCTCGACTGTCCTCCATGCAGTGGATGTAACCTCATTCCCCTAGCTGAACTCTATTGAGAAAAACACTCTGCTTCTAATCCCGTTTCACTTTTTACACTTCGAGTCACGCATCCTCAAGGGGGTGGTCGGCTTGCATTCCAAGTACAATTTAAGCACAGTTCTTGGTGTAACACAGCAGGTCTTTTGAAGAGGCACAGGTCTCTAAGTCTCCCTCGCGCATCCTTTGTTTAGGCACTTTGCTGCACGCAGAAAACCGGTCGTAGAAAAAAGTTGATTCAGGGGAAGCCCCAGTGGGGATCGTGAATCTCTTTTGACGTGGTAGCATCAACATGTACTTATGCTGCGTGTCAACCTGGAAATGGGAGACTGAAGGCACAAAGCTTGTTTTCCCATTTTGAAAGCTCCATTCATGCTGCCTCAAAGCTACCTGAAAAGCACTGTTGTTACCGTGCTTTTCCTTACAGCCGGCATGGCACATAGAAGAAAATGAGTTTTCTCGAAAGAAACCTTGTGCTTCCAGTTCCTACTTGGAACCTCACCCTGCTCTGCTCTATACCAAACGTGAAAGTCAATGTGAGCACTAGCCTCGAAGTAAGGCCCTGATTATGCTGGCAAAACGGGAGGCGTGCAGCAGCTCCATGAGGCCTTCATCGCTGTTCTGCTTTAGTTGAACGGTAGTCAGCTCTCCAAGACTCCTAGGGACTTTGCTTAAGCAACAGTTTCGGTACCAGAACACTGCGTAGAGCCAGGAAGCTTTGGTCCTGCGTGTATGCTGCGTGTCTACCTAGAAATTAGAGACTGATGGCACAAGGCTTGTTTTCCCATTAGGAGAGCTCCGTTCATGCGGCCTCGAAGCTACCGGAAAAGCATTGTTGTTGGCGGGGTTTGAGTCACTGCCGGCATGGTTCTGAGAAGAAACTGAGTTTTTTCGTAAGAAACCTTGTGCTTCCAGTTCCTTGTAGGAAGCTCACCCTGCTCTGCTCTATACCTAAAGTGAAAGTCAACGTGAGACTTGCTTCGAAGTAAGGCCTTGATTATCCTTGCAAAACGGGAGGCGTGCAGCAGCTCCATGAGGCCTTCATCGTTGTTCTGCTTTAGTTTCACGGTAGTAAGCCTTTCAAGACTCCTAGGGACCTTGCTTCAGCACCCGTTTCGGTACCAGAACACTGCGGAGAGCCAGGAAGCTCTGGTCCTGCGTGTATGCTGCGTGTCAACCTAGAAATTAGAGACTGGTGGCACAAGGCTTGTTTTCCCATTAGGAAAGCTCCGTTCATGCGGCCTCGAAGCTACCTGAAAAGCATTGTTGTTGCCTGGGTTTTCGTCACTGCCGACATGGTTCTGAGAAGAAAATGAGTTTTCATGGAAGAAACCTTGTGCTTCCAGTTCCTTGTTGGAAGCTCACCCTGCTCTGCTCTATACCAAAAGTGAAAGCCAACGTGAGCCCTAGCCTCGAAGTAAGGCCCTGATTTGCCTTGCCAATGGGGAGGCGTGCAGCAGCTCCATGAGGCCTTCCTCACTGTTCTGCTTGAGTTTCACGGTAGTAAGCCTTTCAAGACTCCTAGGGACCTTGCTTCAGCACCCGTTTCAATACCAGAATATTGAGTAGACACAGGAAGCTCTAGTCCTGTTAAGCAACTTCCAGCCCCGTAGGCCTTTTGGAACACCCCAGTGTTGGCTAGAGAAAGGCAACACACTGCACTCTTCCTTGGCAGAGCCAGATTACCTCAGCTCCACACAGGATTCACGACCACACTTCTCGACTGTCCTCCATGCAGTGGATGTAACCTCATTCCCCTAGCTGAACTCTATTGAGAAAAACACTCTGCTTCTAATCCCGTTTCACTTTTTACACTTCGAGTCACGCATCCTCAAGGGGGTGGTCGGCTTGCATTCCAAGTACAATTTAAGCACAGTTCTTGGTGTAACACAGCAGGTCTTTTGAAGAGGCACAGGTCTCTAAGTCTCCCTCGCGCATCCTTTGTTTAGGCACTTTGCTGCACGCAGAAAACCGGTCGTAGAAAAAAGTTGATTCAGGGGAAGCCCCAGTGGGGATCGTGAATCTCTTTTGACGTGGTAGCATCAACATGTACTTATGCTGCGTGTCAACCTGGAAATGGGAGACTGAAGGCACAAAGCTTGTTTTCCCGTTTTGAAAGCTCCATTCATGCGGCCTCGAAGCTACCTGAAAAGCACTGTTGTTACCGTGCTTTTCCTTACAGCCGGCATGGCACATAGAAGAAAATGAGTTTTCTCGAAAGAAACCTTGTGCTTCCAGTTCCTACTTGGAACCTCACCCTGCTCTGCTCTATACCAAACGTGAAAGTCAATGTGAGCACTAGCCTCGAAGTAAGGCCCTGATTATGCTGGCAAAACGGGAGGCGTGCAGCAGCTCCATGAGGCCTTCATCGCTGTTCTGCTTTAGTTGAACGGTAGTCAGCTCTCCAAGACTCCTAGGGACTTTGCTTAAGCAACCGTTTCGGTACCAGAACACTGCGTAGAGCCAGGAAGCTTTGGTCCTGCGTGTATGCTGCGTGTCTACCTAGAAATTAGAGACTGATGGCACAAGGCTTGTTTTCCCATTAGGAAAGCTCCGTTCATGCGGCCTCGAAGCTACCGGAAAAGCATTGTTGTTGGCGGGGTTTTAGTCACTGCCGGCATGGTTCTGAGAAGAAAATGAGTTTTTTCGTAAGAAACCTTGTGCTTCCAGTTCCTTGTAGGAAGCTCACCCTGCTCTGCTCTATACCTAAAGTGAAAGGCAACGTGAGACTTGCTTCGAAGTAAGGCCTTGATTATCCTTGCAAAACGGGAGGCGTGCAGCAGCTCCATGAGGCCTTCATCGTTGTTCTGCTTTAGTTTCACGGTAGCAAGCCTTTCAAGACTCCTAGGGACCTTGCTTCAGCACCCGTTTCGGTACCAGAACACTGCGGAGAGCCAGGAAGCTCTGGTCCTGCGTGTATGCTGCGTGTCAACCTAGAAATTAGACACTGATGGCACAAGGCTTGTTTTCCCATTAGGAAAGCTCCGTTCATGCGGCCTCGACGCTACCTGAAAAGCATTGTTGTTGCCTGGGTTTTCGTCACTGCCGACATGGTTCTGAGAAGAAAATGAGTTTTCATGGAAGAAACCTTGTGCTTCCAGTTCCTTTTTGGAAGCTCACCCTGCTCTGCTCTATACCAAAAGTGAAAGCCAACGTGAGCCCTAGCCTCGAAGTAAGGCCCTGATTTGCCTTGCCAATGGGGAGGCGTGCAGCAGCTCCATGAGGCCTTCCTCACTGTTCTGCTTGAGTTTCACGGTAGTAAGCCTTTCAAGACTCCTAGGGACCTTGCTTCAGCACCCGTTTCAGTACCAGAATATTGAGTAGACACAGGAAGCTCTAGTCCTGTTAAGCAACTTCCAGCCCCGTAGGCCTTTTGGAACACCCCAGTGTTGGCTAGAGAAAGGCAACACACTGCACTCTTCCTTGGCAGAGCCAGATTACCTCAGCTCCACACAGGATTCACGACCACACTTCTCGACTGTCCTCCATGCAGTGGATGTAACCTCATTCCCCTAGCTGAACTCTATTGAGAAAAACACTCTGCTTCTAATCCCGTTTCACTTTTTACACTTCGAGTCACGCATCCTCAAGGGGGTGGTCGGCTTGCATTCCAAGTACAATTTAAGCACAGTTCTTGGTGTAACACAGCAGGTCTTTTGAAGAGGCACAGGTTTCTAAGTCTCCCTCGCGCATCCTTTGTTTAGGCACTTTGCTGCACGCAGAAAACCGGTCGTAGAAAAAAGTTGATTCAGGGGAAGCCCCAGTGGGGATCGTGAATCTCTTTTGACGTGGTAGCATCAACATGTACTTATGCTGCGTGTCAACCTGGAAATGGGAGACTGAAGGCACAAAGCTTGTTTTCCCATTTTGAAAGCTCCATTCATGCTGCCTCAAAGCTACCTGAAAAGCACTGTTGTTACCGTGCTTTTCCTTACAGCCGGCATGGCACATAGAAGAAAATGAGTTTTCTCGAAAGAAACCTTGTGCTTCCAGTTCCTACTTGGAACCTCACCCTGCTCTGCTCTATACCAAACGTGAAAGTCAATGTGAGCACTAGCCTCGAAGTAAGGCCCTGATTATGCTGGCAAAACGGGAGGCGTGCAGCAGCTCCATGAGGCCTTCATCGCTGTTCTGCTTTAGTTGAACGGTAGTCAGCTCTCCAAGACTCCTAGGGACTTTGCTTAAGCAACAGTTTCGGTACCAGAACACTGCGTAGAGCCAGGAAGCTTTGGTCCTGCGTGTATGCTGCGTGTCTACCTAGAAATTAGAGACTGATGGCACAAGGCTTGTTTTCCCATTAGGAGAGCTCCGTTCATGCGGCCTCGAAGCTACAGGAAAAGCATTGTTGTTGGCGGGGTTTGAGTCACTGCCGGCATGGTTCTGAGAAGAAACTGAGTTTTTTCGTAAGAAACCTTGTGCTTCCAGTTCCTTGTAGGAAGCTCACCCTGCTCTGCTCTATACCTAAAGTGAAAGTCAACGTGAGACTTGCTTCGAAGTAAGGCCTTGATTATCCTTGCAAAACGGGAGGCGTGCAGCAGCTCCATGAGGCCTTCATCGTTGTTCTGCTTTAGTTTCACGGTAGTAAGCCTTTCAAGACTCCTAGGGACCTTGCTTCAGCACCCGTTTCGGTACCAGAACACTGCGGAGAGCCAGGAAGCTCTGGTCCTGCGTGTATGCTGCGTGTCAACCTAGAAATTAGAGACTGATGGCACAAGGCTTGTTTTCCCATTAGGAAAGCTCCGTTCATGCGGCCTCGAAGCTACCTGAAAAGCATTGTTGTTGCCTGGGTTTTCGTCACTGCCGACATGGTTCTGAGAAGAAAATGAGTTTTCATGGAAGAAACCTTGTGCTTCCAGTTCCTTTTTGGAAGCTCACCCTGCTCTGCTCTATACCAAAAGTGAAAGCCAACGTGAGCCCTAGCCTCGAAGTAAGGCCCTGATTTGCCTTGCCAATGGGGAGGCGTGCAGCAGCTCCATGAGGCCTTCCTCACTGTTCTGCTTGAGTTTCACGGTAGTAAGCCTTTCAAGACTCCTAGGGACCTTGCTTCAGCACCCGTTTCAGTACCAGAATATTGAGGAGACACAGGAAGCTCTAGTCCTGTTAAGCAACTTCCAGCCCCGTAGGCCTTTTGGAACACCCCAGTGTTGGCTAGAGAAAGGCAACACACTGCACTCTTCCTTGGCAGAGCCAGATTACCTCAGCTCCACACAGGATTCACGACCACACTTCTCGACTGTCCTCCATGCAGTGGATGTAACCTCATTCCCCTAGCTGAACTCTATTGAGAAAAACACTCTGCTTCTAATCCCGTTTCACTTTTTACACTTCGAGTCACGCATCCTCAAGGGGGTGGTCGGCTTGCATTCCAAGTACAATTTAAGCACAGTTCTTGGTGTAACACAGCAGGTCTTTTGAAGAGGCACAGGTCTCTAAGTCTCCCTCGCGCATCCTTTGTTTAGGCACTTTGCTGCACGCAGAAAACCGGTCGTAGAAAAAAGTTGATTCAGGGGAAGCCCCAGTGGGGATCGTGAATCTCTTTTGACGTGGTAGCATCAACATGTACTTATGCTGCGTGTCAACCTGGAAATGGGAGACTGAAGGCACAAAGCTTGTTTTCCCATTTTGAAAGCTCCATTCATGCTGCCTCAAAGCTACCTGAAAAGCACTGTTGTTACCGTGCTTTTCCTTACAGCCGGCATGGCACATAGAAGAAAATGAGTTTTCTCGAAAGAAACCTTGTGCTTCCAGTTCCTACTTGGAACCTCACCCTGCTCTGCTCTATACCAAACGTGAAAGTCAATGTGAGCACTAGCCTCGAAGTAAGGCCCTGATTATGCTGGCAAAACGGGAGGCGTGCAGCAGCTCCATGAGGCCTTCATCGCTGTTCTGCTTTAGTTGAACGGTAGTCAGCTCTCCAAGACTCCTAGGGACTTTGCTTAAGCAACAGTTTCGGTACCAGAACACTGCGTAGAGCCAGGAAGCTTTGGTCCTGCGTGTATGCTGCGTGTCTACCTAGAAATTAGAGACTGATGGCACAAGGCTTGTTTTCCCATTAGGAGAGCTCCGTTCATGCGGCCTCGAAGCTACCGGAAAAGCATTGTTGTTGGCGGGGTTTGAGTCACTGCCGGCATGGTTCTGAGAAGAAACTGAGTTTTTTCGTAAGAAACCTTGTGCTTCCAGTTCCTTGTAGGAAGCTCACCCTGCTCTGCTCTATACCTAAAGTGAAAGTCAACGTGAGACTTGCTTCGAAGTAAGGCCTTGATTATCCTTGCAAAACGGGAGGCGTGCAGCAGCTCCATGAGGCCTTCATCGTTGTTCTGCTTTAGTTTCACGGTAGTAAGCCTTTCAAGACTCCTAGGGACCTTGCTTCAGCACCCGTTTCGGTACCAGAACACTGCGGAGAGCCAGGAAGCTCTGGTCCTGCGTGTATGCTGCGTGTCAACCTAGAAATTAGAGACTGGTGGCACAAGGCTTGTTTTCCCATTAGGAAAGCTCCGTTCATGCGGCCTCGAAGCTACCTGAAAAGCATTGTTGTTGCCTGGGTTTTCGTCACTGCCGACATGGTTCTGAGAAGAAAATGAGTTTTCATGGAAGAAACCTTGTGCTTCCAGTTCCTTGTTGGAAGCTCACCCTGCTCTGCTCTATACCAAAAGTGAAAGCCAACGTGAGCCCTAGCCTCGAAGTAAGGCCCTGATTTGCCTTGCCAATGGGGAGGCGTGCAGCAGCTCCATGAGGCCTTCCTCACTGTTCTGCTTGAGTTTCACGGTAGTAAGCCTTTCAAGACTCCTAGGGACCTTGCTTCAGCACCCGTTTCAATACCAGAATATTGAGTAGACACAGGAAGCTCTAGTCCTGTTAAGCAACTTCCAGCCCCGTAGGCCTTTTGGAACACCCCAGTGTTGGCTAGAGAAAGGCAACACACTGCACTCTTCCTTGGCAGAGCCAGATTACCTCAGCTCCACACAGGATTCACGACCACACTTCTCGACTGTCCTCCATGCAGTGGATGTAACCTCATTCCCCTAGCTGAACTCTATTGAGAAAAACACTCTGCTTCTAATCCCGTTTCACTTTTTACACTTCGAGTCACGCATCCTCAAGGGGGTGGTCGGCTTGCATTCCAAGTACAATTTAAGCACAGTTCTTGGTGTAACACAGCAGGTCTTTTGAAGAGGCACAGGTCTCTAAGTCTCCCTCGCGCATCCTTTGTTTAGGCACTTTGCTGCACGCAGAAAACCGGTCGTAGAAAAAAGTTGATTCAGGGGAAGCCCCAGTGGGGATCGTGAATCTCTTTTGACGTGGTAGCATCAACATGTACTTATGCTGCGTGTCAACCTGGAAATGGGAGACTGAAGGCACAAAGCTTGTTTTCCCGTTTTGAAAGCTCCATTCATGCGGCCTCGAAGCTACCTGAAAAGCACTGTTGTTACCGTGCTTTTCCTTACAGCCGGCATGGCACATAGAAGAAAATGAGTTTTCTCGAAAGAAACCTTGTGCTTCCAGTTCCTACTTGGAACCTCACCCTGCTCTGCTCTATACCAAACGTGAAAGTCAATGTGAGCACTAGCCTCGAAGTAAGGCCCTGATTATGCTGGCAAAACGGGAGGCGTGCAGCAGCTCCATGAGGCCTTCATCGCTGTTCTGCTTTAGTTGAACGGTAGTCAGCTCTCCAAGACTCCTAGGGACTTTGCTTAAGCAACCGTTTCGGTACCAGAACACTGCGTAGAGCCAGGAAGCTTTGGTCCTGCGTGTATGCTGCGTGTCTACCTAGAAATTAGAGACTGATGGCACAAGGCTTGTTTTCCCATTAGGAAAGCTCCGTTCATGCGGCCTCGAAGCTACCGGAAAAGCATTGTTGTTGGCGGGGTTTTAGTCACTGCCGGCATGGTTCTGAGAAGAAAATGAGTTTTTTCGTAAGAAACCTTGTGCTTCCAGTTCCTTGTAGGAAGCTCACCCTGCTCTGCTCTATACCTAAAGTGAAAGGCAACGTGAGACTTGCTTCGAAGTAAGGCCTTGATTATCCTTGCAAAACGGGAGGCGTGCAGCAGCTCCATGAGGCCTTCATCGTTGTTCTGCTTTAGTTTCACGGTAGCAAGCCTTTCAAGACTCCTAGGGACCTTGCTTCAGCACCCGTTTCGGTACCAGAACACTGCGGAGAGCCAGGAAGCTCTGGTCCTGCGTGTATGCTGCGTGTCAACCTAGAAATTAGACACTGATGGCACAAGGCTTGTTTTCCCATTAGGAAAGCTCCGTTCATGCGGCCTCGACGCTACCTGAAAAGCATTGTTGTTGCCTGGGTTTTCGTCACTGCCGACATGGTTCTGAGAAGAAAATGAGTTTTCATGGAAGAAACCTTGTGCTTCCAGTTCCTTTTTGGAAGCTCACCCTGCTCTGCTCTATACCAAAAGTGAAAGCCAACGTGAGCCCTAGCCTCGAAGTAAGGCCCTGATTTGCCTTGCCAATGGGGAGGCGTGCAGCAGCTCCATGAGGCCTTCCTCACTGTTCTGCTTGAGTTTCACGGTAGTAAGCCTTTCAAGACTCCTAGGGACCTTGCTTCAGCACCCGTTTCAGTACCAGAATATTGAGTAGACACAGGAAGCTCTAGTCCTGTTAAGCAACTTCCAGCCCCGTAGGCCTTTTGGAACACCCCAGTGTTGGCTAGAGAAAGGCAACACACTGCACTCTTCCTTGGCAGAGCCAGATTACCTCAGCTCCACACAGGATTCACGACCACACTTCTCGACTGTCCTCCATGCAGTGGATGTAACCTCATTCCCCTAGCTGAACTCTATTGAGAAAAACACTCTGCTTCTAATCCCGTTTCACTTTTTACACTTCGAGTCACGCATCCTCAAGGGGGTGGTCGGCTTGCATTCCAAGTACAATTTAAGCACAGTTCTTGGTGTAACACAGCAGGTCTTTTGAAGAGGCACAGGTCTCTAAGTCTCCCTCGCGCATCCTTTGTTTAGGCACTTTGCTGCACGCAGAAAACCGGTCGTAGAAAAAAGTTGATTCAGGGGAAGCCCCAGTGGGGATCGTGAATCTCTTTTGACGTGGTAGCATCAACATGTACTTATGCTGCGTGTCAACCTGGAAATGGGAGACTGAAGGCACAAAGCTTGTTTTCCCGTTTTGAAAGCTCCATTCATGCGGCCTCGAAGCTACCTGAAAAGCACTGTTGTTACCGTGCTTTTCCTTACAGCCGGCATGGCACATAGAAGAAAATGAGTTTTCTCGAAAGAAACCTTGTGCTTCCAGTTCCTACTTGGAACCTCACCCTGCTCTGCTCTATACCAAACGTGAAAGTCAATGTGAGCACTAGCCTCGAAGTAAGGCCCTGATTATGCTGGCAAAACGGGAGGCGTGCAGCAGCTCCATGAGGCCTTCATCGCTGTTCTGCTTTAGTTGAACGGTAGTCAGCTCTCCAAGACTCCTAGGGACTTTGCTTAAGCAACCGTTTCGGTACCAGAACACTGCGTAGAGCCAGGAAGCTTTGGTCCTGCGTGTATGCTGCGTGTCTACCTAGAAATTAGAGACTGATGGCACAAGGCTTGTTTTCCCATTAGGAAAGCTCCGTTCATGCGGCCTCGAAGCTACCGGAAAAGCATTGTTGTTGGCGGGGTTTTAGTCACTGCCGGCATGGTTCTGAGAAGAAAATGAGTTTTTTCGTAAGAAACCTTGTGCTTCCAGTTCCTTGTAGGAAGCTCACCCTGCTCTGCTCTATACCTAAAGTGAAAGGCAACGTGAGACTTGCTTCGAAGTAAGGCCTTGATTATCCTTGCAAAACGGGAGGCGTGCAGCAGCTCCATGAGGCCTTCATCGTTGTTCTGCTTTAGTTTCACGGTAGCAAGCCTTTCAAGACTCCTAGGGACCTTGCTTCAGCACCCGTTTCGGTACCAGAACACTGCGGAGAGCCAGGAAGCTCTGGTCCTGCGTGTATGCTGCGTGTCAACCTAGAAATTAGACACTGATGGCACAAGGCTTGTTTTCCCATTAGGAAAGCTCCGTTCATGCGGCCTCGACGCTACCTGAAAAGCATTGTTGTTGCCTGGGTTTTCGTCACTGCCGACATGGTTCTGAGAAGAAAATGAGTTTTCATGGAAGAAACCTTGTGCTTCCAGTTCCTTTTTGGAAGCTCACCCTGCTCTGCTCTATACCAAAAGTGAAAGCCAACGTGAGCCCTAGCCTCGAAGTAAGGCCCTGATTTGCCTTGCCAATGGGGAGGCGTGCAGCAGCTCCATGAGGCCTTCCTCACTGTTCTGCTTGAGTTTCACGGTAGTAAGCCTTTCAAGACTCCTAGGGACCTTGCTTCAGCACCCGTTTCCGTACCAGAATATTGAGGAGACACAGGAAGCTCTAGTCCTGTTAAGCAACTTCCAGCCCCGTAGGCCTTTTGGAACACCCCAGTGTTGGCTAGAGAAAGGCAACACACTGCACTCTTCCTTGGCAGAGCCAGATTACCTCAGCTCCACACAGGATTCACGACCACACTTCTCGACTGTCCTCCATGCAGTGGATGTAACCTCATTCCCCTAGCTGAACTCTATTGAGAAAAACACTCTGCTTCTAATCCCGTTTCACTTTTTACACTTCGAGTCACGCATCCTCAAGGGGGTGGTCGGCTTGCATTCCAAGTACAATTTAAGCACAGTTCTTGGTGTAACACAGCAGGTGTTTTGAAGAGGCACAGGTCTCTAAGTCTCCCTCGCGCATCCTTTGTTTAGGCACTTTGCTGCACGCAGAAAACCGGTCGTAGAAAAAAGTTGATTCAGGGGAAGCCCCAGTGGGGATCGTGAATCTCTTTTGACGTGGTAGCATCAACATGTACTTATGCTGCGTGTCAACCTGGAAATGGGAGACTGAAGGCACAAAGCTTGTTTTCCCATTTTGAAAGCTCCATTCATGCTGCCTCAAAGCTACCTGAAAAGCACTGTTGTTACCGTGCTTTTCCTTACAGCCGGCATGGCACATAGAAGAAAATGAGTTTTCTCGAAAGAAACCTTGTGCTTCCAGTTCCTACTTGGAACCTCACCCTGCTCTGCTCTATACCAAACGTGAAAGTCAATGTGAGCACTAGCCTCGAAGTAAGGCCCTGATTATGCTGGCAAAACGGGAGGCGTGCAGCAGCTCCATGAGGCCTTCATCGCTGTTCTGCTTTAGTTGAACGGTAGTCAGCTCTCCAAGACTCCTAGGGACTTTGCTTAAGCAACAGTTTCGGTACCAGAACACTGCGTAGAGCCAGGAAGCTTTGGTCCTGCGTGTATGCTGCGTGTCTACCTAGAAATTAGAGACTGATGGCACAAGGCTTGTTTTCCCATTAGGAGAGCTCCGTTCATGCGGCCTCGAAGCTACCGGAAAAGCATTGTTGTTGGCGGGGTTTGAGTCACTGCCGGCATGGTTCTGAGAAGAAACTGAGTTTTTTCGTAAGAAACCTTGTGCTTCCAGTTCCTTGTAGGAAGCTCACCCTGCTCTGCTCTATACCTAAAGTGAAAGTCAACGTGAGACTTGCTTCGAAGTAAGGCCTTGATTATCCTTGCAAAACGGGAGGCGTGCAGCAGCTCCATGAGGCCTTCATCGTTGTTCTGCTTTAGTTTCACGGTAGTAAGCCTTTCAAAACTCCTAGGGACCTTGCTTCAGCACCCGTTTCGGTACCAGAACACTGCGGAGAGCCAGGAAGCTCTGGTCCTGCGTGTATGCTGCGTGTCAACCTAGAAATTAGAGACTGATGGCACAAGGCTTGTTTTCCCATTAGGAAAGCTCCGTTCATGCGGCCTCAAAGCTACCTGAAAAGCATTATTGTTGCCTGGGTTTTCGTCACTGCCGACATGGTTCTGAGAAGAAAATGAGTTTTCATGGAAGAAACCTTGTGCTTCCAGTTCCTTGTTGGAAGCTCACCCTGCTCTGCTCTATACCAAAAGTGAAAGCCAACGTGAGCCCTAGCCTCGAAGTAAGGCCCTGATTTGCCTTGCGAATGGGGAGGCGTGCAGCAGCTCCATGAGGCCTTCCTCACTGTTCTGCTTGAGTTTCACGGTAGTAAGCCTTTCAAGACTCCTAGGGACCTTGCTTCAGCACCCGTTTCAGTACCAGAATATTGAGTAGACACAGGAAGCTCTAGTCCTGTTAAGCAACTTCCAGCCCCGTAGGCCTTTTGGAACACCCCAGTGTTGGCTAGAGAAAGGCAACACACTGCACTCTTCCTTGGCAGAGCCAGATTACCTCAGCTCCACACAGGATTCACGACCACACTTCTCGACTGTCCTCCATGCAGTGGATGTAACCTCATTCCCCTAGCTGAACTCTATTGAGAAAAACACTCTGCTTCTAATCCCGTTTCACTTTTTACACTTCGAGTCACGCATCCTCAAGGGGGTGGTCGGCTTGCATTCCAAGTACAATTTAAGCACAGTTCTTGGTGTAACACAGCAGGTCTTTTGAAGAGGCACAGGTCTCTAAGTCTCCCTCGCGCATCCTTTGTTTAGGCACTTTGCTGCACGCAGAAAACCGGTCGTAGAAAAAAGTTGATTCAGGGGAAGCCCCAGTGGGGATCGTGAATCTCTTTTGACGTGGTAGCATCAACATGTACTTATGCTGCGTGTCAACCTGGAAATGGGAGACTGAAGGCACAAAGCTTGTTTTCCCGTTTTGAAAGCTCCATTCATGCGGCCTCGAAGCTACCTGAAAAGCACTGTTGTTACCGTGCTTTTCCTTACAGCCGGCATGGCACATAGAAGAAAATGAGTTTTCTCGAAAGAAACCTTGTGCTTCCAGTTCCTACTTGGAACCTCACCCTGCTCTGCTCTATACCAAACGTGAAAGTCAATGTGAGCACTAGCCTCGAAGTAAGGCCCTGATTATGCTGGCAAAACGGGAGGCGTGCAGCAGCTCCATGAGGCCTTCATCGCTGTTCTGCTTTAGTTGAACGGTAGTCAGCTCTCCAAGACTCCTAGGGACTTTGCTTAAGCAACCGTTTCGGTACCAGAACACTGCGTAGAGCCAGGAAGCTTTGGTCCTGCGTGTATGCTGCGTGTCTACCTAGAAATTAGAGACTGATGGCACAAGGCTTGTTTTCCCATTAGGAAAGCTCCGTTCATGCGGCCTCGAAGCTACCGGAAAAGCATTGTTGTTGGCGGGGTTTTAGTCACTGCCGGCATGGTTCTGAGAAGAAAATGAGTTTTTTCGTAAGAAACCTTGTGCTTCCAGTTCCTTGTAGGAAGCTCACCCTGCTCTGCTCTATACCTAAAGTGAAAGGCAACGTGAGACTTGCTTCGAAGTAAGGCCTTGATTATCCTTGCAAAACGGGAGGCGTGCAGCAGCTCCATGAGGCCTTCATCGTTGTTCTGCTTTAGTTTCACGGTAGCAAGCCTTTCAAGACTCCTAGGGACCTTGCTTCAGCACCCGTTTCGGTACCAGAACACTGCGGAGAGCCAGGAAGCTCTGGTCCTGCGTGTATGCTGCGTGTCAACCTAGAAATTAGAGACTGATGGCACAAGGCTTGTTTTCCCATTAGGAAAGCTCCGTTCATGCGGCCTCGACGCTACCTGAAAAGCATTGTTGTTGCCTGGGTTTTCGTCACTGCCGACATGGTTCTGAGAAGAAAATGAGTTTTCATGGAAGAAACCTTGTGCTTCCAGTTCCTTTTTGGAAGCTCACCCTGCTCTGCTCTATACCAAAAGTGAAAGCCAACGTGAGCCCTAGCCTCGAAGTAAGGCCCTGATTTGCCTTGCCAATGGGGAGGCGTGCAGCAGCTCCATGAGGCCTTCCTCACTGTTCTGCTTGAGTTTCACGGTAGTAAGCCTTTCAAGACTCCTAGGGACCTTGCTTCAGCACCCGTTTCCGTACCAGAATATTGAGGAGACACAGGAAGCTCTAGTCCTGTTAAGCAACTTCCAGCCCCGTAGGCCTTTTGGAACACCCCAGTGTTGGCTAGAGAAAGGCAACACACTGCACTCTTCCTTGGCAGAGCCAGATTACCTCAGCTCCACACAGGATTCACGACCACACTTCTCGACTGTCCTCCATGCAGTGGATGTAACCTCATTCCCCTAGCTGAACTCTATTGAGAAAAACACTCTGCTTCTAATCCCGTTTCACTTTTTACACTTCGAGTCACGCATCCTCAAGGGGGTGGTCGGCTTGCATTCCAAGTACAATTTAAGCACAGTTCTTGGTGTAACACAGCAGGTCTTTTGAAGAGGCACAGGTCTCTAAGTCTCCCTCGCGCATCCTTTGTTTAGGCACTTTGCTGCACGCAGAAAACCGGTCGTAGAAAAAAGTTGATTCAGGGGAAGCCCCAGTGGGGATCGTGAATCTCTTTTGACGTGGTAGCATCAACATGTACTTATGCTGCGTGTCAACCTGGAAATGGGAGACTGAAGGCACAAAGCTTGTTTTCCCGTTTTGAAAGCTCCATTCATGCGGCCTCGAAGCTACCTGAAAAGCACTGTTGTTACCGTGCTTTTCCTTACAGCCGGCATGGCACATAGAAGAAAATGAGTTTTCTCGAAAGAAACCTTGTGCTTCCAGTTCCTACTTGGAACCTCACCCTGCTCTGCTCTATACCAAACGTGAAAGTCAATGTGAGCACTAGCCTCGAAGTAAGGCCCTGATTATGCTGGCAAAACGGGAGGCGTGCAGCAGCTCCATGAGGCCTTCATCGCTGTTCTGCTTTAGTTGAACGGTAGTAAGCTCTCCAAGACTCCTAGGGACTTTGCTTAAGCAACCGTTTCGGTACCAGAACACTGCGTAGAGCCAGGAAGCTTTGGTCCTGCGTGTATGCTGCGTGTCTACCTAGAAATTAGAGACTGATGGCACAAGGCTTGTTTTCCCATTAGGAAAGCTCCGTTCATGCGGCCTCGAAGCTACCGGAAAAGCATTGTTGTTGGCGGGGTTTGAGTCACTGCCGGCATGGTTCTGAGAAGAAACTGAGTTTTTTCGTAAGAAACCTTGTGCTTCCAGTTCCTTGTAGGAAGCTCACCCTGCTCTGCTCTATACCTAAAGTGAAAGTCAACGTGAGACTTGCTTCGAAGTAAGGCCTTGATTATCCTTGCAAAACGGGAGGCGTGCAGCAGCTCCATGAGGCCTTCATCATTGTTCTGCTTTAGTTTCACGGTAGTAAGCCTTTCAAGACTCCTAGGGACCTTGCTTCAGCCCCCGTTTCGGTACCAGAACACTGCGGAGAGCCAGGAAGCTCTGGTCCTGCGTGTATGCTGCGTGTCAACCTAGAAATTAGAGACTGATGGCACAAGGCTTGTTTTCCCATTAGGAAAGCTCCGTTCATGCGGCCTCGAAGCTACCTGAAAAGCATTGTTGTTGCCTGGGTTTTCGTCACTGCCGACATGGTTCTGAGAAGAAAATGAGTTTTCATGGAAGAAACCTTGTGCTTCCAGTTCCTTGTTGGAAGCTCACCCTGCTCTGCTCTATACCAAAAGTGAAAGCCAACGTGAGCCCTAGCCTCGAAGTAAGGCCCTGATTTGCCTTGCCAATGGGGAGGCGTGCAGCAGCTCCATGAGGCCTTCCTCACTGTTCTGCTTGAGTTTCACGGTAGTAAGCCTTTCAAGACTCCTAGGGACCTTGCTTCAGCACCCGTTTCAGTACCAGAATATTGAGGAGACACAGGAAGCTCTAGTCCTGTTAAGCAACTTCCAGCCCCGTAGGCCTTTTGGAACACCCCAGTGTTGGCTAGAGAAAGGCAACACACTGCACTCTTCCTTGGCAGAGCCAGATTACCTCAGCTCCACACAGGATTCACGACCACACTTCTCGACTGTCCTCCATGCAGTGGATGTAACCTCATTCCCCTAGCTGAACTCTATTGAGAAAAACACTCTGCTTCTAATCCCGTTTCACTTTTTACACTTCGAGTCACGCATCCTCAAGGGGGTGGTCGGCTTGCATTCCAAGTACAATTTAAGCACAGTTCTTGGTGTAACACAGCAGGTCTTTTGAAGAGGCACAGGTCTCTAAGTCTCCCTCGCGCATCCTTTGTTTAGGCACTTTGCTGCACGCAGAAAACCGGTCGTAGAAAAAAGTTGATTCAGGGGAAGCCCCAGTGGGGATCGTGAATCTCTTTTGACGTGGTAGCATCAACATGTACTTATGCTGCGTGTCAACCTGGAAATGGGAGACTGAAGGCACAAAGCTTGTTTTCCCATTTTGAAAGCTCCATTCATGCTGCCTCAAAGCTACCTGAAAAGCACTGTTGTTACCGTGCTTTTCCTTACAGCCGGCATGGCACATAGAAGAAAATGAGTTTTCTCGAAAGAAACCTTGTGCTTCCAGTTCCTACTTGGAACCTCACCCTGCTCTGCTCTATACCAAACGTGAAAGTCAATGTGAGCACTAGCCTCGAAGTAAGGCCCTGATTATGCTGGCAAAACGGGAGGCGTGCAGCAGCTCCATGAGGCCTTCATCGCTGTTCTGCTTTAGTTGAACGGTAGTCAGCTCTCCAAGACTCCTAGGGACTTTGCTTAAGCAACAGTTTCGGTACCAGAACACTGCGTAGAGCCAGGAAGCTTTGGTCCTGCGTGTATGCTGCGTGTCTACCTAGAAATTAGAGACTGATGGCACAAGGCTTGTTTTCCCATTAGGAGAGCTCCGTTCATGCGGCCTCGAAGCTACAGGAAAAGCATTGTTGTTGGCGGGGTTTGAGTCACTGCCGGCATGGTTCTGAGAAGAAACTGAGTTTTTTCGTAAGAAACCTTGTGCTTCCAGTTCCTTGTAGGAAGCTCACCCTGCTCTGCTCTATACCTAAAGTGAAAGTCAACGTGAGACTTGCTTCGAAGTAAGGCCTTGATTATCCTTGCAAAACGGGAGGCGTGCAGCAGCTCCATGAGGCCTTCATCGTTGTTCTGCTTTAGTTTCACGGTAGTAAGCCTTTCAAGACTCCTAGGGACCTTGCTTCAGCACCCGTTTTGGTACCAGAACACTGCGGAGAGCCAGGAAGCTCTGGTCCTGCGTGTATGCTGCGTGTCAACCTAGAAATTAGAGACTGATGGCACAAGGCTTGTTTTCCCATTAGGAAAGCTCCGTTCATGCGGCCTCGAAGCTACCTGAAAAGCATTGTTGTTGCCTGGGTTTTCGTCACTGCCGACATGGTTCTGAGAAGAAAATGAGTTTTCATGGAAGAAACCTTGTGCTTCCAGTTCCTTTTTGGAAGCTCACCCTGCTCTGCTCTATACCAAAAGTGAAAGCCAACGTGAGCCCTAGCCTCGAAGTAAGGCCCTGATTTGCCTTGCCAATGGGGAGGCGTGCAGCAGCTCCATGAGGCCTTCCTCACTGTTCTGCTTGAGTTTCACGGTAGTAAGCCTTTCAAGACTCCTAGGGACCTTGCTTCAGCACCCGTTTCCGTACCAGAATATTGAGGAGACACAGGAAGCTCTAGTCCTGTTAAGCAACTTCCAGCCCCGTAGGCCTTTTGGAACACCCCAGTGTTGGCTAGAGAAAGGCAACACACTGCACTCTTCCTTGGCAGAGCCAGATTACCTCAGCTCCACACAGGATTCACGACCACACTTCTCGACTGTCCTCCATGCAGTGGATGTAACCTCATTCCCCTAGCTGAACTCTATTGAGAAAAACACTCTGCTTCTAATCCCGTTTCACTTTTTACACTTCGAGTCACGCATCCTCAAGGGGGTGGTCGGCTTGCATTCCAAGTACAATTTAAGCACAGTTCTTGGTGTAACACAGCAGGTCTTTTGAAGAGGCACAGGTCTCTAAGTCTCCCTCGCGCATCCTTGGTTTAGGCACTTTGCTGCACGCAGAAAACCGGTCGTAGAAAAAAGTTGATTCAGGGGAAGCCCCAGTGGGGATCGTGAATCTCTTTTGACGTGGTAGCATCAACATGTACTTATGCTGCGTGTCAACCTGGAAATGGGAGACTGAAGGCACAAAGCTTGTTTTCCCATTTTGAAAGCTCCATTCATGCTGCCTCAAAGCTACCTGAAAAGCACTGTTGTTACCGTGCTTTTCCTTACAGCCGGCATGGCACATAGAAGAAAATGAGTTTTCTCGAAAGAAACCTTGTGCTTCCAGTTCCTACTTGGAACCTCACCCTGCTCTGCTCTATACCAAACGTGAAAGTCAATGTGAGCACTAGCCTCGAAGTAAGGCCCTGATTATGCTGGCAAAACGGGAGGCGTGCAGCAGCTCCATGAGGCCTTCATCGCTGTTCTGCTTTAGTTGAACGGTAGTCAGCTCTCCAAGACTCCTAGGGACTTTGCTTAAGCAACAGTTTCGGTACCAGAACACTGCGTAGAGCCAGGAAGCTTTGGTCCTGCGTGTATGCTGCGTGTCTACCTAGAAATTAGAGACTGATGGCACAAGGCTTGTTTTCCCATTAGGAGAGCTCCGTTCATGCGGCCTCGAAGCTACCGGAAAAGCATTGTTGTTGGCGGGGTTTGAGTCACTGCCGGCATGGTTCTGAGAAGAAACTGAGTTTTTTCGTAAGAAACCTTGTGCTTCCAGTTCCTTGTAGGAAGCTCACCCTGCTCTGCTCTATACCTAAAGTGAAAGTCAACGTGAGACTTGCTTCGAAGTAAGGCCTTGATTATCCTTGCAAAACGGGAGGCGTGCAGCAGCTCCATGAGGCCTTCATCGTTGTTCTGCTTTAGTTTCACGGTAGTAAGCCTTTCAAGACTCCTAGGGACCTTGCTTCAGCACCCGTTTCGGTACCAGAACACTGCGGAGAGCCAGGAAGCTCTGGTCCTGCGTGTATGCTGCGTGTCAACCTAGAAATTAGAGACTGATGGCACAAGGCTTGTTTTCCCATTAGGAAAGCTCCGTTCATGCGGCCTCGAAGCTACCTGAAAAGCATTGTTGTTGCCTGGGTTTTCGTCACTGCCGACATGGTTCTGAGAAGAAAATGAGTTTTCATGGAAGAAACCTTGTGCTTCCAGTTCCTTGTTGGAAGCTCACCCTGCTCTGCTCTATACCAAAAGTGAAAGCCAACGTGAGCCCTAGCCTCGAAGTAAGGCCCTGATTTGCCTTGCCAATGGGGAGGCGTGCAGCAGCTCCATGAGGCCTTCCTCACTGTTCTGCTTGAGTTTCACGGTAGTAAGCCTTTCAAGACTCCTAGGGACCTTGCTTCAGCACCCGTTTCAGTACCAGAATATTGAGTAGACACAGGAAGCTCTAGTCCTGTTAAGCAACTTCCAGCCCCGTAGGCCTTTTGGAACACCCCAGTGTTGGCTAGAGAAAGGCAACACACTGCACTCTTCCTTGGCAGAGCCAGATTACCTCAGCTCCACACAGGATTCACGACCACACTTCTCGACTGTCCTCCATGCAGTGGATGTAACCTCATTCCCCTAGCTGAACTCTATTGAGAAAAACACTCTGCTTCTAATCCCGTTTCACTTTTTACACTTCGAGTCACGCATCCTCAAGGGGGTGGTCGGCTTGCATTCCAAGTACAATTTAAGCACAGTTCTTGGTGTAACACAGCAGGTCTTTTGAAGAGGCACAGGTCTCTAAGTCTCCCTCGCGCATCCTTTGTTTAGGCACTTTGCTGCACGCAGAAAACCGGTCGTAGAAAAAAGTTGATTCAGGGGAAGCCCCAGTGGGGATCGTGAATCTCTTTTGACGTGGTAGCATCAACATGTACTTATGCTGCGTGTCAACCTGGAAATGGGAGACTGAAGGCACAAAGCTTGTTTTCCCGTTTTGAAAGCTCCATTCATGCGGCCTCGAAGCTACCTGAAAAGCACTGTTGTTACCGTGCTTTTCCTTACAGCCGGCATGGCACATAGAAGAAAATGAGTTTTCTCGAAAGAAACCTTGTGCTTCCAGTTCCTACTTGGAACCTCACCCTGCTCTGCTCTATACCAAACGTGAAAGTCAATGTGAGCACTAGCCTCGAAGTAAGGCCCTGATTATGCTGGCAAAACGGGAGGCGTGCAGCAGCTCCATGAGGCCTTCATCGCTGTTCTGCTTTAGTTGAACGGTAGTCAGCTCTCCAAGACTCCTAGGGACTTTGCTTAAGCAACCGTTTCGGTACCAGAACACTGCGTAGAGCCAGGAAGCTTTGGTCCTGCGTGTATGCTGCGTGTCTACCTAGAAATTAGAGACTGATGGCACAAGGCTTGTTTTCCCATTAGGAAAGCTCCGTTCATGCGGCCTCGAAGCTACCGGAAAAGCATTGTTGTTGGCGGGGTTTTAGTCACTGCCGGCATGGTTCTGAGAAGAAAATGAGTTTTTTCGTAAGAAACCTTGTGCTTCCAGTTCCTTGTAGGAAGCTCACCCTGCTCTGCTCTATACCTAAAGTGAAAGGCAACGTGAGACTTGCTTCGAAGTAAGGCCTTGATTATCCTTGCAAAACGGGAGGCGTGCAGCAGCTCCATGAGGCCTTCATCGTTGTTCTGCTTTAGTTTCACGGTAGCAAGCCTTTCAAGACTCCTAGGGACCTTGCTTCAGCACCCGTTTCGGTACCAGAACACTGCGGAGAGCCAGGAAGCTCTGGTCCTGCGTGTATGCTGCGTGTCAACCTAGAAATTAGAGACTGATGGCACAAGGCTTGTTTTCCCATTAGGAAAGCTCCGTTCATGCGGCCTCGACGCTACCTGAAAAGCATTGTTGTTGCCTGGGTTTTCGTCACTGCCGACATGGTTCTGAGAAGAAAATGAGTTTTCATGGAAGAAACCTTGTGCTTCCAGTTCCTTTTTGGAAGCTCACCCTGCTCTGCTCTATACCAAAAGTGAAAGCCAACGTGAGCCCTAGCCTCGAAGTAAGGCCCTGATTTGCCTTGCCAATGGGGAGGCGTGCAGCAGCTCCATGAGGCCTTCCTCACTGTTCTGCTTGAGTTTCACGGTAGTAAGCCTTTCAAGACTCCTAGGGACCTTGCTTCAGCACCCGTTTCCGTACCAGAATATTGAGGAGACACAGGAAGCTCTAGTCCTGTTAAGCAACTTCCAGCCCCGTAGGCCTTTTGGAACACCCCAGTGTTGGCTAGAGAAAGGCAACACACTGCACTCTTCCTTGGCAGAGCCAGATTACCTCAGCTCCACACAGGATTCACGACCACACTTCTCGACTGTCCTCCATGCAGTGGATGTAACCTCATTCCCCTAGCTGAACTCTATTGAGAAAAACACTCTGCTTCTAATCCCGTTTCACTTTTTACACTTCGAGTCACGCATCCTCAAGGGGGTGGTCGGCTTGCATTCCAAGTACAATTTAAGCACAGTTCTTGGTGTAACACAGCAGGTCTTTTGAAGAGGCACAGGTCTCTAAGTCTCCCTCGCGCATCCTTTGTTTAGGCACTTTGCTGCACGCAGAAAACCGGTCGTAGAAAAAAGTTGATTCAGGGGAAGCCCCAGTGGGGATCGTGAATCTCTTTTGACGTGGTAGCATCAACATGTACTTATGCTGCGTGTCAACCTGGAAATGGGAGACTGAAGGCACAAAGCTTGTTTTCCCGTTTTGAAAGCTCCATTCATGCGGCCTCGAAGCTACCTGAAAAGCACTGTTGTTACCGTGCTTTTCCTTACAGCCGGCATGGCACATAGAAGAAAATGAGTTTTCTCGAAAGAAACCTTGTGCTTCCAGTTCCTACTTGGAACCTCACCCTGCTCTGCTCTATACCAAACGTGAAAGTCAATGTGAGCACTAGCCTCGAAGTAAGGCCCTGATTATGCTGGCAAAACGGGAGGCGTGCAGCAGCTCCATGAGGCCTTCATCGCTGTTCTGCTTTAGTTGAACGGTAGTAAGCTCTCCAAGACTCCTAGGGACTTTGCTTAAGCAACCGTTTCGGTACCAGAACACTGCGTAGAGCCAGGAAGCTTTGGTCCTGCGTGTATGCTGCGTGTCTACCTAGAAATTAGAGACTGATGGCACAAGGCTTGTTTTCCCATTAGGAAAGCTCCGTTCATGCGGCCTCGAAGCTACCGGAAAAGCATTGTTGTTGGCGGGGTTTGAGTCACTGCCGGCATGGTTCTGAGAAGAAACTGAGTTTTTTCGTAAGAAACCTTGTGCTTCCAGTTCCTTGTAGGAAGCTCACCCTGCTCTGCTCTATACCTAAAGTGAAAGTCAACGTGAGACTTGCTTCGAAGTAAGGCCTTGATTATCCTTGCAAAACGGGAGGCGTGCAGCAGCTCCATGAGGCCTTCATCGTTGTTCTGCTTTAGTTTCACGGTAGTAAGCCTTTCAAGACTCCTAGGGACCTTGCTTCAGCCCCCGTTTCGGTACCAGAACACTGCGGAGAGCCAGGAAGCTCTGGTCCTGCGTGTATGCTGCGTGTCAACCTAGAAATTAGAGACTGATGGCACAAGGCTTGTTTTCCCATTAGGAAAGCTCCGTTCATGCGGCCTCGAAGCTACCTGAAAAGCATTGTTGTTGCCTGGGTTTTCGTCACTGCCGACATGGTTCTGAGAAGAAAATGAGTTTTCATGGAAGAAACCTTGTGCTTCCAGTTCCTTGTTGGAAGCTCACCCTGCTCTGCTCTATACCAAAAGTGAAAGCCAACGTGAGCCCTAGCCTCGAAGTAAGGCCCTGATTTGCCTTGCCAATGGGGAGGCGTGCAGCAGCTCCATGAGGCCTTCCTCACTGTTCTGCTTGAGTTTCACGGTAGTAAGCCTTTCAAGACTCCTAGGGACCTTGCTTCAGCACCCGTTTCAGTACCAGAATATTGAGGAGACACAGGAAGCTCTAGTCCTGTTAAGCAACTTCCAGCCCCGTAGGCCTTTTGGAACACCCCAGTGTTGGCTAGAGAAAGGCAACACACTGCACTCTTCCTTGGCAGAGCCAGATTACCTCAGCTCCACACAGGATTCACGACCACACTTCTCGACTGTCCTCCATGCAGTGGATGTAACCTCATTCCCCTAGCTGAACTCTATTGAGAAAAACACTCTGCTTCTAATCCCGTTTCACTTTTTACACTTCGAGTCACGCATCCTCAAGGGGGTGGTCGGCTTGCATTCCAAGTACAATTTAAGCACAGTTCTTGGTGTAACACAGCAGGTCTTTTGAAGAGGCACAGGTCTCTAAGTCTCCCTCGCGCATCCTTTGTTTAGGCACTTTGCTGCACGCAGAAAACCGGTCGTAGAAAAAAGTTGATTCAGGGGAAGCCCCAGTGGGGATCGTGAATCTCTTTTGACGTGGTAGCATCAACATGTACTTATGCTGCGTGTCAACCTGGAAATGGGAGACTGAAGGCACAAAGCTTGTTTTCCCATTTTGAAAGCTCCATTCATGCTGCCTCAAAGCTACCTGAAAAGCACTGTTGTTACCGTGCTTTTCCTTACAGCCGGCATGGCACATAGAAGAAAATGAGTTTTCTCGAAAGAAACCTTGTGCTTCCAGTTCCTACTTGGAACCTCACCCTGCTCTGCTCTATACCAAACGTGAAAGTCAATGTGAGCACTAGCCTCGAAGTAAGGCCCTGATTATGCTGGCAAAACGGGAGGCGTGCAGCAGCTCCATGAGGCCTTCATCGCTGTTCTGCTTTAGTTGAACGGTAGTCAGCTCTCCAAGACTCCTAGGGACTTTGCTTAAGCAACAGTTTCGGTACCAGAACACTGCGTAGAGCCAGGAAGCTTTGGTCCTGCGTGTATGCTGCGTGTCTACCTAGAAATTAGAGACTGATGGCACAAGGCTTGTTTTCCCATTAGGAGAGCTCCGTTCATGCGGCCTCGAAGCTACAGGAAAAGCATTGTTGTTGGCGGGGTTTGAGTCACTGCCGGCATGGTTCTGAGAAGAAACTGAGTTTTTTCGTAAGA
The DNA here is from genome assembly GCF_028564815.1 of Eubalaena glacialis. Lineage (NCBI taxonomy): Eukaryota > Metazoa > Chordata > Mammalia > Artiodactyla > Balaenidae > Eubalaena > Eubalaena glacialis. The sequence goes on from NC_083731.1 coordinate 45,584,091, forward strand.
AACCTTGTGCTTCCAGTTCCTTGTAGGAAGCTCACCCTGCTCTGCTCTATACCTAAAGTGAAAGTCAACGTGAGACTTGCTTCGAAGTAAGGCCTTGATTATCCTTGCAAAACGGGAGGCGTGCAGCAGCTCCATGAGGCCTTCATCGTTGTTCTGCTTTAGTTTCACGGTAGTAAGCCTTTCAAGACTCCTAGGGACCTTGCTTCAGCACCCGTTTCGGTACCAGAACACTGCGGAGAGCCAGGAAGCTCTGGTCCTGCGTGTATGCTGCGTGTCAACCTAGAAATTAGAGACTGATGGCACAAGGCTTGTTTTCCCATTAGGAAAGCTCCGTTCATGCGGCCTCGAAGCTACCTGAAAAGCATTGTTGTTGCCTGGGTTTTCGTCACTGCCGACATGGTTCTGAGAAGAAAATGAGTTTTCATGGAAGAAACCTTGTGCTTCCAGTTCCTTTTTGGAAGCTCACCCTGCTCTGCTCTATACCAAAAGTGAAAGCCAACGTGAGCCCTAGCCTCGAAGTAAGGCCCTGATTTGCCTTGCCAATGGGGAGGCGTGCAGCAGCTCCATGAGGCCTTCCTCACTGTTCTGCTTGAGTTTCACGGTAGTAAGCCTTTCAAGACTCCTAGGGACCTTGCTTCAGCACCCGTTTCCGTACCAGAATATTGAGGAGACACAGGAAGCTCTAGTCCTGTTAAGCAACTTCCAGCCCCGTAGGCCTTTTGGAACACCCCAGTGTTGGCTAGAGAAAGGCAACACACTGCACTCTTCCTTGGCAGAGCCAGATTACCTCAGCTCCACACAGGATTCACGACCACACTTCTCGACTGTCCTCCATGCAGTGGATGTAACCTCATTCCCCTAGCTGAACTCTATTGAGAAAAACACTCTGCTTCTAATCCCGTTTCACTTTTTACACTTCGAGTCACGCATCCTCAAGGGGGTGGTCGGCTTGCATTCCAAGTACAATTTAAGCACAGTTCTTGGTGTAACACAGCAGGTCTTTTGAAGAGGCACAGGTCTCTAAGTCTCCCTCGCGCATCCTTTGTTTAGGCACTTTGCTGCACGCAGAAAACCGGTCGTAGAAAAAAGTTGATTCAGGGGAAGCCCCAGTGGGGATCGTGAATCTCTTTTGACGTGGTAGCATCAACATGTACTTATGCTGCGTGTCAACCTGGAAATGGGAGACTGAAGGCACAAAGCTTGTTTTCCCATTTTGAAAGCTCCATTCATGCTGCCTCAAAGCTACCTGAAAAGCACTGTTGTTACCGTGCTTTTCCTTACAGCCGGCATGGCACATAGAAGAAAATGAGTTTTCTCGAAAGAAACCTTGTGCTTCCAGTTCCTACTTGGAACCTCACCCTGCTCTGCTCTATACCAAACGTGAAAGTCAATGTGAGCACTAGCCTCGAAGTAAGGCCCTGATTATGCTGGCAAAACGGGAGGCGTGCAGCAGCTCCATGAGGCCTTCATCGCTGTTCTGCTTTAGTTGAACGGTAGTCAGCTCTCCAAGACTCCTAGGGACTTTGCTTAAGCAACCGTTTCGGTACCAGAACACTGCGTAGAGCCAGGAAGCTTTGGTCCTGCGTGTATGCTGCGTGTCTACCTAGAAATTAGAGACTGATGGCACAAGGCTTGTTTTCCCATTAGGAAAGCTCCGTTCATGCGGCCTCGAAGCTACCGGAAAAGCATTGTTGTTGGCGGGGTTTTAGTCACTGCCGGCATGGTTCTGAGAAGAAAATGAGTTTTTTCGTAAGAAACCTTTTGCTTCCAGTTCCTTGTAGGAAGCTCACCCTGCTCTGCTCTATACCTAAAGTGAAAGTCAACGTGAGACTTGCTTCGAAGTAAGGCCTTGATTATCCTTGCAAAACGGGAGGCGTGCAGCAGCTCCATGAGGCCTTCATCGTTGTTCTGCTTTAGTTTCACGGTAGTAAGCCTTTCAAGACTCCTAGGGACCTTGCTTCAGCACCCGTTTCGGTACCAGAACACTGCGGAGAGCCAGGAAGCTCTGGTCCTGTGTGTATGCTGCGTGTCAACCTAGAAATTAGACACTGATGGCACAAGGCTTGTTTTCCCATTAGGAAAGCTCCGTTCATGCGGCCTCGACGCTACCTGAAAAGCATTGTTGTTGCCTGGGTTTTCGTCACTGCCGACATGGTTCTGAGAAGAAAATGAGTTTTCATGGAAGAAACCTTGTGCTTCCAGTTCCTTTTTGGAAGCTCACCCTGCTCTGCTCTATACCAAAAGTGAAAGCCAACGTGAGCCCTAGCCTCGAAGTAAGGCCCTGATTTGCCTTACCAATGGGGAGGCGTGCAGCAGCTCCATGAGGCCTTCCTCACTGTTCTGCTTGAGTTTCACGGTAGTAAGCCTTTCAAGACTCCTAGGGACCTTGCTTCAGCACCCGTTTCAGTACCAGAATATTGAGTAGACACAGGAAGCTCTAGTCCTGTTAAGCAACTTCCAGCCCCGTAGGCCTTTTGGAACACCCCAGTGTTGGCTAGAGAAAGGCAACACACTGCACTCTTCCTTGGCAGAGCCAGATTACCTCAGCTCCACACAGGATTCACGACCACACTTCTCGACTGTCCTCCATGCAGTGGATGTAACCTCATTCCCCTAGCTGAACTCTATTGAGAAAAACACTCTGCTTCTAATCCCGTTTCACTTTTTACACTTCGAGTCACGCATCCTCAAGGGGGTGGTCGGCTTGCATTCCAAGTACAATTTAAGCACAGTTCTTGGTGTAACACAGCAGGTCTTTTGAAGAGGCACAGGTCTCTAAGTCTCCCTCGCGCATCCTTTGTTTAGGCACTTTGCTGCACGCAGAAAACCGGTCGTAGAAAAAAGTTGATTCAGGGGAAGCCCCAGTGGGGATCGTGAATCTCTTTTGACGTGGTAGCATCAACATGTACTTATGCTGCGTGTCAACCTGGAAATGGGAGACTGAAGGCACAAAGCTTGTTTTCCCGTTTTGAAAGCTCCATTCATGCGGCCTCGAAGCTACCTGAAAAGCACGGTTGTTACCGTGCTTTTCCTTACAGCCGGCACGGCACATAGAAGAAAATGAGTTTTCTCGAAAGAAACCTTGTGCTTCCAGTTCCTACTTGGAACCTCACCCTGCTCTGCTCTATACCAAACGTGAAAGTCAATGTGAGCACTAGCCTCGAAGTAAGGCCCTGATTATGCTGGCAAAACGGGAGGCGTGCAGCAGCTCCATGAGGCCTTCATCGCTGTTCTGCTTTAGTTGAACGGTAGTCAGCTCTCCAAGACTCCTAGGGACTTTGCTTAAGCAACCGTTTCGGTACCAGAACACTGCGTAGAGCCAGGAAGCTTTGGTCCTGCGTGTATGCTGCGTGTCTACCTAGAAATTAGAGACTGATGGCACAAGGCTTGTTTTCCCATTAGGAAAGCTCCGTTCATGCGGCCTCGAAGCTACCAGAAAAGCATTGTTGTTGGCGGGGTTTTAGTCACTGCCGGCATGGTTCTGAGAAGAAAATGAGTTTTTTCGTAAGAAACCTTGTGCTTCCAGTTCCTTGTAGGAAGCTCACCCTGCTCTGCTCTATACCTAAAGTGAAAGTCAACGTGAGACTTGCTTCGAAGTAAGGCCTTGATTATCCTTGCAAAACGGGAGGCGTGCAGCAGCTCCATGAGGCCTTCATCGTTGTTCTGCTTTAGTTTCACGGTAGTAAGCCTTTCAAGACTCCTAGGGACCTTGCTTCAGCACCCGTTTCGGTACCAGAACACTGCGGAGAGCCAGGAAGCTCTGGTCCTGCATGTATGCTGCGTGTCAACCTAGAAATTAGAGACTGATGGCACAAGGCTTGTTTTCCCATTAGGAAAGCTCCGTTCATGCGGCCTCGAAGCTACCTGAAAAGCATTGTTGTTGCCTGGGTTTTCGTCACTGCCGACATGGTTCTGAGAAGAAAATGAGTTTTCATGGAAGAAACCTTGTGCTTCCAGTTCCTTGTTGGAAGCTCACCCTGCTCTGCTCTATACCAAAAGTGAAAGCCAACGTGAGCCCTAGCCTCGAAGTAAGGCCCTGATTTGCCTTGCCAATGGGGAGGCGTGCAGCAGCTCCATGAGGCCTTCCTCACTGTTCTGCTTGAGTTTCACGGTAGTAAGCCTTTCAAGACTCCTAGGGACCTTGCTTCAGCACCCGTTTCCGTACCAGAATATTGAGGAGACACAGGAAGCTCTAGTCCTGTTAAGCAACTTCCAGCCCCGTAGGCCTTTTGGAACACCCCAGTGTGGGCTAGAGAAAGGCAACACACTGCACTCTTCCTTGGCAGAGCCAGATTACCTCAGCTCCACACAGGATTCACGACCACACTTCTCGACTGTCCTCCATGCAGTGGATGTAACCTCATTCCCCTAGCTGAACTCTATTGAGAAAAACACTCTGCTTCTAATCCCGTTTCACTTTTTACACTTCGAGTCACGCATCCTCAAGGGGGTGGTCGGCTTGCATTCCAAGTACAATTTAAGCACAGTTCTTGGTGTAACACAGCAGGTCTTTTGAAGAGGCACAGGTCTCTAAGTCTCCCTCGCGCATCCTTTGTTTAGGCACTTTGCTGCACGCAGAAAACCGGTCGTAGAAAAAAGTTGATTCAGGGGAAGCCCCAGTGGGGATCGTGAATCTCTTTTGACGTGGTAGCATCAACATGTACTTATGCTGCGTGTAACCTGGAAATGGGAGACTGAAGGCACAAAGCTTGTTTTCCCGTTTTGAAAGCTCCATTCATGCGGCCTCGAAGCTACCTGAAAAGCACGGTTGTTACCGTGCTTTTCCTTACAGCCGGCATGGCACATAGAAGAAAATGAGTTTTCTCGAAAGAAACCTTGTGCTTCCAGTTCCTACTTGGAACCTCACCCTGCTCTGCTCTATACCAAACGTGAAAGTCAATGTGAGCACTAGCCTCGAAGTAAGGCCCTGATTATGCTGGCAAAACGGGAGGCGTGCAGCAGCTCCATGAGGCCTTCATCGCTGTTCTGCTTTAGTTGAACGGTAGTCAGCTCTCCAAGACTCCTAGGGACTTTGCTTAAGCAACCGTTTCGGTACCAGAACACTGCGTAGAGCCAGGAAGCTTTGGTCCTGCGTGTATGCTGCGTGTCTACCTAGAAATTAGAGACTGATGGCACAAGGCTTGTTTTCCCATTAGGAAAGCTCCGTTCATGCGGCCTCGAAGCTACCAGAAAAGCATTGTTGTTGGCGGGGTTTTAGTCACTGCCGGCATGGTTCTGAGAAGAAAATGAGTTTTTTCGTAAGAAACCTTGTGCTTCCAGTTCCTTGTAGTAAGCTCACCCTGCTCTGCTCTATACCTAAAGTGAAAGTCAACGTGAGACTTGCTTCGAAGTAAGGCCTTGATTATCCTTGCAAAACGGGAGGCGTGCAGCAGCTCCATGAGGCCTTCATGGTTGTTCTGCTTTAGTTTCACGGTAGTAAGCCTTTCAAGACTCCTAGGGACCTTGCTTCAGCACCCGTTTCGGTACCAGAACACTGCGGAGAGCCAGGAAGCTCTGGTCCTGCGTGTATGCTGCGTGTCAACCTAGAAATTAGAGACTGATGGCACAAGGCTTGTTTTCCCATTAGGAAAGCTCCGTTCATGCGGCCTCGAAGCTACCTGAAAAGCATTGTTGTTGCCTGGGTTTTCGTCACTGCCGACATGGTTCTGAGAAGAAAATGAGTTTTCATGGAAGAAACCTTGTGCTTCCAGTTCCTTGTTGGAAGCTCACCCTGCTCTGCTCTATACCAAAAGTGAAAGCCAACGTGAGCCCTAGCCTCGAAGTAAGGCCCTGATTTGCCTTGCCAATGGGGAGGCGTGCAGCAGCTCCATGAGGCCTTCCTCACTGTTCTGCTTGAGTTTCACGGTAGTAAGCCTTTCAAGACTCCTAGGGACCTTGCTTCAGCACCCGTTTCCGTACCAGAATATTGAGGAGACACAGGAAGCTCTAGTCCTGTTAAGCAACTTCCAGCCCCGTAGGCCTTTTGGAACACCCCAGTGTGGGCTAGAGAAAGGCAACACACTGCACTCTTCCTTGGCAGAGCCAGATTACCTCAGCTCCACACAGGATTCACGACCACACTTCTCGACTGTCCTCCATGCAGTGGATGTAACCTCATTCCCCTAGCTGAACTCTATTGAGAAAAACACTCTGCTTCTAATCCCGTTTCACTTTTTACACTTCGAGTCACGCATCCTCAAGGGGGTGGTCGGCTTGCATTCCAAGTACAATTTAAGCACAGTTCTTGGTGTAACACAGCAGGTCTTTTGAAGAGGCACAGGTCTCTAAGTCTCCCTCGCGCATCCTTTGTTTAGGCACTTTGCTGCACACAGAAAACCGGTCGTAGAAAAAAGTTGATTCAGGGGAAGCCCCAGTGGGGATCGTGAATCTCTTTTGACGTGGTAGCATCAACATGTACTTATGCTGCGTGTCAACCTGGAAATGGGAGACTGAAGGCACAAAGCTTGTTTTCCCGTTTTGAAAGCTCCATTCATGCGGCCTCGAAGCTACCTGAAAAGCACTGTTGTTACCGTGCTTTTCCTTACAGCCGGCATGGCACATAGAAGAAAATGAGTTTTCTCGAAAGAAACCTTGTGCTTCCAGTTCCTACTTGGAACCTCACCCTGCTCTGCTCTATACCAAACGTGAAAGTCAATGTGAGCACTAGCCTCGAAGTAAGGCCCTGATTATGCTGGCAAAACGGGAGGCGTGCAGCAGCTCCATGAGGCCTTCATCGCTGTTCTGCTTTAGTTGAACGGTAGTCAGCTCTCCAAGACTCCTAGGGACTTTGCTTAAGCAACCGTTTCGGTACCAGAACACTGCGTAGAGCCAGGAAGCTTTGGTCCTGCGTGTATGCTGCGTGTCTACCTAGAAATTAGAGACTGATGGCACAAGGCTTGTTTTCCCATTAGGAAAGCTCCGTTCATGCGGCCTCGAAGCTACCGGAAAAGCATTGTTGTTGGCGGGGTTTTAGTCACTGCCGGCATGGTTCTGAGAAGAAAATGAGTTTTTTCGTAAGAAACCTTGTGCTTCCAGTTCCTTGTAGGAAGCTCACCCTGCTCTGCTCTATACCTAAAGTGAAAGTCAACGTGAGACTTGCTTCGAAGTAAGGCCTTGATTATCCTTGCAAAACGGGAGGCGTGCAGCAGCTCCATGAGGCCTTCATCGTTGTTCTGCTTTAGTTTCACGGTAGTAAGCCTTTCAAGACTCCTAGGGACCTTGCTTCAGCACCCGTTTCGGTACCAGAACACTGCGGAGAGCCAGGAAGCTCTGGTCCTGCGTGTATGCTGCGTGTCAACCTAGAAATTAGAGACTGATGGCACAAGGCTTGTTTTCCCATTAGGAAAGCTCCGTTCATGCGGCCTCGAAGCTACCTGAAAAGCATTGTTGTTGCCTGGGTTTTCGTCACTGCCGACATGGTTCTGAGAAGAAAATGAGTTTTCATGGAAGAAACCTTGTGCTTCCAGTTCCTTTTTGGAAGCTCACCCTGCTCTGCTCTATACCAAAAGTGAAAGCCAACGTGAGCCCTAGCCTCGAAGTAAGGCCCTGATTTGCCTTGCCAATGGGGAGGCGTGCAGCGGCTCCATGAGGCCTTCCTCACTGTTCTGCTTGAGTTTCACGGTAGTAAGCCTTTCAAGACTCCTAGGGACCTTGCTTCAGCACCCGTTTCCGTACCAGAATATTGAGTAGACACAGGAAGCTCTAGTCCTGTTAAGCAACTTCCAGCCCCGTAGGCCTTTTGGAACACCCCAGTGTTGGCTAGAGAAAGGCAACACACTGCACTCTTCCTTGGCAGAGCCAGATTACCTCAGCTCCACACAGGATTCACGACCACACTTCTCGACTGTCCTCCATGCAGTGGATGTAACCTCATTCCCCTAGCTGAACTCTATTGAGAAAAACACTCTGCTTCTAATCCCGTTTCACTTTTTACACTTCGAGTCACGCATCCTCAAGGGGGTGGTCGGCTTGCATTCCAAGTACAATTTAAGCACAGTTCTTGGTGTAACACAGCAGGTCTTTTGAAGAGGCACAGGTCTCTAAGTCTCCCTCGCGCATCCTTTGTTTAGGCACTTTGCTGCACGCAGAAAACCGGTCGTAGAAAAAAGTTGATTCAGGGGAAGCCCCAGTGGGGATCGTGAATCTCTTTTGACGTGGTAGCATCAACATGTACTTATGCTGCGTGTCAACCTGGAAATGGGAGACTGAAGGCACAAAGCTTGTTTTCCCGTTTTGAAAGCTCCATTCATGCGGCCTCGAAGCTACCTGAAAAGCACTGTTGTTACCGTGCTTTTCCTTACAGCCGGCATGGCACATAGAAGAAAATGAGTTTTCTCGAAAGAAACCTTGTGCTTCCAGTTCCTACTTGGAACCTCACCCTGCTCTGCTCTATACCAAACGTGAAAGTCAATGTGAGCACTAGCCTCGAAGTAAGGCCCTGATTATGCTGGCAAAACGGGAGGCGTGCAGCAGCTCCATGAGGCCTTCATCGCTGTTCTGCTTTAGTTGAACGGTAGTCAGCTCTCCAAGACTCCTAGGGACTTTGCTTAAGCAACCGTTTCGGTACCAGAACACTGCGTACAGCCAGGAAGCTTTGGTCCTGCGTGTATGCTGCGTGTCTACCTAGAAATTAGAGACTGATGGCACAAGGCTTGTTTTCCCATTAGGAAAGCTCCGTTCATGCGGCCTCGAAGCTACCGGAAAAGCATTGTTGTTGGCGGGGTTTTAGTCACTGCCGGCATGGTTCTGAGAAGAAAATGAGTTTTTTCGTAAGAAACCTTGTGCTTCCAGTTCCTTGTAGGAAGCTCACCCTGCTCTGCTCTATACCTAAAGTGAAAGTCAACGTGAGACTTGCTTCGAAGTAAGGCCTTGATTATCCTTGCAAAACGGGAGGCGTGCAGCAGCTCCATGAGGCCTTCATCGTTGTTCTGCTTTAGTTTCACGGTAGTAAGCCTTTCAAGACTCCTAGGGACCTTGCTTCAGCACCCGTTTCGGTACCAGAACACTGCGGAGAGCCAGGAAGCTCTGGTCCTGCGTGTATGCTGCGTGTCAACCTAGAAATTAGAGACTGATGGCACAAGGCTTGTTTTCCCATTAGGAAAGCTCCGTTCATGCGGCCTCGAAGCTACCTGAAAAGCATTGTTGTTGCCTGGGTTTTCGTCACTGCCGACATGGTTCTGAGAAGAAAATGAGTTTTCATGGAAGAAACCTTGTGCTTCCAGTTCCTTTTTGGAAGCTCACCCTGCTCTGCTCTATACCAAAAGTGAAAGCCAACGTGAGCCCTAGCCTCGAAGTAAGGCCCTGATTTGCCTTGCCAATGGGGAGGCGTGCAGCGGCTCCATGAGGCCTTCCTCACTGTTCTGCTTGAGTTTCACGGTAGTAAGCCTTTCAAGACTCCTAGGGACCTTGCTTCAGCACCCGTTTCCGTACCAGAATATTGAGTAGACACAGGAAGCTCTAGTCCTGTTAAGCAACTTCCAGCCCCGTAGGCCTTTTGGAACACCCCAGTGTTGGCTAGAGAAAGGCAACACACTGCACTCTTCCTTGGCAGAGCCAGATTACCTCAGCTCCACACAGGATTCACGACCACACTTCTCGACTGTCCTCCATGCAGTGGATGTAACCTCATTCCCCTAGCTGAACTCTATTGAGAAAAACACTCTGCTTCTAATCCCGTTTCACTTTTTACACTTCGAGTCACGCATCCTCAAGGGGGTGGTCGGCTTGCATTCCAAGTACAATTTAAGCACAGTTCTTGGTGTAACACAGCAGGTCTTTTGAAGAGGCACAGGTCTCTAAGTCTCCCTCGCGCATCCTTTGTTTAGGCACTTTGCTGCACGCAGAAAACCGGTCGTAGAAAAAAGTTGATTCAGGGGAAGCCCCAGTGGGGATCGTGAATCTCTTTTGACGTGGTAGCATCAACATGTACTTATGCTGCGTGTCAACCTGGAAATGGGAGACTGAAGGCACAAAGCTTGTTTTCCCGTTTTGAAAGCTCCATTCATGCGGCCTCGAAGCTACCTGAAAAGCACTGTTGTTACCGTGCTTTTCCTTACAGCCGGCATGGCACATAGAAGAAAATGAGTTTTCTCGAAAGAAACCTTGTGCTTCCAGTTCCTACTTGGAACCTCACCCTGCTCTGCTCTATACCAAACGTGAAAGTCAATGTGAGCACTAGCTTCGAAGTAAGGCCCTGATTATGCTGGCAAAACGGGAGGCGTGCAGCAGCTCCATGAGGCCTTCATCGCTGTTCTGCTTTAGTTGAACGGTAGTCAGCTCTCCAAGCCTCCTAGGGACTTTGCTTAAGCAACCGTTTCGGTACCAGAACACTGCGTAGAGCCAGGAAGCTTTGATCCTGCGTGTATGCTGCGTGTCTACCTAGAAATTAGAGACTGATGGCACAAGGCTTGTTTTCCCATTAGGAAAGCTCCGTTCATGCGGCCTCGAAGCTACCGGAAAAGCATTGTTGTTGGCGGGGTTTTAGTCACTGCCGGCATGGTTCTGAGAAGAAAATGAGTTTTTTCGTAAGAAACCTTGTGCTTCCAGTTCCTTGTAGGAAGCTCACCCTGCTCTGCTCTATACCTAAAGTGAAAGTCAACGTGAGACTTGCTTCGAAGTAAGGCCTTGATTATCCTTGCAAAACGGGAGGCGTGCAGCAGCTCCATGAGGCCTTCATCGTTGTTCTGCTTTAGTTTCACGGTAGTAAGCCTTTCAAGACTCCTAGGGACCTTGCTTCAGCACCCGTTTCGGTACCAGAACACTGCGGAGAGCCAGGAAGCTCTGGTCCTGCGTGTATGCTGCGTGTCAACCTAGAAATTAGAGACTGATGGCACAAGGCTTGTTTTCCCATTAGGAAAGCTCCGTTCATGCGGCCTCGAAGCTACCTGAAAAGCATTGTTGTTGCCTGGGTTTTCGTCACTGCCGACATGGTTCTGAGAAGAAAATGAGTTTTCATGGAAGAAACCTTGTGCTTCCAGTTCCTTTTTGGAAGCTCACCCTGCTCTGCTCTATACCAAAAGTGAAAGCCAACGTGAGCCCTAGCCTCGAAGTAAGGCCCTGATTTGCCTTGCCAATGGGGAGGCGTGCAGCAGCTCCATGAGGCCTTCCTCACTGTTCTGCTTGAGTTTCACGGTAGTAAGCCTTTCAAGACTCCTAGGGACCTTGCTTCAGCACCCGTTTCCGTACCAGAATATTGAGGAGACACAGGAAGCTTTAGTCCTGTTAAGCAACTTCCAGCCCCGTAGGCCTTTTGGAACACCCCAGTGTTGGCTAGAGAAAGGCAACACACTGCACTCTTCCTTGGCAGAGCCAGATTACCTCAGCTCCACACAGGATTCACGACCACACTTCTCGACTGTCCTCCATGCAGTGGATGTAACCTCATTCCCCTAGCTGAACTCTATTGAGAAAAACACTCTGCTTCTAATCCCGTTTCACTTTTTACACTTCGAGTCACGCATCCTCAAGGGGGTGGTCGGCTTGCATTCCAAGTACAATTTAAGCACAGTTCTTGGTGTAACACAGCAGGTCTTTTGAAGAGGCACAGGTCTCTAAGTCTCCCTCGCGCATCCTTTGTTTAGGCACTTTGCTGCACGCAGAAAACCGGTCGTAGAAAAAAGTTGATTCAGGGGAAGCCCCAGTGGGGATCGTGAATCTCTTTTGACGTGGTAGCATCAACATGTACTTATGCTGCGTGTCAACCTGGAAATGGGAGACTGAAGGCACAAAGCTTGTTTTCCCGTTTTGAAAGCTCCATTCATGCGGCCTCGAAGCTACCTGAAAAGCACTGTTGTTACCGTGCTTTTCCTTACAGCCGGCATGGCACATAGAAGAAAATGAGTTTTCTCGAAAGAAACCTTGTGCTTCCAGTTCCTACTTGGAACCTCACCCTGCTCTGCTCTATACCAAACGTGAAAGTCAATGTGAGCACTAGCCTCGAAGTAAGGCCCTGATTATGCTGGCAAAACGGGAGGCGTGCAGCAGCTCCATGAGGCCTTCATTGCTGTTCTGCTTTGGTTGAACGGTAGTCAGCTCTCCAAGCCTCCTAGGGACTTTGCTTAAGCAACCGTTTCGGTACCAGAACACTGCGTAGAGCCAGGAAGCTTTGATCCTGCGTGTATGCTGCGCGTCTACCTAGAAATTAGAGACTGATGGCACAAGGCTTGTTTTCCCATTAGGAAAGCTCCGTTCATGCGGCCTCGAAGCTACCGGAAAAGCATTGTTGTTGGCGGGGTTTTAGTCACTGCCGGCATGGTTCTGAGAAGAAAATGAGTTTTTTCGTAAGAAACCTTGTGCTTCCAGTTCCTTGTAGGAAGCTCACCCTGCTCTGCTCTATACCTAAAGTGAAAGTCAACGTGAGACTTGCTTCGAAGTAAGGCCTTGATTATCCTTGCAAAACGGGAGGCGTGCAGCAGCTCCATGAGGCCTTCATCGTTGTTCTGCTTTAGTTTCACGGTAGTAAGCCTTTCAAGACTCCTAGGGACCTTGCTTCAGCCCCCGTTTCGGAATCAGAACACTGCGGAGAGCCAGGAAGCTCTGGTCCTGCGTGTATGCTGCGTGTCAACCTAGAAATTAGAGACTGATGGCACAAGGCTTGTTTTCCCATTAGGAAAGCTCCGTTCATGCGGCCTCGAAGCTACCTGAAAAGCATTGTTGTTGCCTGGGTTTTCGTCACTGCCGACATGGTTCTGAGAAGAAAATGAGTTTTCATGGAAGAAACCTTGTGCTTCCAGTTCCTTTTTGGAAGCTCACCCTGCTCTGCTCTATACCAAAAGTGAAAGCCAACGTGAGCCCTAGCCTCGAAGTAAGGCCCTGATTTGCCTTGCCAATGGGGAGGCGTGCAGCAGCTCCATGAGGCCTTCCTCACTGTTCTGCTTGAGTTTCACGGTAGTAAGCCTTTCAAGACTCCTAGGGACCTTGCTTCAGCACCCGTTTCCGTACCAGAATATTGAGGAGACACAGGAAGCTCTAGTCCTGTTAAGCAACTTCCAGCCCCGTAGGCCTTTTGGAACACCCCAGTGTGGGCTAGAGAAAGGCAACACACTGCACTCTTCCTTGGCAGAGCCAGATTACCTCAGCTCCACACAGGATTCACGACCACACTTCTCGACTGTCCTCCATGCAGTGGATGTAACCTCATTCCCCTAGCTGAACTCTATTGAGAAAAACACTCTGCTTCTAATCCCGTTTCACTTTTTACACTTCGAGTCACGCATCCTCAAGGGGGTGGTCGGCTTGCATTCCAAGTACAATTTAAGCACAGTTCTTGGTGTAACACAGCAGGTCTTTTGAAGAGGCACAGGTCTCTAAGTCTCCCTCGCGCATCCTTTGTTTAGGCACTTTGCTGCACGCAGAAAACCGGTCGTAGAAAAAAGTTGATTCAGGGGAAGCCCCAGTGGGGATCGTGAATCTCTTTTGACGTGGTAGCATCAACATGTACTTATGCTGCGTGTCAACCTGGAAATGGGAGACTGAAGGCACAAAGCTTGTTTTCCCGTTTTGAAAGCTCCATTCATGCGGCCTCGAAGCTACCTGAAAAGCACGGTTGTTACCGTGCTTTTCCTTACAGCCGGCATGGCACTTAGAAGAAAATGAGTTTTCTCGAAAGAAACCTTGTGCTTCCAGTTCCTACTTGGAACCTCACCCTGCTCTGCTCTATACCAAACGTGAAAGTCAATGTGAGCACTAGCCTCGAAGTAAGGCCCTGATTATGCTGGCAAAACGGGAGGCGTGCAGCAGCTCCATGAGGCCTTCATCGCTGTTCTGCTTTAGTTGAACGGTAGTCAGCTCTCCAAGACTCCTAGGGACTTTGCTTAAGCAACCGTTTCGGTACCAGAACACTGCGTAGAGCCAGGAAGCTTTGGTCCTGCGTGTATGCTGCGTGTCTACCTAGAAATTAGAGACTGATGGCACAAGGCTTGTTTTCCCATTAGGAAAGCTCCGTTCATGCGGCCTCGAAGCTACCAGAAAAGCATTGTTGTTGGCGGGGTTTTAGTCACTGCCGGCATGGTTCTGAGAAGAAAATGAGTTTTTTCGTAAGAAACCTTGTGCTTCCAGTTCCTTGTAGGAAGCTCACCCTGCTCTGCTCTATACCTAAAGTGAAAGTCAACGTGAGACTTGCTTCGAAGTAAGGCCTTGATTATCCTTGCAAAACGGGAGGCGTGCAGCAGCTCCATGAGGCCTTCATCGTTGTTCTGCTTTAGTTTCACGGTAGTAAGCCTTTCAAGACTCCTAGGGACCTTGCTTCAGCACCCGTTTCGGTACCAGAACACTGCGGAGAGCCAGGAAGCTCTGGTCCTGCGTGTATGGTGCGTGTCAACCTAGAAATTAGAGACTGATGGCACAAGGCTTGTTTTCCCATTAGGAAAGCTCCGTTCATGCGGCCTCGAAGCTACCTGAAAAGCATTGTTGTTGCCTGGGTTTTCGTCACTGCCGACATGGTTCTGAGAAGAAAATGAGTTTTCATGGAAGAAACCTTGTGCTTCCAGTTCCTTGTTGGAAGCTCACCCTGCTCTGCTCTATACCAAAAGTGAAAGCCAACGTGAGCCCTAGCCTCGAAGTAAGGCCCTGATTTGCCTTGCCAATGGGGAGGCGTGCAGCAGCTCCATGAGGCCTTCCTCACTGTTCTGCTTGAGTTTCACGGTAGTAAGCCTTTCAAGACTCCTAGGGACCTTGCTTCAGCACCCGTTTCCGTACCAGAATATTGAGGAGACACAGGAAGCTCTAGTCCTGTTAAGCAACTTCCAGCCCCGTAGGCCTTTTGGAACACCCCAGTGTGGGCTAGAGAAAGGCAACACACTGCACTCTTCCTTGGCAGAGCCAGATTACCTCAGCTCCACACAGGATTCACGACCACACTTCTCGACTGTCCTCCATGCAGTGGATGTAACCTCATTCCCCTAGCTGAACTCTATTGAGAAAAACACTCTGCTTCTAATCCCGTTTCACTTTTTACACTTCGAGTCACGCATCCTCAAGGGGGTGGTCGGCTTGCATTCCAAGTACAATTTAAGCACAGTTCTTGGTGTAACACAGCAGGTCTTTTGAAGAGGCACAGGTCTCTAAGTCTCCCTCGCGCATCCTTTGTTTAGGCACTTTGCTGCACACAGAAAACCGGTCGTAGAAAAAAGTTGATTCAGGGGAAGCCCCAGTGGGGATCGTGAATCTCTTTTGACGTGGTAGCATCAACATGTACTTATGCTGCGTGTCAACCTGGAAATGGGAGACTGAAGGCACAAAGCTTGTTTTCCCGTTTTGAAAGCTCCATTCATGCGGCCTCGAAGCTACCTGAAAAGCACTGTTGTTACCGTGCTTTTCCTTACAGCCGGCATGGCACATAGAAGAAAATGAGTTTTCTCGAAAGAAACCTTGTGCTTCCAGTTCCTACTTGGAACCTCACCCTGCTCTGCTCTATACCAAACGTGAAAGTCAATGTGAGCACTAGCCTCGAAGTAAGGCCCTGATTATGCTGGCAAAACGGGAGGCGTGCAGCAGCTCCATGAGGCCTTCATCGCTGTTCTGCTTTAGTTGAACGGTAGTCAGCTCTCCAAGACTCCTAGGGACTTTGCTTAAGCAACCGTTTCGGTACCAGAACACTGCGTAGAGCCAGGAAGCTTTGGTCCTGCGTGTATGCTGCGTGTCTACCTAGAAATTAGAGACTGATGGCACAAGGCTTGTTTTCCCATTAGGAAAGCTCCGTTCATGCGGCCTCGAAGCTACCGGAAAAGCATTGTTGTTGGCGGGGTTTTAGTCACTGCCGGCATGGTTCTGAGAAGAAAATGAGTTTTTTCGTAAGAAACCTTGTGCTTCCAGTTCCTTGTAGGAAGCTCACCCTGCTCTGCTCTATACCTAAAGTGAAAGTCAACGTGAGACTTGCTTCGAAGTAAGGCCTTGATTATCCTTGCAAAACGGGAGGCGTGCAGCAGCTCCATGAGGCCTTCATCGTTGTTCTGCTTTAGTTTCACGGTAGTAAGCCTTTCAAGACTCCTAGGGACCTTGCTTCAGCACCCGTTTCGGTACCAGAACACTGCGGAGAGCCAGGAAGCTCTGGTCCTGCGTGTATGCTGCGTGTCAACCTAGAAATTAGAGACTGATGGCACAAGGCCTGTTTTCCCATTAGGAAAGCTCCGTTCATTCGGCCTCGAAGCTACCTGAAAAGCATTGTTGTTGCCTGGGTTTTCGTCACTGCCGACATGGTTCTGAGAAGAAAATGAGTTTTCATGGAAGAAACCTTGTGCTTCCAGTTCCTTTTTGGAAGCTCACCCTGCTCTGCTCTATACCAAAAGTGAAAGCCAACGTGAGCCCTAGCCTCGAAGTAAGGCCCTGATTTGCCTTGCCAATGGGGAGGCGTGCAGCGGCTCCATGAGGCCTTCCTCACTGTTCTGCTTGAGTTTCACGGTAGTAAGCCTTTCAAGACTCCTAGGGACCTTGCTTCAGCACCCGTTTCCGTACCAGAATATTGAGTAGACACAGGAAGCTCTAGTCCTGTTAAGCAACTTCCAGCCCCGTAGGCCTTTTGGAACACCCCAGTGTTGGCTAGAGAAAGGCAACACACTGCACTCTTCCTTGGCAGAGCCAGATTACCTCAGCTCCACACAGGATTCACGACCACACTTCTCGACTGTCCTCCATGCAGTGGATGTAACCTCATTCCCCTAGCTGAACTCTATTGAGAAAAACACTCTGCTTCTAATCCCGTTTCACTTTTTACACTTCGAGTCACGCATCCTCAAGGGGGTGGTCGGCTTGCATTCCAAGTACAATTTAAGCACAGTTCTTGGTGTAACACAGCAGGTCTTTTGAAGAGGCACAGGTCTCTAAGTCTCCCTCGCGCATCCTTTGTTTAGGCACTTTGCTGCACACAGAAAACCGGTCGTAGAAAAAAGTTGATTCAGGGGAAGCCCCAGTGGGGATCGTGAATCTCTTTTGACGTGGTAGCATCAACATGTACTTATGCTGCGTGTCAACCTGGAAATGGGAGACTGAAGGCACAAAGCTTGTTTTCCCGTTTTGAAAGCTCCATTCATGCGGCCTCGAAGCTACCTGAAAAGCACTGTTGTTACCGTGCTTTTCCTTACAGCCGGCATGGCACATAGAAGAAAATGAGTTTTCTCGAAAGAAACCTTGTGCTTCCAGTTCCTACTTGGAACCTCACCCTGCTCTGCTCTATACCAAACGTGAAAGTCAATGTGAGCACTAGCCTCGAAGTAAGGCCCTGATTATGCTGGCAAAACGGGAGGCGTGCAGCAGCTCCATGAGGCCTTCATCGCTGTTCTGCTTTAGTTGAACGGTAGTCAGCTCTCCAAGACTCCTAGGGACTTTGCTTAAGCAACCGTTTCGGTACCAGAACACTGCGTAGAGCCAGGAAGCTTTGGTCCTGCGTGTATGCTGCGTGTCTACCTAGAAATTAGAGACTGATGGCACAAGGCTTGTTTTCCCATTAGGAAAGCTCCGTTCATGCGGCCTCGAAGCTACCGGAAAAGCATTGTTGTTGGCGGGGTTTTAGTCACTGCCGGCATGGTTCTGAGAAGAAAATGAGTTTTTTCGTAAGAAACCTTGTGCTTCCAGTTCCTTGTAGGAAGCTCACCCTGCTCTGCTCTATACCTAAAGTGAAAGTCAACGTGAGACTTGCTTCGAAGTAAGGCCTTGATTATCCTTGCAAAACGGGAGGCGTGCAGCAGCTCCATGAGGCCTTCATCGTTGTTCTGCTTTAGTTTCACGGTAGTAAGCCTTTCAAGACTCCTAGGGACCTTGCTTCAGCACCCGTTTCGGTACCAGAACACTGCGGAGAGCCAGGAAGCTCTGGTCCTGCGTGTATGCTGCGTGTCAACCTAGAAATTAGAGACTGATGGCACAAGGCTTGTTTTCCCATTAGGAAAGCTCCGTTCATGCGGCCTCGAAGCTACCTGAAAAGCATTGTTGTTGCCTGGGTTTTCGTCACTGCCGACATGGTTCTGAGAAGAAAATGAGTTTTCATGGAAGAAACCTTGTGCTTCCAGTTCCTTTTTGGAAGCTCACCCTGCTCTGCTCTATACCAAAAGTGAAAGCCAACGTGAGCCCTAGCCTCGAAGTAAGGCCCTGATTTGTCTTGCCAATGCGGAGGCGTGCAGCGGCTCCATGAGGCCTTCCTCACTGTTCTGCTTGAGTTTCACGGTAGTAAGCCTTTCAAGACTCCTAGGGACCTTGCTTCAGCACCCGTTTCCGTACCAGAATATTGAGTAGACACAGGAAGCTCTAGTCCTGTTAAGCAACTTCCAGCCCCGTAGGCCTTTTGGAACACCCCAGTGTTGGCTAGAGAAAGGCAACACACTGCACTCTTCCTTGGCAGAGCCAGATTACCTCAGCTCCACACAGGATTCACGACCACACTTCTCGACTGTCCTCCATGCAGTGGATGTAACCTCATTCCCCTAGCTGAACTCTATTGAGAAAAACACTCTGCTTCTAATCCCGTTTCACTTTTTACACTTCGAGTCACGCATCCTCAAGGGGGTGGTCGGCTTGCATTCCAAGTACAATTTAAGCACAGTTCTTGGTGTAACACAGCAGGTCTTTTGAAGAGGCACAGGTCTCTAAGTCTCCCTCGCGCATCCTTTGTTTAGGCACTTTGCTGCACGCAGAAAACCGGTCGTAGAAAAAAGTTGATTCAGGGGAAGCCCCAG
Source organism: Eubalaena glacialis (assembly GCF_028564815.1). Taxonomy (NCBI): domain Eukaryota; kingdom Metazoa; phylum Chordata; class Mammalia; order Artiodactyla; family Balaenidae; genus Eubalaena; species Eubalaena glacialis. The sequence continues at coordinate 45,602,750 of NC_083731.1, forward strand.
TGGGGATCGTGAATCTCTTTTGACGTGGTAGCATCAACATGTACTTATGCTGCGTGTCAACCTGGAAATGGGAGACTGAAGGCACAAAGCTTGTTTTCCCGTTTTGAAAGCTCCATTCATGCGGCCTCGAAGCTACCTGAAAAGCACTGTTGTTACCGTGCTTTTCCTTACAGCCGGCATGGCACATAGAAGAAAATGAGTTTTCTCGAAAGAAACCTTGTGCTTCCAGTTCCTACTTGGAACCTCACCCTGCTCTGCTCTATACCAAACGTGAAAGTCAATGTGAGCACTAGCCTCGAAGTAAGGCCCTGATTATGCTGGCAAAACGGGAGGCGTGCAGCAGCTCCATGAGGCCTTCATTGCTGTTCTGCTTTAGTTGAACGGTAGTCAGCTCTCCAAGCCTCCTAGGGACTTTGCTTAAGCAACCGTTTCGGTACCAGAACACTGCGTAGAGCCAGGAAGCTTTGATCCTGCGTGTATGCTGCGTGTCTACCTAGAAATTAGAGACTGATGGCACAAGGCTTGTTTTCCCATTAGGAAAGCTCCGTTCATGCGGCCTCGAAGCTACCGGAAAAGCATTGTTGTTGGCGGGGTTTTAGTCACTGCCGGCATGGTTCTGAGAAGAAAATGAGTTTTTTCGTAAGAAACCTTGTGCTTCCAGTTCCTTGTAGGAAGCTCACCCTGCTCTGCTCTATACCTAAAGTGAAAGTCAACGTGAGACTTGCTTCGAAGTAAGGCCTTGATTATCCTTGCAAAACGGGAGGCGTGCAGCAGCTCCATGAGGCCTTCATCGTTGTTCTGCTTTAGTTTCACGGTAGTAAGCCTTTCAAGACTCCTAGGGACCTTGCTTCAGCCCCCGTTTCGGAATCAGAACACTGCGGAGAGCCAGGAAGCTCTGGTCCTGCGTGTATGCTGCGTGTCAACCTAGAAATTAGAGACTGATGGCACAAGGCTTGTTTTCCCATTAGGAAAGCTCCGTTCATGCGGCCTCGAAGCTACCTGAAAAGCATTGTTGTTGCCTGGGTTTTCGTCACTGCCGACATGGTTCTGAGAAGAAAATGAGTTTTCATGGAAGAAACCTTGTGCTTCCAGTTCCTTTTTGGAAGCTCACCCTGCTCTGCTCTATACCAAAAGTGAAAGCCAACGTGAGCCCTAGCCTCGATGTAAGGCCCTGATTTGCCTTGCCAATGGGGAGGCGTGCAGCAGCTCCATGAGGCCTTCCTCACTGTTCTGCTTGAGTTTCACGGTAGTAAGCCTTTCAAGACTCCTAGGGACCTTGCTTCAGCACCCGTTTCCGTACCAGAATATTGAGGAGACACAGGAAGCTTTAGTCCTGTTAAGCAACTTCCAGCCCCGTAGGCCTTTTGGAACACCCCAGTGTTGGCTAGAGAAAGGCAACACACTGCACTCTTCCTTGGCAGAGCCAGATTACCTCAGCTCCACACAGGATTCACGACCACACTTCTCGACTGTCCTCCATGCAGTGGATGTAACCTCATTCCCCTAGCTGAACTCTATTGAGAAAAACACTCTGCTTCTAATCCCGTTTCACTTTTTACACTTCGAGTCACGCATCCTCAAGGGGGTGGTCGGCTTGCATTCCAAGTACAATTTAAGCACAGTTCTTGGTGTAACACAGCAGGTCTTTTGAAGAGGCACAGGTCTCTAAGTCTCCCTCGCGCATCCTTTGTTTAGGCACTTTGCTGCACGCAGAAAACCGGTCGTAGAAAAAAGTTGATTCAGGGGAAGCCCCAGTGGGGATCGTGAATCTCTTTTGACGTGGTAGCATCAACATGTACTTATGCTGCGTGTCAACCTGGAAATGGGAGACTGAAGGCACAAAGCTTGTTTTCCCGTTTTGAAAGCTCCATTCATGCGGCCTCGAAGCTACCTGAAAAGCAGTGGTGTTACCGTGCTTTTCCTTACAGCCGGCATGGCACATAGAAGAAAATGAGTTTTCTCGAAAGAAACCTTGTGCTTCCAGTTCCTACTTGGAACCTCACGCTGCTCTGCTCTAAACCAAACGTGAAAGTCAATGTGAGCACTAGCCTCGAAGTAAGGCCCTGATTATGCTGGCAAAACGGGAGGCGTGCAGCAGCTCCATGAGGCCTTCATCGCTGTTCTGCTTTAGTTGAACGGTAGTCAGCTCTCCAAGACTCCTAGGGACTTTGCTTAAGCAACCGTTTCTGTACCAGAACACTGCGTAGAGCCAGGAAGCTTTGGTCCTGCGTGTATGCTGCGTGTCTACCTAGAAATTAGAGACTGATGGCACAAGGCTTGTTTTCCCATTAGGAAAGCTCCGTTCATGCGGCCTCGAAGCTACCGGAAAAGCATTGTTGTTGGCGGGGTTTTAGTCACTGCCGGCATGGTTCTGAGAAGAAAATGAGTTTTTTCGTAAGAAACCTTGTGCTTCCAGTTCCTTGTAGGAAGCTCACCCTGCTCTGCTCTATACCTAAAGTGAAAGTCAACGTGAGACTTGCTTCGAAGTAAGGCCTTGATTATCCTTGCAAAACGGGAGGCGTGCAGCAGCTCCATGAGGCCTTCATCGTTGTTCTGCTTTAGCTTCACGGTAGTAAGCCTTTCAAGACTCCTAGGGACCTTGCTTCAGCCCCCGTTTCGGTACCAGAACACTGCGGAGAGCCAGGAAGCTCTGGTCCTGCGTGTATGCTGCGTGTCAACCTAGAAATTAGACACTGATGGCACAAGGCTTGTTTTCCCATTAGGAAAGCTCCGTTCATGCGGCCTCGAAGCTACCTGAAAAGCATTGTTGTTGCCTGGGTTTTCGTCACTGCCGACATGGTTCTGAGAAGAAAATGAGTTTTCATGGAAGAAACCTTGTGCTTCCAGTTCCTTGTTGGAAGCTCACCCTGCTCTGCTCTATACCAAAAGTGAAAGCCAACGTGAGCCCTAGCCTCGAAGTAAGGCCCTGATTTGCCTTGCCAATGGGGAGGCGTGCAGCAGCTCCATGAGGCCTTCCTCACTGTTCTGCTTGAGTTTCACGGTAGTAAGCCTTTCAAGACTCCTAGGGACCTTGCTTCAGCACCCGTTTCCGTACCAGAATATTGAGGAGACACAGGAAGCTTTAGTCCTGTTAAGCAACTTCCAGCCCCGTAGGCCTTTTGGAACACCCCAGTGTTGGCTAGAGAAAGGCAACACACTGCACTCTTCCTTGGCAGAGCCAGATTACCTCAGCTCCACACAGGATTCACGACCACACTTCTCGACTGTCCTCCATGCAGTGGATGTAACCTCATTCCCCTAGCTGAACTCTATTGAGAAAAACACTCTGCTTCTAATCCCGTTTCACTTTTTACACTTCGAGTCACGCATCCTCAAGGGGGTGGTCGGCTTGCATTCCAAGTACAATTTAAGCACAGTTCTTGGTGTAACACAGCAGGTCTTTTGAAGAGGCACAGGTCTCTAAGTCTCCCTCGCGCATCCTTTGTTTAGGCACTTTGCTGCACGCAGAAAACCGGTCGTAGAAAAAAGTTGATTCAGGGGAAGCCCCAGTGGGGATCGTGAATCTCTTTTGACGTGGTAGCATCAACATGTACTTATGCTGCGTGTCAACCTGGAAATGGGAGACTGAAGGCACAAAGCTTGTTTTCCCGTTTTGAAAGCTCCATTCATGCGGCCTCGAAGCTACCTGAAAAGCACTGTTGTTACCGTGCTTTTCCTTACAGCCGGCATGGCACATAGAAGAAAATGAGTTTTCTCGAAAGAAACCTTGTGCTTCCAGTTCCTACTTGGAACCTCACCCTGCTCTGCTCTATACCAAACGTGAAAGTCAATGTGAGCACTAGCCTCGAAGTAAGGCCCTGATTATGCTGGCAAAACGGGAGGCGTGCAGCAGCTCCATGAGGCCTTCATCGCTGTTCTGCTTTAGTTGAACGGTAGTCAGCTCTCCAAGACTCCTAGGGACTTTGCTTAAGGAACCGTTTCGGTACCAGAACACTGCGTAGAGCCAGGAAGCTTTGGTCCTGCGTGTATGCTGCGTGTCTACCTACAAATTAGAGACTGATGGCACAAGGCTTGTTTTCCCATTAGGAAAGCTCCGTTCATGCGGCCTCGAAGCTACCGGAAAAGCATTGTTGTTGGCGTGGTTTTAGTCACTGCCGGCATGGTTCTGAGAAGAAAATGAGTTTTTTCGTAAGAAACCTTGTGCTTCCAGTTCCTTGTAGGAAGCTCACCCTGCTCTGCTCTATACCTAAAGTGAAAGTCAACGTGAGACTTGCTTCGAAGTAAGGCCTTGATTATCCTTGCAAAACGGGAGGCGTGCAGCAGCTCCATGAGGCCTTCATCGTTGTTCTGCTTTAGTTTCACGGTAGTAAGCCTTTCAAGACTCCTAGGGACCTTGCTTCAGCACCCGTTTCGGTACCAGAACACTGCGGAGAGCCAGGAAGCTCTGGTCCTGCGTGTATGCTGCGTGTCAACCTAGAAATTAGAGACTGATGGCACAAGGCTTGTTTTCCCATTAGGAAAGCTCCGTTCATGCGGCCTCGAAGCTACCTGAAAAGCATTGTTGTTGCCTGGGTTTTCGTCACTGCCGACATGGTTCTGAGAAGAAAATGAGTTTTCATGGAAGAAACCTTGTGCTTCCAGTTCCTTTTTGGAAGCTCACCCTGCTCTGCTCTATACCAAAAGTGAAAGCCAACGTGAGCCCTAGCCTCGAAGTAAGGCCCTGATTTGCCTTGCCAATGGGGAGGCGTGCAGCAGCTCCATGAGGCCTTCCTCACTGTTCTGCTTGAGTTTCACGGTAGTAAGCCTTTCAAGACTCCTAGGGACCTTGCTTCAGCACCCGTTTCCGTACCAGAATATTGAGGAGACACAGGAAGCTCTAGTCCTGTTAAGCAACTTCCAGCCCCGTAGGCCTTTTGGAACACCCCAGTGTTGGCTAGAGAAAGGCAACACACTGCACTCTTCCTTGGCAGAGCCAGATTACCTCAGCTCCACACAGGATTCACGACCACACTTCTCGACTGTCCTCCATGCAGTGGATGTAACCTCATTCCCCTAGCTGAACTCTATTGAGAAAAACACTCTGCTTCTAATCCCGTTTCACTTTTTACACTTCGAGTCACGCATCCTCAAGGGGGTGGTCGGCTTGCATTCCAAGTACAATTTAAGCACAGTTCTTGGTGTAACACAGCAGGTCTTTTGAAGAGGCACAGGTCTCTAAGTCTCCCTCGCGCATCCTTTGTTTAGGCACTTTGCTGCACGCAGAAAACCGGTCGTAGAAAAAAGTTGATTCAGGGGAAGCCCCAGTGGGGATCGTGAATCTCTTTTGACGTGGTAGCATCAACATGTACTTATGCTGCGTGTCAACCTGGAAATGGGAGACTGAAGGCACAAAGCTTGTTTTCCCGTTTTGAAAGCTCCATTCATGCGGCCTCGAAGCTACCTGAAAAGCACTGTTGTTACCGTGCTTTTCCTTACAGCCGGCATGGCACATAGAAGAAAATGAGTTTTCTCGAAAGAAACCTTGTGCTTCCAGTTCCTACTTGGAACCTCACCCTGCTCTGCTCTATACCAAACGTGAAAGTCAATGTGAGCACTAGCCTCGAAGTAAGGCCCTGATTATGCTGGCAAAACGGGAGGCGTGCAGCAGCTCCATGAGGCCTTCATCGCTGTTCTGCTTTAGTTGAACGGTAGTCAGCTCTCCAAGACTCCTAGGGACTTTGCTTAAGCAACCGTTTCGGTACCAGAACACTGCGTAGAGCCAGGAAGCTTTGGTCCTGCGTGTATGCTGCGTGTCTACCTAGAAATTAGAGACTGATGGCACAAGGCTTGTTTTCCCATTAGGAAAGCTCCGTTCATGCGGCCTCGAAGCTACCGGAAAAGCATTGTTGTTGGCGGGGTTTTAGTCACTGCCGGCATGGTTCTGAGAAGAAAATGAGTTTTTTCGTAAGAAACCTTGTGCTTCCAGTTCCTTGTAGGAAGCTCACCCTGCTCTGCTCTATACCTAAAGTGAAAGTCAACGTGAGACTTGCTTCGAAGTAAGGCCTTGATTATCCTTGCAAAACGGGAGGCGTGCAGCAGCTCCATGAGGCCTTCATCGTTGTTCTGCTTTAGTTTCACGGTAGTAAGCCTTTCAAGACTCCTAGGGACCTTGCTTCAGCACCCGTTTCGGTACCAGAACACTGCGGAGAGCCAGGAAGCTCTGGTCCTGCGTGTATGCTGCGTGTCAACCTAGAAATTAGAGACTGATGGCACAAGGCTTGTTTTCCCATTAGGTAAGCTCCGTTCATGCGGCCTCGAAGCTACCTGAAAAGCATTGTTGTTGCCTGGGTTTTCGTCACTGCCGACATGGTTCTGAGAAGAAAATGAGTTTTCATGGAAGAAACCTTGTGCTTCCAGTTCCTTTTTGGAAGCTCACCCTGCTCTGCTCTATACCAAAAGTGAAAGCCAACGTGAGCCCTAGCCTCGAAGTAAGGCCCTGATTTGCCTTGCCAATGGGGAGGCGTGCAGCAGCTCCATGAGGCCTTCCTCACTGTTCTGCTTGAGTTTCACGGTAGTAAGCCTTTCAAGACTCCTAGGGACCTTGCTTCAGCACCCGTTTCCGTACCAGAATATTGAGGAGACACAGGAAGCTCTAGTCCTGTTAAGCAACTTCCAGCCCCGTAGGCCTTTTGGAACACCCCAGTGTTGGCTAGAGAAAGGCAACACACTGCACTCTTCCTTGGCAGAGCCAGATTACCTCAGCTCCACACAGGATTCACGACCACACTTCTCGACTGTCCTCCATGCAGTGGATGTAACCTCATTCCCCTAGCTGAACTCTATTGAGAAAAACACTCTGCTTCTAATCCCGTTTCACTTTTTACACTTCGAGTCACGCATCCTCAAGGGGGTGGTCGGCTTGCATTCCAAGTACAATTTAAGCACCGTTCTTGGTGTAACACAGCAGGTCTTTTGAAGAGGCACAGGTCTCTAAGTCTCCCTCGCGCATCCTTTGTTTAGGCACTTTGCTGCACGCAGAAAACCGGTCGTAGAAAAAAGTTGATTCAGGGGAAGCCCCAGTGGGGATCGTGAATCTCTTTTGACGTGGTAGCATCAACATGTACTTATGCTGCGTGTCAACCTGGAAATGGGAGACTGAAGGCACAAAGCTTGTTTTCCCATTTTGAAAGCTCCATTCATGCGGCCTCGAAGCTACCTGAAAAGCAGTGTTGTTACCGTGCTTTTCCTTACAGCCGGCATGGCACATAGAAGAAAATGAGTTTTCTCGAAAGAAACCTTGTGCTTCCAGTTCCTACTTGGAACCTCACCCTGCTCTGCTCTATACCAAACGTGAAAGTCAATGTGAGCACTAGCCTCGAAGTAAGGCCCTGATTATGCTGGCAAAACGGGAGGCGTGCAGCAGCTCCATGAGGCCTTCATCGCTGTTCTGCTTTAGTTGAACGGTAGTCAGCTCTCCAAGACTCCTAGGGACCTTGCTTCAGCCCCCGTTTCGGTACCAGAACACTGCGGAGAGCCAGGAAGCTCTGGTCCTGCGTGTATGCTGCGTGTCAACCTAGAAATTAGAGACTGATGGCACAAGGCTTGTTTTCCCATTAGGAAAGCTCCGTTCATGCGGCCTCGAAGCTACCTGAAAAGCATTGTTGTTGCCTGGGTTTTCGTCACTGCCGACATGGTTCTGAGAAGAAAATGAGTTTTCATGGAAGAAACCTTGTGCTTCCAGTTCCTTTTTGGAAGCTCACCCTGCTGTGCTCTATACCAAAAGTGAAAGCCAACGTGAGCCCTAGCCTCGAAGTAAGGCCCTGATTTGCCTTGCCAATGGGGAGGCGTGCAGCAGCTCCATGAGGCCTTCCTCACTGTTCTGCTTGAGTTTCACGGTAGTAAGCCTTTCAAGACTCCTAGGGACCTTGCTTCAGCACCCGTTTCAGTACCAGAATATTGAGTAGACACAGGAAGCTCTAGTCCTGTTAAGCAACTTCCAGCCCCGTAGGCCTTTTGGAACACCCCAGTGTTGGCTAGAGAAAGGCAACACACTGCACTCTTCCTTGGCAGAGCCAGATTACCTCAGCTCCACACAGGATTCACGACCACACTTCTCGACTGTCCTCCATGCAGTGGATGTAACCTCATTCCCCTAGCTGAACTCTATTGAGAAAAACACTCTGCTTCTAATCCCGTTTCACTTTTTACACTTCGAGTCACGCATCCTCAAGGGGGTGGTCGGCTTGCATTCCAAGTACAATTTAAGCACAGTTCTTGGTGTAACACAGCAGGTCTTTTGAAGAGGCACAGGTCTCTAAGTCTCCCTCGCGCATCCTTTGTTTAGGCACTTTGCTGCACGCAGAAAACCGGTCGTAGAAAAAAGTTGATTCAGGGGAAGCCCCAGTGGGGATCGTGAATCTCTTTTGACGTGGTAGCATCAACATGTACTTATGCTGCGTGTCAACCTGGAAATGGGAGACTGAAGGCACAAAGCTTGTTTTCCCGTTTTGAAAGCTCCATTCATGCGGCCTCGAAGCTACCTGAAAAGCACTGTTGTTACCGTGCTTTTCCTTACAGCCGGCATGGCACATAGAAGAAAATGAGTTTTCTCGAAAGAAACCTTGTGCTTCCAGTTCCTACTTGGAACCTCACCCTGCTCTGCTCTATACCAAACGTGAAAGTCAATGTGAGCACTAGCCTCGAAGTAAGGCCTTGATTATCCTTGCAAAACGGGAGGCGTGCAGCAGCTCCATGAGGCCTTCATCGTTGTTCTGCTTTAGTTTCACGGTAGTAAGCCTTTCAAGACTCCTAGGGACCTTGCTTCAGCACCCGTTTCGGTACCAGAACACTGCGGAGAGCCAGGAAGCTCTGGTCCTGCGTGTATGCTGCGTGTCAACCTAGAAATTAGAGACTGATGGCACAAGGCTTGTTTTCCCATTAGGTAAGCTCCGTTCATGCGGCCTCGAAGCTACCTGAAAAGCATTGTTGTTGCCTGGGTTTTCGTCACTGCCGACATGGTTCTGAGAAGAAAATGAGTTTTCATGGAAGAAACCTTGTGCTTCCAGTTCCTTTTTGGAAGCTCACCCTGCTCTGCTCTATACCAAAAGTGAAAGCCAACGTGAGCCCTAGCCTCGAAGTAAGGCCCTGATTTGCCTTGCCAATGGGGAGGCGTGCAGCAGCTCCATGAGGCCTTCCTCACTGTTCTGCTTGAGTTTCACGGTAGTAAGCCTTTCAAGACTCCTAGGGACCTTGCTTCAGCACCCGTTTCCGTACCAGAATATTGAGGAGACACAGGAAGCTCTAGTCCTGTTAAGCAACTTCCAGCCCCGTAGGCCTTTTGGAACACCCCAGTGTTGGCTAGAGAAAGGCAACACACTGCACTCTTCCTTGGCAGAGCCAGATTACCTCAGCTCCACACAGGATTCACGACCACACTTCTCGACTGTCCTCCATGCAGTGGATGTAACCTCATTCCCCTAGCTGAACTCTATTGAGAAAAACACTCTGCTTCTAATCCCGTTTCACTTTTTACACTTCGAGTCACGCATCCTCAAGGGGGTGGTCGGCTTGCATTCCAAGTACAATTTAAGCACAGTTCTTGGTGTAACACAGCAGGTCTTTTGAAGAGGCACAGGTCTCTAAGTCTCCCTCGCGCATCCTTTGTTTAGGCACTTTGCTGCACGCAGAAAACCGGTCGTAGAAAAAAGTTGATTCAGGGGAAGCCCCAGTGGGGATCGTGAATCTCTTTTGACGTGGTAGCATCAACATGTACTTATGCTGCGTGTCAACCTGGAAATGGGAGACTGAAGGCACAAAGCTTGTTTTCCCGTTTTGAAAGCTCCATTCATGCGGCCTCGAAGCTACCTGAAAAGCACTGTTGTTACCGTGCTTTTCCTTACAGCCGGCATGGCACATAGAAGAAAATGAGTTTTCTCGAAAGAAACCTTGTGCTTCCAGTTCCTACTTGGAACCTCACCCTGCTCTGCTCTATACCAAACGTGAAAGTCAATGTGAGCACTAGCCTCGAAGTAAGGCCGTGATTATGCTGGCAAAACGGGAGGCGTGCAGCAGCTCCATGAGGCCTTCATCGCTGTTCTGCTTTAGTTGAACGGTAGTCAGCTCTCCAAGACTCCTAGGGACTTTGCTTAAGCAACCGTTTCGGTACCAGAACACTGCGTAGAGCCAGGAAGCTTTGGTCCTGCGTGTATGCTGCGTGTCTACCTAGAAATTAGAGACTGATGGCACAAGGCTTGTTTTCCCATTAGGAAAGCTCCGTTCATGCGGCCTCGAAGCTACCGGAAAAGCATTGTTGTTGGCGGGGTTTTAGTCACTGCCGGCATGGTTCTGAGAAGAAAATGAGTTTTTTCGTAAGAAACCTTGTGCTTCCAGTTCCTTGTAGGAAGCTCACCCTGCTCTGCTCTATACCTAAAGTGAAAGTCAACGTGAGACTTGCTTCGAAGTAAGGCCTTGATTATCCTTGCAAAACGGGAGGCGTGCAGCAGCTCCATGAGGCCTTCATCGTTGTTCTGCTTTAGTTTCACGGTAGTAAGCCTTTCAAGACTCCTAGGGACCTTGCTTCAGCACCCGTTTCGGTACCAGAACACTGCGGAGAGCCAGGAAGCTCTGGTCCTGCGTGTATGCTGCGTGTCAACCTAGAAATTAGAGACTGATGGCACAAGGCTTGTTTTCCCATTAGGAAAGCTCCGTTCATGCGGCCTCGAAGCTACCTGAAAAGCATTGTTGTTGCCTGGGTTTTCGTCACTGCCGACATGGTTCTGAGAAGAAAATGAGTTTTCATGGAAGAAACCTTGTGCTTCCAGTTCCTTTTTGGAAGCTCACCCTGCTGTGCTCTATACCAAAAGTGAAAGCCAACGTGAGCCCTAGCCTCGAAGTAAGGCCCTGATTTGCCTTGCCAATGGGGAGGCGTGCAGCAGCTCCATGAGGCCTTCCTCACTGTTCTGCTTGAGTTTCACGGTAGTAAGCCTTTCAAGACTCCTAGGGACCTTGCTTCAGCACCCGTTTCAGTACCAGAATATTGAGTAGACACAGGAAGCTCTAGTCCTGTTAAGCAACTTCCAGCCCCGTAGGCCTTTTGGAACACCCCAGTGTTGGCTAGAGAAAGGCAACACACTGCACTCTTCCTTGGCAGAGCCAGATTACCTCAGCTCCACACAGGATTCACGACCACACTTCTCGACTGTCCTCCATGCAGTGGATGTAACCTCATTCCCCTAGCTGAACTCTATTGAGAAAAACACTCTGCTTCTAATCCCGTTTCACTTTTTACACTTCGAGTCACGCATCCTCAAGGGGGTGGTCGGCTTGCATTCCAAGTACAATTTAAGCACAGTTCTTGGTGTAACACAGCAGGTCTTTTGAAGAGGCACAGGTCTCTAAGTCTCCCTCGCGCATCCTTTGTTTAGGCACTTTGCTGCACGCAGAAAACCGGTCGTAGAAAAAAGTTGATTCAGGGGAAGCCCCAGTGGGGATCGTGAATCTCTTTTGACGTGGTAGCATCAACATGTACTTATGCTGCGTGTCAACCTGGAAATGGGAGACTGAAGGCACAAAGCTTGTTTTCCCGTTTTGAAAGCTCCATTCATGCGGCCTCGAAGCTACCTGAAAAGCACTGTTGTTACCGTGCTTTTCCTTACAGCCGGCATGGCACATAGAAGAAAATGAGTTTTCTCGAAAGAAACCTTGTGCTTCCAGTTCCTACTTGGAACCTCACCCTGCTCTGCTCTATACCAAACGTGAAAGTCAATGTGAGCACTAGCCTCGAAGTAAGGCCGTGATTATGCTGGCAAAACGGGAGGCGTGCAGCAGCTCCATGAGGCCTTCATCGCTGTTCTGCTTTAGTTGAACGGTAGTCAGCTCTCCAAGCCTCCTAGGGACTTTGCTTAAGCAACCGTTTCGGTACCAGAACACTGCGTAGAGCCAGGAAGCTTTGGTCCTGCGTGTATGCTGCGTGTCTACCTAGAAATTAGAGACTGATGGCACAAGGCTTGTTTTCCCATTAGGAAAGCTCCGTTCATGCGGCCTCGAAGCTACCGGAAAAGCATTGTTGTTGGCGGGGTTTTAGTCACTGCCGGCATGGTTCTGAGAAGAAAATGAGTTTTTTCGTAAGAAACCTTGTGCTTCCAGTTCCTTGTAGGAAGCTCACCCTGCTCTGCTCTATACCTAAAGTGAAAGTCAACGTGAGACTTGCTTCGAAGTAAGGCCTTGATTATCCTTGCAAAACGGGAGGCGTGCAGCAGCTCCATGAGGCCTTCATCGTTGTTCTGCTTTAGTTTCACGGTAGTAAGCCTTTCAAGACTCCTAGGGACCTTGCTTCAGCACCCGTTTCGGTACCAGAACACTGCGGAGAGCCAGGAAGCTCTGGTCCTGCGTGTATGCTGCGTGTCAACCTAGAAATTAGAGACTGATGGCACAAGGCTTGTTTTCCCATTAGGTAAGCTCCGTTCATGCGGCCTCGAAGCTACCTGAAAAGCATTGTTGTTGCCTGGGTTTTCGTCACTGCCGACATGGTTCTGAGAAGAAAATGAGTTTTCATGGAAGAAACCTTGTGCTTCCAGTTCCTTTTTGGAAGCTCACCCTGCTCTGCTCTATACCAAAAGTGAAAGCCAACGTGAGCCCTAGCCTCGAAGTAAGGCCCTGATTTGCCTTGCCAATGGGGAGGCGTGCAGCAGCTCCATGAGGCCTTCCTCACTGTTCTGCTTGAGTTTCACGGTAGTAAGCCTTTCAAGACTCCTAGGGACCTTGCTTCAGCACCCGTTTCCGTACCAGAATATTGAGGAGACACAGGAAGCTCTAGTCCTGTTAAGCAACTTCCAGCCCCGTAGGCCTTTTGGAACACCCCAGTGTTGGCTAGAGAAAGGCAACACACTGCACTCTTCCTTGGCAGAGCCAGATTACCTCAGCTCCACACAGGATTCACGACCACACTTCTCGACTGTCCTCCATGCAGTGGATGTAACCTCATTCCCCTAGCTGAACTCTATTGAGAAAAACACTCTGCTTCTAATCCCGTTTCACTTTTTACACTTCGAGTCACGCATCCTCAAGGGGGTGGTCGGCTTGCATTCCAAGTACAATTTAAGCACAGTTCTTGGTGTAACACAGCAGGTCTTTTGAAGAGGCACAGGTCTCTAAGTCTCCCTCGCGCATCCTTTGTTTAGGCACTTTGCTGCACGCAGAAAACCGGTCGTAGAAAAAAGTTGATTCAGGGGAAGCCCCAGTGGGGATCGTGAATCTCTTTTGACGTGGTAGCATCAACATGTACTTATGCTGCGTGTCAACCTGGAAATGGGAGACTGAAGGCACAAAGCTTGTTTTCCCGTTTTGAAAGCTCCATTCATGCGGCCTCGAAGCTACCTGAAAAGCAGTGTTGTTACCGTGCTTTTCCTTACAGCCGGCATGGCACATAGAAGAAAATGAGTTTTCTCGAAAGAAACCTTGTGCTTCCAGTTCCTACTTGGAACCTCACCCTGCTCTGCTCTATACCAAACGTGAAAGTCAATGTGAGCACTAGCCTCGAAGTAAGGCCCTGATTATGCTGGCAAAACGGGAGGCGTGCAGCAGCTCCATGAGGCCTTCATCGCTGTTCTGCTTTAGTTGAACGGTAGTCAGCTCTCCAAGACTCCTAGGGACCTTGCTTCAGCCCCCGTTTCGGTACCAGAACACTGCGGAGAGCCAGGAAGCTCTGGTCCTGCGTGTATGCTGCGTGTCAACCTAGAAATTAGAGACTGATGGCACAAGGCTTGTTTTCCCATTAGGAAAGCTCCGTTCATGCGGCCTCGAAGCTACCTGAAAAGCATTGTTGTTGCCTGGGTTTTCGTCACTGCCGACATGGTTCTGAGAAGAAAATGAGTTTTCATGGAAGAAACCTTGTGCTTCCAGTTCCTTTTTGGAAGCTCACCCTGCTCTGCTCTATACCAAAAGTGAAAGCCAACGTGAGCCCTAGCCTCGAAGTAAGGCCCTGATTTGCCTTGCCAATGGGGAGGCGTGCAGCAGCTCCATGAGGCCTTCCTCACTGTTCTGCTTGAGTTTCACGGTAGTAAGCCTTTCAAGACTCCTAGGGACCTTGCTTCAGCACCCGTTTCAGTACCAGAATATTGAGTAGACACAGGAAGCTCTAGTCCTGTTAAGCAACTTCCAGCCCCGTAGGCCTTTTGGAACACCCCAGTGTTGGCTAGAGAAAGGCAACACACTGCACTCTTCCTTGGCAGAGCCAGATTACCTCAGCTCCACACAGGATTCACGACCACACTTCTCGACTGTCCTCCATGCAGTGGATGTAACCTCATTCCCCTAGCTGAACTCTATTGAGAAAAACACTCTGCTTCTAATCCCGTTTCACTTTTTACACTTCGAGTCACGCATCCTCAAGGGGGTGGTCGGCTTGCATTCCAAGTACAATTTAAGCACAGTTCTTGGTGTAACACAGCAGGTCTTTTGAAGAGGCACAGGTCTCTAAGTCTCCCTCGCGCATCCTTTGTTTAGGCACTTTGCTGCACGCAGAAAACCGGTCGTAGAAAAAAGTTGATTCAGGGGAAGCCCCAGTGGGGATCGTGAATCTCTTTTGACGTGGTAGCATCAACATGTACTTATGCTGCGTGTCAACCTGGAAATGGGAGACTGAAGGCACAAAGCTTGTTTTCCCGTTTTGAAAGCTCCATTCATGCGGCCTCGAAGCTACCTGAAAAGCACTGTTGTTACCGTGCTTTTCCTTACAGCCGGCATGGCACATAGAAGAAAATGAGTTTTCTCGAAAGAAACCTTGTGCTTCCAGTTCCTACTTGGAACCTCACCCTGCTCTGCTCTATACCAAACGTGAAAGTCAATGTGAGCACTAGCCTCGAAGTAAGGCCCTGATTATGCTGGCAAAACGGGAGGCGTGCAGCAGCTCCATGAGGCCTTCATCGCTGTTCTGCTTTAGTTGAACGGTAGTCAGCTCTCCAAGACTCCTAGGGACTTTGCTTAAGCAACCGTTTCGGTACCAGAACACTGCGTAGAGCCAGGAAGCTTTGGTCCTGCGTGTATGCTGCGTGTGTACCTAGAAATTAGAGACTGATGGCACAAGGCTTGTTTTCCCATTAGGAAAGCTCCGTTCATGCGGCCTCGAAGCTACCGGAAAAGCATTGTTGTTGGCGTGGTTTTAGTCACTGCCGGCATGGTTCTGAGAAGAAAATGAGTTTTTTCGTAAGAAACCTTGTGCTTCCAGTTCCTTGTAGGAAGCTCACCCTGCTCTGCTCTATACCTAAAGTGAAAGTCAACGTGAGACTTGCTTCGAAGTAAGGCCTTGATTATCCTTGCAAAACGGGAGGCGTGCAGCAGCTCCATGAGGCCTTCATCGTTGTTCTGCTTTAGTTTCACGGTAGTAAGCCTTTCAAGACTCCTAGGGACCTTGCTTCAGCACCCGTTTCGGTACCAGAACACTGCGGAGAGCCAGGAAGCTCTGGTCCTGCGTGTATGCTGCGTGTCAACCTAGAAATTAGAGACTGATGGCACAAGGCTTGTTTTCCCATTAGGAAAGCTCCGTTCATGCGGCCTCGAAGCTACCTGAAAAGCATTGTTGTTGCCTGGGTTTTCGTCACTGCCGACATGGTTCTGAGAAGAAAATGAGTTTTCATGGAAGAAACCTTGTGCTTCCAGTTCCTTTTTGGAAGCTCACCCTGCTGTGCTCTATACCAAAAGTGAAAGCCAACGTGAGCCCTAGCCTCGAAGTAAGGCCCTGATTTGCCTTGCCAATGGGGAGGCGTGCAGCAGCTCCATGAGGCCTTCCTCACTGTTCTGCTTGAGTTTCACGGTAGTAAGCCTTTCAAGACTCCTAGGGACCTTGCTTCAGCACCCGTTTCAGTACCAGAATATTGAGTAGACACAGGAAGCTCTAGTCCTGTTAAGCAACTTCCAGCCCCGTAGGCCTTTTGGAACACCCCAGTGTTGGCTAGAGAAAGGCAACACACTGCACTCTTCCTTGGCAGAGCCAGATTACCTCAGCTCCACACAGGATTCACGACCACACTTCTCGACTGTCCTCCATGCAGTGGATGTAACCTCATTCCCCTAGCTGAACTCTATTGAGAAAAACACTCTGCTTCTAATCCCGTTTCACTTTTTACACTTCGAGTCACGCATCCTCAAGGGGGTGGTCGGCTTGCATTCCAAGTACAATTTAAGCACAGTTCTTGGTGTAACACAGCAGGTCTTTTGAAGAGGCACAGGTCTCTAAGTCTCCCTCGCGCATCCTTTGTTTAGGCACTTTGCTGCACGCAGAAAACCGGTCGTAGAAAAAAGTTGATTCAGGGGAAGCCCCAGTGGGGATCGTGAATCTCTTTTGACGTGGTAGCATCAACATGTACTTATGCTGCGTGTCAACCTGGAAATGGGAGACTGAAGGCACAAAGCTTGTTTTCCCGTTTTGAAAGCTCCATTCATGCGGCCTCGAAGCTACCTGAAAAGCAGTGTTGTTACCGTGCTTTTCCTTACAGCCGGCATGGCACATAGAAGAAAATGAGTTTTCTCGAAAGAAACCTTGTGCTTCCAGTTCCTACTTGGAACCTCACCCTGCTCTGCTCTATACCAAACGTGAAAGTCAATGTGAGCACTAGCCTCGAAGTAAGGCCCTGATTATGCTGGCAAAACGGGAGGCGTGCAGCAGCTCCATGAGGCCTTCATCGCTGTTCTGCTTTAGTTGAACGGTAGTAAGCTCTCCAAGACTCCTAGGGACTTTGCTTAAGCAACCGTTTCGGTACCAGAACACTGCGTAGAGCCAGGAAGCTTTGGTCCTGCGTGTATGCTGCGTGTGTACCTAGAAATTAGAGACTGATGGCACAAGGCTTGTTTTCCCATTAGGAAAGCTCCGTTCATGCGGCCTCGAAGCTACCGGAAAAGCATTGTTGTTGGCGGGGTTTTAGTCACTGCCGGCATGGTTCTGAGAAGAAAATGAGTTTTTTCGTAAGAAACCTTGTGCTTCCAGTTCCTTGTAGGAAGCTCACCCTGCTCTGCTCTATACCTAAAGTGAAAGTCAACGTGAGACTTGCTTCGAAGTAAGGCCTTGATTATCCTTGCAAAACGGGAGGCGTGCAGCAGCTCCATGAGGCCTTCATCGTTGTTCTGCTTTAGTTTCACGGTAGTAAGCCTTTCAAGACTCCTAGGGACCTTGCTTCAGCCCCCGTTTCGGTACCAGAACACTGCGGAGAGCCAGGAAGCTCTGGTCCTGCGTGTATGCTGCGTGTCAACCTAGAAATTAGAGACTGATGGCACAAGGCTTGTTTTCCCATTAGGAAAGCTCCGTTCATGCGGCCTCGAAGCTACCTGAAAAGCATTGTTGTTGCCTGGGTTTTCGTCACTGCCGACATGGTTCTGAGAAGAAAATGAGTTTTCATGGAAGAAACCTTGTGCTTCCAGTTCCTTGTTGGAAGCTCACCCTGCTCTGCTCTATACCAAAAGTGAAAGCCAAGGTGAGCCCTAGCCTCGAAGTAAGGCCCTGATTTGCCTTGCCAATGGGGAGGCGTGCAGCAGCTCCATGAGGCCTTCCTCACTGTTCTGCTTGAGTTTCACGGTAGTAAGCCTTTCAAGACTCCTAGGGACCTTGCTTCAGCACCCGTTTCCGTACCAGAATATTGAGGAGACACAGGAAGCTCTAGTCCTGTTAAGCAACTTCCAGCCCCGTAGGCCTTTTGGAACACCCCAGTGTTGGCTAGAGAAAGGCAACACACTGCACTCTTCCTTGGCAGAGCCAGATTACCTCAGCTCCACACAGGATTCACGACCACACTTCTCGACTGTCCTCCATGCAGTGGATGTAACCTCATTCCCCTAGCTGAACTCTATTGAGAAAAACACTCTGCTTCTAATCCCGTTTCACTTTTTACACTTCGAGTCACGCATCCTCAAGGGGGTGGTCGGCTTGCATTCCAAGTACAATTTAAGCACAGTTCTTGGTGTAACACAGCAGGTCTTTTGAAGAGGCACAGGTCTCTAAGTCTCCCTCGCGCATCCTTTGTTTAGGCACTTTGCTGCACGCAGAAAACCGGTCGTAGAAAAAAGTTGATTCAGGGGAAGCCCCAGTGGGGATCGTGAATCTCTTTTGACGTGGTAGCATCAACATGTACTTATGCTGCGTGTCAACCTGGAAATGGGAGACTGAAGGCACAAAGCTTGTTTTCCCGTTTTGAAAGCTCCATTCATGCGGCCTCGAAGCTACCTGAAAAGCAGTGTTGTTACCGTGCTTTTCCTTACAGCCGGCATGGCACATAGAAGAAAATGAGTTTTCTCGAAAGAAACCTTGTGCTTCCAGTTCCTACTTGGAACCTCACCCTGCTCTGCTCTATACCAAACGTGAAAGTCAATGTGAGCACTAGCCTCGAAGTAAGGCCGTGATTATGCTGGCAAAACGGGAGGCGTGCAGCAGCTCCATGAGGCCTTCATCGCTGTTCTGCTTTAGTTGAACGGTAGTAAGCTCTCCAAGACTCCTAGGGACTTTGCTTAAGCAACCGTTTCGGTACCAGAACACTGCGTACAGCCAGGAAGCTTTGGTCCTGCGTGTATGCTGCGTGTGTACCTAGAAATTAGAGACTGATGGCACAAGGCTTGTTTTCCCATTATGAAAGCTCCGTTCATGCGGCCTCGAAGCTACCGGAAAAGCATTGTTGTTGGCGGGGTTTTAGTCACTGCCGGCATGGTTCTGAGAAGAAAATGAGTTTTTTCGTAAGAAACCTTGTGCTTCCAGTTCCTTGTAGGAAGCTCACCCTGCTCTGCTCTATACCTAAAGTGAAAGTCAACGTGAGACTTGCTTCGAAGTAAGGCCTTGATCATCCTTGCAAAACGGGAGGCGTGCAGCAGCTCCATGAGGCCTTCATCGTTGTTCTGCTTTAGTTTCACGGTAGTAAGCCTTTCAAGACTCCTAGGGACCTTGCTTCAGCACCCGTTTCGGTACCAGAACACTGCGGAGAGCCAGGAAGCTCTGGTCCTGCGTGTATGCTGCGTGTCAACCTAGAAATTAGAGACTGATGGCACAAGGCTTGTTTTCCCATTAGGAAAGCTCCGTTCATGCGGCCTCGAAGCTACCTGAAAAGCATTGTTGTTGCCTGGGTTTTCGTCACTGCCGACATGGTTCTGAGAAGAAAATGAGTTTTCATGGAAGAAACCTTGTGCTTCCAGTTCCTTGTTGGAAGCTCACCCTGCTCTGCTCTATACCAAAAGTGAAAGCCAAGGTGAGCCCTAGCCTCGAAGTAAGGCCCTGATTTGCCTTGCCAATGGGGAGGCGTGCAGCAGCTCCATGAGGCCTTCCTCACTGTTCTGCTTGAGTTTCACGGTAGTAAGCCTTTCAAGACTCCTAGGGACCTTGCTTCAGCACCCGTTTCCGTACCAGAATATTGAGGAGACACAGGAAGCTCTAGTCCTGTTAAGCAACTTCCAGCCCCGTAGGCCTTTTGGAACACCCCAGTGTTGGCTAGAGAAAGGCAACACACTGCACTCTTCCTTGGCAGAGCCAGATTACCTCAGCTCCACACAGGATTCACGACCACACTTCTCGACTGTCCTCCATGCAGTGGATGTAACCTCATTCCCCTAGCTGAACTCTATTGAGAAAAACACTCTGCTTCTAATCCCGTTTCACTTTTTACACTTCGAGTCACGCATCCTCAAGGGGGTGGTCGGCTTGCATTCCAAGTACAATTTAAGCACCGTTCTTGGTGTAACACAGCAGGTCTTTTGAAGAGGCACAGGTCTCTAAGTCTCCCTCGCGCATCCTTGGTTTAGGCACTTTGCTGCACGCAGAAAACCGGTCGTAGAAAAAAGTTGATTCAGGGGAAGCCCCAGTGGGGATCGTGAATCTCCTTTGACGTGGTAGCATCAACATGTACTTATGCTGCGTGTCAACCTGGAAATGGGAGACTGAAGGCACAAAGCTTGTTTTCCCGTTTTGAAAGCTCCATTCATGCGGCCTCGAAGCTACCTGAAAAGCAGTGTTGTTACCGTGCTTTTCCTTACAGCCGGCATGGCACATAGAAGAAAATGAGTTTTCTCGAAAGAAACCTTGTGCTTCCAGTTCCTACTTGGAACCTCACCCTGCTCTGCTCTATACGAAACGTGAAAGTCAATGTGAACACTAGCCTCGAAGTAAGGCCCTGATTATGCTGGCAAAACGGGAGGCGTGCAGCAGCTCCATGAGGACTTCATCGCTGTTCTGCTTTAGTTGAACGGTAGTAAGCTCTCCAAGACTCCTAGGGACTTTGCTTAAGCAACCGTTTCGGTACCAGAACACTGCGTAGAGCCAGGAAGCTTTGGTCCTGCGTGTATGCTGCGTGTGTACCTAGAAATTAGAGACTGATGGCACAAGGCTTGTTTTCCCATTAGGAAAGCTCCGTTCATGCGGCCTCGAAGCTACCGGAAAAGCATTGTTGTTGGCGGGGTTTTAGTCACTGCCGGCATGGTTCTGAGAAGAAAATGAGTTTTTTCGTAAGAAACCTTGTGCTTCCAGTTCCTTGTAGGAGGCTCACCCTGCTCTGCTCTATACCTAAAGTGAAAGTCAACGTGAGACTTGCTTCGAAGTAAGGCCTTGATTATCCTTGCAAAACGGGAGGCGTGCAGCAGCTCCATGAGGCCTTCATCGTTGTTCTGCTTTAGTTTCACGGTAGTAAGCCTTTCAAGACTCCTAGGGACCTTGCTTCAGCCCCTGTTTCGGTACCAGAACACTGCGGAGAGCCAGGAAGCTCTGGTCCTGCGTGTATGCTGCGTGTCAACCTAGAAATTAGAGACTGATGGCACAAGGCTTGTTTTCCCATTAGGAAAGCTCCGTTCATGCGGCCTCGAAGCTACCTGAAAAGCATTGTTGTTGCCTGGGTTTTCGTCACTGCCGACATGGTTCTGAGAAGAAAATGAGTTTTCATGGAAGAAACCTTGTGCTTCCAGTTCCTTGTTGGAAGCTCACCCTGCTCTGCTCTATACCAAAAGTGAAAGCCAAGGTTAGCCCTAGCCTCGAAGTAAGGCCCTGATTTGCCTTGCCAATGGGGAGGCGTGCAGCAGCTCCATGAGGCCTTCCTCACTGTTCTGCTTGAGTTTCACGGTAGTGAGCCTTTCAAGAGTCCTAGGGACCTTGCTTCAGCACCCATTTCAGTACCAGAATATTGAATAGACACAGGAAGCTCTAGTCCTGTTAAGCAACTTCCAGCCCCGTAGGCCTTTTGGAACACCCCAGTGTGGGCTAGAGAAAGGCAACACACTGCACTCTTCCTTGGCAGAGCCAGATTACCTCAGCTCCACACAGGATTCACGACCACACTTCTCGACTGTCCTCCATGCAGTGGATGTAACCTCATTCCCCTAGCTGAACTCTATTGAGAAAAACACTCTGCTTCTAATCCCGTTTCACTTTTTACACTTCGAGTCACGCATCCTCAAGGG
Organism: Eubalaena glacialis; assembly: GCF_028564815.1. Classification (NCBI taxonomy): domain Eukaryota; kingdom Metazoa; phylum Chordata; class Mammalia; order Artiodactyla; family Balaenidae; genus Eubalaena; species Eubalaena glacialis. The sequence continues at coordinate 45,624,101 of NC_083731.1, forward strand.
GGTGGTCGGCTTGCATTCCAAGTACAATTTAAGCACAGTTCTTGGTGTAACACAGCAGGTCTTTTGAAGAGGCACAGGTCTCTAAGTCTCCCTCGCGCATCCTTTGTTTAGGCACTTTGCTGCACGCAGAAAACCGGTCGTAGAAAAAAGTTGATTCAGGGGAAGCCCCAGTGGGGATCGTGAATCTCTTTTGACGTGGTAGCATCAACATGTACTTATGCTGCGTGTCAACCTGGAAATGGGAGACTGAAGGCACAAAGCTTGTTTTCCCGTTTTGAAAGCTCCATTCATGCGGCCTCGAAGCTACCTGAAAAGCACTGTTGTTACCGTGCTTTTCCTTACAGCCGGCATGGCACATAGAAGAAAATGAATTTTCTCGAAAGAAACCTTGTGCTTCCAGTTCCTACTTGGAACCTCACCCTGCTCTGCTCTATACCAAACGTGAAAGTCAATGTGAGCACTAGCCTCGAAGTAAGGCCCTGATTATGCTGGCAAAACGGGAGGCGTGCAGCAGCTCCATGAGGCCTTCATCGCTGTTCTGCTTTAGTTGAACGGTAGTAAGCTCTCCAAGACTCCTAGGGACTTTGCTTAAGCAACCGTTTCGGTACCAGAACACTGCGTACAGCCAGGAAGCTTTGGTCCTGCGTGTATGCTGCATGTCTACCTAGAAATTAGAGACTGATGGCACAAGGCTTGTTTTCCCATTATGAAAGCTCCGTTCATGCGGCCTCGAAGCTACCGGAAAATCATTGTTGTTGGCGGGGTTTTAGTCACTGCCGGCATGGTTCTGAGAAGAAAATGAGTTTTTTCGTAAGAAACCTTGTGCTTCCAGTTCCTTGTAGGAAGCTCACCCTGCTCTGCTCTATACCTAAAGTGAAAGTCAACGTGAGACTTGCTTCGAAGTAAGGCCTTGATCATCCTTGCAAAACGGGAGGCGTGCAGCAGCTCCATGAGGCCTTCATCGTTGTTCTGCTTTAGTTTCACGGTAGTAAGCCTTTCAAGACTCCTAGGGACCTTGCTTCAGCACCCGTTTCGGTACCAGAACACTGCGGAGAGCCAGGAAGCTCTGGTCCTGCGTGTATGCTGCGTGTCAACCTAGAAATTAGAGACTGATGGCACAAGGCTTGTTTTCCCATTAGGAAAGCTCCGTTCATGCGGCCTCGAAGCTACCTGAAAAGCATTGTTGTTGCCTGGGTTTTCGTCACTGCCGACATGGTTCTGAGAAGAAAATGAGTTTTCATGGAAGAAACCTTGTGCTTCCAGTTCCTTGTTGGAAGCTCACCCTGCTCTGCTCTATACCAAAAGTGAAAGCCAAGGTGATCCCTAGCCTCGAAGTAAGGCCCTGATTTGCCTTGCCAATGGGGAGGCGTGCAGCAGCTCCATGAGGCCTTCCTCACTGTTCTGCTTGAGTTTCACGGTAGTAAGCCTTTCAAGACTCCTAGGGACCTTGCTTCAGCACCCGTTTCCGTACCAGAATATTGAGGAGACACAGGAAGCTCTAGTCCTGTTAAGCAACTTCCAGCCCCGTAGGCCTTTTGGAACACCCCAGTGTTGGCTAGAGAAAGGCAACACACTGCACTCTTCCTTGGCAGAGCCAGATTACCTCAGCTCCACACAGGATTCACGACCACACTTCTCGACTGTCCTCCATGCAGTGGATGTAACCTCATTCCCCTAGCTGAACTCTATTGAGAAAAACACTCTGCTTCTAATCCCGTTTCACTTTTTACACTTCGAGTCACGCATCCTCAAGGGGGTGGTCGGCTTGCATTCCAAGTACAATTTAAGCACAGTTCTTGGTGTAACACAGCAGGTCTTTTGAAGAGGCACAGGTCTCTAAGTCTCCCTCGCGCATCCTTTGTTTAGGCACTTTGCTGCACGCAGAAAACCGGTCGTAGAAAAAAGTTGATTCAGGGGAAGCCCCAGTGGGGATCGTGAATCTCTTTTGACGTGGTAGCATCAACATGTACTTATGCTGCGTGTCAACCTGGAAATGGGAGACTGAAGGCACAAAGCTTGTTTTCCCGTTTTGAAAGCTCCATTCATGCGGCCTCGAAGCTACCTGAAAAGCAGTGTTGTTACCGTGCTTTTCCTTACAGCCGGCATGGCACATAGAAGAAAATGAGTTTTCTCGAAAGAAACCTTGTGCTTCCAGTACCTACTTGGAACCTCACCCTGCTCTGCTCTATACCAAACGTGAAAGTCAATGTGAGCACTAGCCTCGAAGTAAGGCCGTGATTATGCTCGCAAAACGGGAGGCGTGCAGCAGCTCCATGAGGCCTTCATCGCTGTTCTGCTTTAGTTGAACGGTAGTAAGCTCTCCAAGACTCCTAGGGACTTTGCTTAAGCAACCGTTTCGGTACCAGAACACTGCGTACAGCCAGGAAGCTTTGGTCCTGCGTGTATGCTGCGTGTGTACCTAGAAATTAGAGACTGATGGCACAAGGCTTGTTTTCCCATTATGAAAGCTCCGTTCATGCGGCCTCGAAGCTACCGGAAAAGCATTGTTGTTGGCGGGGTTTTAGTCACTGCCGGCATGGTTCTGAGAAGAAAATGAGTTTTTTCGTAAGAAACCTTGTGCTCCCAGTTCCTTGTAGGAAGCTCACCCTGCTCTGCTCTATACCTAAAGTGAAAGTCAACGTGAGACTTGCTTCGAAGTAAGGCCTTGATCATCCTTGCAAAACGGGAGGCGTGCAGCAGCTCCATGAGGCCTTCATCGTTGTTCTGCTTTAGTTTCACGGTAGTAAGCCTTTCAAGACTCCTAGGGACCTTGCTTCAGCACCCGTTTCGGTACCAGAACACTGCGGAGAGCCAGGAAGCTCTGGTCCTGCGTGTATGCTGCGTGTCAACCTAGAAATTAGAGACTGATGGCACAAGGCTTGTTTTCCCATTAGGAAAGCTCCGTTCATGCGGCCTCGAAGCTACCTGAAAAGCATTGTTGTTGCCTGGGTTTTCGTCACTGCCGACATGGTTCTGAGAAGAAAATGAGTTTTCATGGAAGAAACCTTGTGCTTCCAGTTCCTTGTTGGAAGCTCACCCTGCTCTGCTCTATACCAAAAGTGAAAGCCAAGGTGAGCCCTAGCCTCGAAGTAAGGCCCTGATTTGCCTTGCCAATGGGGAGGCGTGCAGCAGCTCCATGAGGCCTTCCTCACTGTTCTGCTTGAGTTTCACGGTAGTAAGCCTTTCAAGACTCCTAGGGACCTTGCTTCAGCACCCGTTTCCGTACCAGAATATTGAGGAGACACAGGAAGCTCTAGTCCTGTTAAGCAACTTCCAGCCCCGTAGGCCTTTTGGAACACCCCAGTGTTGGCTAGAGAAAGGCAACACACTGCACTCTTCCTTGGCAGAGCCAGATTACCTCAGCTCCACACAGGATTCACGACCACACTTCTCGACTGTCCTCCATGCAGTGGATGTAACCTCATTCCCCTAGCTGAACTCTATTGAGAAAAACACTCTGCTTCTAATCCCGTTTCACTTTTTACACTTCGAGTCACGCATCCTCAAGGGGGTGGTCGGCTTGCATTCCAAGTACAATTTAAGCACAGTTCTTGGTGTAACACAGCAGGTCTTTTGAAGAGGCACAGGTCTCTAAGTCTCCCTCGCGCATCCTTTGTTTAGGCACTTTGCTGCACGCAGAAAACCGGTCGTAGAAAAAAGTTGATTCAGGGGAAGCCCCAGTGGGGATCGTGAATCTCTTTTGACGTGGTAGCATCAACATGTACTTATGCTGCGTGTCAACCTGGAAATGGGAGACTGAAGGCACAAAGCTTGTTTTCCCGTTTTGAAAGCTCCATTCATGCGGCCTCGAAGCTACCTGAAAAGCAGTGTTGTTACCGTGCTTTTCCTTACAGCCGGCATGGCACATAGAAGAAAATGAGTTTTCTCGAAAGAAACCTTGTGCTTCCAGTACCTACTTGGAACCTCACCCTGCTCTGCTCTATACCAAACGTGAAAGTCAATGTGAGCACTAGCCTCGAAGTAAGGCCGTGATTATGCTCGCAAAACGGGAGGCGTGCAGCAGCTCCATGAGGCCTTCATCGCTGTTCTGCTTTAGTTGAACGGTAGTAAGCTCTCCAAGACTCCTAGGGACTTTGCTTAAGCAACCGTTTCGGTACCAGAACACTGCGTACAGCCAGGAAGCTTTGGTCCTGCGTGTATGCTGCGTGTGTACCTAGAAATTAGAGACTGATGGCACAAGGCTTGTTTTCCCATTATGAAAGCTCCGTTCATGCGGCCTCGAAGCTACCGGAAAAGCATTGTTGTTGGCGGGGTTTTAGTCACTGCCGGCATGGTTCTGAGAAGAAAATGAGTTTTTTCGTAAGAAACCTTGTGCTCCCAGTTCCTTGTAGGAAGCTCACCCTGCTCTGCTCTATACCTAAAGTGAAAGTCAACGTGAGACTTGCTTCGAAGTAAGGCCTTGATCATCCTTGCAAAACGGGAGGCGTGCAGCAGCTCCATGAGGCCTTCATCGTTGTTCTGCTTTAGTTTCACGGTAGTAAGCCTTTCAAGACTCCTAGGGACCTTGCTTCAGCACCCGTTTCGGTACCAGAACACTGCGGAGAGCCAGGAAGCTCTGGTCCTGCGTGTATGCTGCGTGTCAACCTAGAAATTAGAGACTGATGGCACAAGGCTTGTTTTCCCATTAGGAAAGCTCCGTTCATGCGGCCTCGAAGCTACCTGAAAAGCATTGTTGTTGCCTGGGTTTTCGTCACTGCCGACATGGTTCTGAGAAGAAAATGAGTTTTCATGGAAGAAACCTTGTGCTTCCAGTTCCTTGTTGGAAGCTCACCCTGCTCTGCTCTATACCAAAAGTGAAAGCCAAGGTGAGCCCTAGCCTCGAAGTAAGGCCCTGATTTGCCTTGCCAATGGGGAGGCGTGCAGCAGCTCCATGAGGCCTTCCTCACTGTTCTGCTTGAGTTTCACGGTAGTAAGCCTTTCAAGACTCCTAGGGACCTTGCTTCAGCACCCGTTTCCGTACCAGAATATTGAGGAGACACAGGAAGCTCTAGTCCTGTTAAGCAACTTCCAGCCCCGTAGGCCTTTTGGAACACCCCAGTGTTGGCTAGAGAAAGGCAACACACTGCACTCTTCCTTGGCAGAGCCAGATTACCTCAGCTCCACACAGGATTCACGACCACACTTCTCGACTGTCCTCCATGCAGTGGATGTAACCTCATTCCCCTAGCTGAACTCTATTGAGAAAAACACTCTGCTTCTAATCCCGTTTCACTTTTTACACTTCGAGTCACGCATCCTCAAGGGGGTGGTCGGCTTGCATTCCAAGTACAATTTAAGCACAGTTCTTGGTGTAACACAGCAGGTCTTTTGAAGAGGCACAGGTCTCTAAGTCTCCCTCGCGCATCCTTTGTTTAGGCACTTTGCTGCACGCAGAAAACCGGTCGTAGAAAAAAGTTGATTCAGGGGAAGCCCCAGTGGGGATCGTGAATCTCCTTTGACGTGGTAGCATCAACATGTACTTATGCTGCGTGTCAACCTGGAAATGGGAGACTGAAGGCACAAAGCTTGTTTTCCCGTTTTGAAAGCTCCATTCATGCGGCCTCGAAGCTACCTGAAAAGCACTGTTGTTACCGTGCTTTTCCTTACAGCCGGCATGGCACATAGAAGAAAATGAGTTTTCTCGAAAGAAACCTTGTGCTTCCAGTTCCTACTTGGAACCTCACCCTGCTCTGCTCTATACGAAACGTGAAAGTCAATGTGAACACTAGCCTCGAAGTAAGGCCCTGATTATGCTGGCAAAACGGGAGGCGTGCAGCAGCTCCATGAGGCCTTCATCGCTGTTCTGCTTTAGTTGAACGGTAGTAAGCTCTCCAAGACTCCTAGGGACTTTGCTTAAGCAACCGTTTCGTTACCAGAACACTGCGTAGAGCCAGGAAGCTTTGGTCCTGCGTGTATGCTGCGTGTGTACCTAGAAATTAGAGACTGATGGCACAAGGCTTGTTTTCCCATTAGGAAAGCTCCGTTCATGCGGCCTCGAAGCTACCGGAAAAGCATTGTTGTTGGCGGGGTTTTAGTCACTGCCGGCATGGTTCTGAGAAGAAAATGAGTTTTTTCGTAAGAAACCTTGTGCTTCCAGTTCCTTGTAGGAGGCTCACCCTGCTCTGCTCTATACCTAAAGTGAAAGTCAACGTGAGACTTGCTTCGAAGTAAGGCCTTGATTATCCTTGCAAAACGGGAGGCGTGCAGCAGCTCCATGAGGCCTTCATCGTTGTTCTGCTTTAGTTTCACGGTAGTAAGCCTTTCAAGACTCCTAGGGACCTTGCTTCAGCCCCTGTTTCGGTACCAGAACACTGCGGAGAGCCAGGAAGCTCTGGTCCTGCGTGTATGCTGCGTGTCAACCTAGAAATTAGAGACTGATGGCACAAGGCTTGTTTTCCCATTAGGAAAGCTCCGTTCATGCGGCCTCGAAGCTACCTGAAAAGCATTGTTGTTGCCTGGGTTTTCGTCACTGCCGACATGGTTCTGAGAAGAAAATGAGTTTTCATGGAAGAAACCTTGTGCTTCCAGTTCCTTGTTGGAAGCTCACCCTGCTCTGCTCTATACCAAAAGTGAAAGCCAAGGTGAGCCCTAGCCTCGAAGTAAGGCCCTGATTTGCCTTGCCAATGGGGAGGCGTGCAGCAGCTCCATGAGGCCTTCCTCACTGTTCTGCTTGAGTTTCACGGTAGTGAGCCTTTCAAGAGTCCTAGGGACCTTGCTTCAGCACCCATTTCAGTACCAGAATATTGAATAGACACAGGAAGCTCTAGTCCTGTTAAGCAACTTCCAGCCCCGTAGGCCTTTTGGAACACCCCAGTGTGGGCTAGAGAAAGGCAACACACTGCACTCTTCCTTGGCAGAGCCAGATTACCTCAGCTCCACACAGGATTCACGACCACACTTCTCGACTGTCCTCCATGCAGTGGATGTAACCTCATTCCCCTAGCTGAACTCTATTGAGAAAAACACTCTGCTTCTAATCCCGTTTCACTTTTTACACTTCGAGTCACGCATCCTCAAGGGGGTGGTCGGCTTGCATTCCAAGTACAATTTAAGCACAGTTCTTGGTGTAACACAGCAGGTCTTTTGAAGAGGCACAGGTCTCTAAGTCTCCCTCGCGCATCCTTGGTTTAGGCACTTTGCTGCACGCAGAAAACCGGTCGTAGAAAAAAGTTGATTCAGGGGAAGCCCCAGTGGGGATCGTGAATCTCTTTTGACGTGGTAGCATCAACATGTACTTATGCTGCGTGTCAACCTGGAAATGGGAGACTGAAGGCACAAAGCTTGTTTTCCCGTTTTGAAAGCTCCATTCATGCGGCCTCGAAGCTACCTGAAAAGCACTGTTGTTACCGTGCTTTTCCTTACAGCCGGCATGGCACATAGAAGAAAATGAGTTTTCTCGAAAGAAACCTTGTGCTTCCAGTTCCTACTTGGAACCTCACCCTGCTCTGCTCTATACCAAACGTGAAAGTCAATGTGAGCACTAGCCTCGAAGTAAGGCCGTGATTATGCTCGCAAAACGGGAGGCGTGCAGCAGCTCCATGAGGCCTTCATCGCTGTTCTGCTTTAGTTGAACGGTAGTAAGCTCTCCAAGACTCCTAGGGACTTTGCTTAAGCAACCGTTTCGGTACCAGAACACTGCGTACAGCCAGGAAGCTTTGGTCCTGCGTGTATGCTGCGTGTGTACCTAGAAATTAGAGACTGATGGCACAAGGCTTGTTTTCCCATTATGAAAGCTCCGTTCATGCGGCCTCGAAGCTACCGGAAAAGCATTGTTGTTGGCGGGGTTTTAGTCACTGCCGGCATGGTTCTGAGAAGAAAATGAGTTTTTTCGTAAGAAACCTTGTGCTCCCAGTTCCTTGTAGGAAGCTCACCCTGCTCTGCTCTATACCTAAAGTGAAAGTCAACGTGAGACTTGCTTCGAAGTAAGGCCTTGATCATCCTTGCAAAACGGGAGGCGTGCAGCAGCTCCATGAGGCCTTCATCGTTGTTCTGCTTTAGTTTCACGGTAGTAAGCCTTTCAAGACTCCTAGGGACCTTGCTTCAGCACCCGTTTCGGTACCAGAACACTGCGGAGAGCCAGGAAGCTCTGGTCCTGCGTGTATGCTGCGTGTCAACCTAGAAATTAGAGACTGATGGCACAAGGCTTGTTTTCCCATTAGGAAAGCTCCGTTCATGCGGCCTCGAAGCTACCTGAAAAGCATTGTTGTTGCCTGGGTTTTCGTCACTGCCGACATGGTTCTGAGAAGAAAATGAGTTTTCATGGAAGAAACCTTGTGCTTCCAGTTCCTTGTTGGAAGCTCACCCTGCTCTGCTCTATACCAAAAGTGAAAGCCAAGGTGAGCCCTAGCCTCGAAGTAAGGCCCTGATTTGCCTTGCCAATGGGGAGGCGTGCAGCAGCTCCATGAGGCCTTCCTCACTGTTCTGCTTGAGTTTCACGGTAGTAAGCCTTTCAAGACTCCTAGGGACCTTGCTTCAGCACCCGTTTCCGTACCAGAATATTGAGGAGACACAGGAAGCTCTAGTCCTGTTAAGCAACTTCCAGCCCCGTAGGCCTTTTGGAACACCCCAGTGTTGGCTAGAGAAAGGCAACACACTGCACTCTTCCTTGGCAGAGCCAGATTACCTCAGCTCCACACAGGATTCACGACCACACTTCTCGACTGTCCTCCATGCAGTGGATGTAACCTCATTCCCCTAGCTGAACTCTATTGAGAAAAACACTCTGCTTCTAATCCCGTTTCACTTTTTACACTTCGAGTCACGCATCCTCAAGGGGGTGGTCGGCTTGCATTCCAAGTACAATTTAAGCACAGTTCTTGGTGTAACACAGCAGGTCTTTTGAAGAGGCACAGGTCTCTAAGTCTCCCTCGCGCATCCTTTGTTTAGGCACTTTGCTGCACGCAGAAAACCGGTCGTAGAAAAAAGTTGATTCAGGGGAAGCCCCAGTGGGGATCGTGAATCTCTTTTGACGTGGTAGCATCAACATGTACTTATGCTGCGTGTCAACCTGGAAATGGGAGACTGAAGGCACAAAGCTTGTTTTCCCGTTTTGAAAGCTCCATTCATGCGGCCTCGAAGCTACCTGAAAAGCACTGTTGTTACCGTGCTTTTCCTTACAGCCGGCATGGCACATAGAAGAAAATGAGTTTTCTCGAAAGAAACCTTGTGCTTCCAGTACCTACTTGGAACCTCACCCTGCTCTGCTCTATACCAAACGTGAAAGTCAATGTGAGCACTAGCCTCGAAGTAAGGCCGTGATTATGCTCGCAAAACGGGAGGCGTGCAGCAGCTCCATGAGGCCTTCATCGCTGTTCTGCTTTAGTTGAACGGTAGTAAGCTCTCCAAGACTCCTAGGGACTTTGCTTAAGCAACCGTTTCGGTACCAGAACACTGCGTACAGCCAGGAAGCTTTGGTCCTGCGTGTATGCTGCGTGTGTACCTAGAAATTAGAGACTGATGGCACAAGGCTTGTTTTCCCATTATGAAAGCTCCGTTCATGCGGCCTCGAAGCTACCGGAAAAGCATTGTTGTTGGCGGGGTTTTAGTCACTGCCGGCATGGTTCTGAGAAGAAAATGAGTTTTTTCGTAAGAAACCTTGTGCTCCCAGTTCCTTGTAGGAAGCTCACCCTGCTCTGCTCTATACCTAAAGTGAAAGTCAACGTGAGACTTGCTTCGAAGTAAGGCCTTGATCATCCTTGCAAAACGGGAGGCGTGCAGCAGCTCCATGAGGCCTTCATCGTTGTTCTGCTTTAGTTTCACGGTAGTAAGCCTTTCAAGACTCCTAGGGACCTTGCTTCAGCACCCGTTTCGGTACCAGAACACTGCGGAGAGCCAGGAAGCTCTGGTCCTGCGTGTATGCTGCGTGTCAACCTAGAAATTAGAGACTGATGGCACAAGGCTTGTTTTCCCATTAGGAAAGCTCCGTTCATGCGGCCTCGAAGCTACCTGAAAAGCATTGTTGTTGCCTGGGTTTTCGTCACTGCCGACATGGTTCTGAGAAGAAAATGAGTTTTCATGGAAGAAACCTTGTGCTTCCAGTTCCTTGTTGGAAGCTCACCCTGCTCTGCTCTATACCAAAAGTGAAAGCCAACGTGAGCCCTAGCCTCGAAGTAAGGCCCTGATTTGCCTTGCCAATGGGGAGGCGTGCAGCAGCTCCATGAGGCCTTCCTCACTGTTCTGCTTGAGTTTCACGGTAGTAAGCCTTTCAAGACTCCTAGGGACCTTGCTTCAGCACCCGTTTCCGTACCAGAATATTGAGGAGACACAGGAAGCTCTAGTCCTGTTAAGCAACTTCCAGCCCCGTAGGCCTTTTGGAACACCCCAGTGTTGGCTAGAGAAAGGCAACACACTGCACTCTTCCTTGGCAGAGCCAGATTACCTCAGCTCCACACAGGATTCACGACCACACTTCTCGACTGTCCTCCATGCAGTGGATGTAACCTCATTCCCCTAGCTGAACTCTATTGAGAAAAACACTCTGCTTCTAATCCCGTTTCACTTTTTACACTTCGAGTCACGCATCCTCAAGGGGGTGGTCGGCTTGCATTCCAAGTACAATTTAAGCACAGTTCTTGGTGTAACACAGCAGGTCTTTTGAAGAGGCACAGGTCTCTAAGTCTCCCTCGCGCATCCTTTGTTTAGGCACTTTGCTGCACGCAGAAAACCGGTCGTAGAAAAAAGTTGATTCAGGGGAAGCCCCAGTGGGGATCGTGAATCTCCTTTGACGTGGTAGCATCAACATGTACTTATGCTGCGTGTCAACCTGGAAATGGGAGACTGAAGGCACAAAGCTTGTTTTCCCGTTTTGAAAGCTCCATTCATGCGGCCTCGAAGCTACCTGAAAAGCACTGTTGTTACCGTGCTTTTCCTTACAGCCGGCATGGCACATAGAAGAAAATGAGTTTTCTCGAAAGAAACCTTGTGCTTCCAGTTCCTACTTGGAACCTCACCCTGCTCTGCTCTATACGAAACGTGAAAGTCAATGTGAACACTAGCCTCGAAGTAAGGCCCTGATTATGCTGGCAAAACGGGAGGCGTGCAGCAGCTCCATGAGGCCTTCATCGCTGTTCTGCTTTAGTTGAACGGTAGTAAGCTCTCCAAGACTCCTAGGGACTTTGCTTAAGCAACCGTTTCGTTACCAGAACACTGCGTAGAGCCAGGAAGCTTTGGTCCTGCGTGTATGCTGCGTGTGTACCTAGAAATTAGAGACTGATGGCACAAGGCTTGTTTTCCCATTAGGAAAGCTCCGTTCATGCGGCCTCGAAGCTACCGGAAAAGCATTGTTGTTGGCGGGGTTTTAGTCACTGCCGGCATGGTTCTGAGAAGAAAATGAGTTTTTTCGTAAGAAACCTTGTGCTTCCAGTTCCTTGTAGGAGGCTCACCCTGCTCTGCTCTATACCTAAAGTGAAAGTCAACGTGAGACTTGCTTCGAAGTAAGGCCTTGATTATCCTTGCAAAACGGGAGGCGTGCAGCAGCTCCATGAGGCCTTCATCGTTGTTCTGCTTTAGTTTCACGGTAGTAAGCCTTTCAAGACTCCTAGGGACCTTGCTTCAGCCCCTGTTTCGGTACCAGAACACTGCGGAGAGCCAGGAAGCTCTGGTCCTGCGTGTATGCTGCGTGTCAACCTAGAAATTAGAGACTGATGGCACAAGGCTTGTTTTCCCATTAGGAAAGCTCCGTTCATGCGGCCTCGAAGCTACCTGAAAAGCATTGTTGTTGCCTGGGTTTTCGTCACTGCCGACATGGTTCTGAGAAGAAAATGAGTTTTCATGGAAGAAACCTTGTGCTTCCAGTTCCTTGTTGGAAGCTCACCCTGCTCTGCTCTATACCAAAAGTGAAAGCCAAGGTGAGCCCTAGCCTCGAAGTAAGGCCCTGATTTGCCTTGCCAATGGGGAGGCGTGCAGCAGCTCCATGAGGCCTTCCTCACTGTTCTGCTTGAGTTTCACGGTAGTGAGCCTTTCAAGAGTCCTAGGGACCTTGCTTCAGCACCCATTTCAGTACCAGAATATTGAATAGACACAGGAAGCTCTAGTCCTGTTAAGCACCTTCCAGCCCCGTAGGCCTTTTGGAACACCCCAGTGTGGGCTAGAGAAAGGCAACACACTGCACTCTTCCTTGGCAGAGCCAGATTACCTCAGCTCCACACAGGATTCACGACCACACTTCTCGACTGTCCTCCATGCAGTGGATGTAACCTCATTCCCCTAGCTGAACTCTATTGAGAAAAACACTCTGCTTCTAATCCCGTTTCACTTTTTACACTTCGAGTCACGCATCCTCAAGGGGGTGGTCGGCTTGCATTCCAAGTACAATTTAAGCACAGTTCTTGGTGTAACACAGCAGGTCTTTTGAAGAGGCACAGGTCTCTAAGTCTCCCTCGCGCATCCTTGGTTTAGGCACTTTGCTGCACGCAGAAAACCGGTCGTAGAAAAAAGTTGATTCAGGGGAAGCCCCAGTGGGGATCGTGAATCTCTTTTGACGTGGTAGCATCAACATGTACTTATGCTGCGTGTCAACCTGGAAATGGGAGACTGAAGGCACAAAGCTTGTTTTCCCGTTTTGAAAGCTCCATTCATGCGGCCTCGAAGCTACCTGAAAAGCACTGTTGTTACCGTGCTTTTCCTTACAGCCGGCATGGCACATAGAAGAAAATGAGTTTTCTCGAAAGAAACCTTGTGCTTCCAGTTCCTACTTGGAACCTCACCCTGCTCTGCTCTATACCAAACGTGAAAGTCAATGTGAGCACTAGCCTCGAAGTAAGGCCCTGATTATGCTGGCAAAACGGGAGGCGTGCAGCAGCTCCATGAGGCATTCATCGCTGTTCTGCTTTAGTTGAACGGTAGTAAGCTCTCCAAGACTCCTAGGGACTTTGCTTAAGCAACCGTTTCGGTACCAGAACACTGCGTACAGCCAGGAAGCTTTGGTCCTGCGTGTATGCTGCGTGTCTACCTAGAAATTAGAGACTGATGGCACAAGGCTTGTTTTCCCATTATGAAAGCTCCGTTCATGCGGCCTCGAAGCTACCGGAAAAGCATTGTTGTTGGCGGGGTTTTAGTCACTGCCGGCATGGTTCTGAGAAGAAAATGAGTTTTTTCGTAAGAAACCTTGTGCTTCCAGTTCCTTGTAGGAAGCTCACCCTGCTCTGCTCTATACCTAAAGTGAAAGTCAACGTGAGACTTGCTTCGAAGTAAGGCCTTGATCATCCTTGCAAAACGGGAGGCGTGCAGCAGCTCCATGAGGCCTTCATCGTTGTTCTGCTTTAGTTTCACGGTAGTAAGCCTTTCAAGACTCCTAGGGACCTTGCTTCAGCACCCGTTTCGGTACCAGAACACTGCGGAGAGCCAGGAAGCTCTGGTCCTGCGTGTATGCTGCGTGTCAACCTAGAAATTAGAGACTGATGGCACAAGGCTTGTTTTCCCATTAGGAAAGCTCCGTTCATGCGGCCTCGAAGCTACCTGAAAAGCATTGTTGTTGCCTGGGTTTTCGTCACTGCCGACATGGTTCTGAGAAGAAAATGAGTTTTCATGGAAGAAACCTTGTGCTTCCAGTTCCTTGTTGGAAGCTCACCCTGCTCTGCTCTATACCAAAAGTGAAAGCCAAGGTGAGCCCTAGCCTCGAAGTAAGGCCCTGATTTGCCTTGCCAATGGGGAGGCGTGCAGCAGCTCCATGAGGCCTTCCTCACTGTTCTGCTTGAGTTTCACGGTAGTAAGCCTTTCAAGACTCCTAGGGACCTTGCTTCAGCACCCGTTTCCGTACCAGAATATTGAGGAGACACAGGAAGCTCTAGTCCTGTTAAGCAACTTCCAGCCCCGTAGGCCTTTTGGAACACCCCAGTGTTGGCTAGAGAAAGGCAACACACTGCACTCTTCCTTGGCAGAGCCAGATTACCTCAGCTCCACACAGGATTCACGACCACACTTCTCGACTGTCCTCCATGCAGTGGATGTAACCTCATTCCCCTAGCTGAACTCTATTGAGAAAAACACTCTGCTTCTAATCCCGTTTCACTTTTTACACTTCGAGTCACGCATCCTCAAGGGGGTGGTCGGCTTGCATTCCAAGTACAATTTAAGCACAGTTCTTGGTGTAACACAGCAGGACTTTTGAAGAGGCACAGGTCTCTAAGTCTCCCTCGCGCATCCTTTGTTTAGGCACTTTGCTGCACGCAGAAAACCGGTCGTAGAAAAAAGTTGATTCAGGGGAAGCCCCAGTGGGGATCGTGAATCTCTTTTGACGTGGTAGCATCAACATGTACTTATGCTGCGTGTCAACCTGGAAATGGGAGACTGAAGGCACAAAGCTTGTTTTCCCGTTTTGAAAGCTCCATTCATGCGGCCTCGAAGCTACCTGAAAAGCAGTGTTGTTACCGTGCTTTTCCTTACAGCCGGCATGGCACATAGAAGAAAATGAGTTTTCTCGAAAGAAACCTTGTGCTTCCAGTTCCTACTTGGAACCTCACCCTGCTCTGCTCTATACCAAACGTGAAAGTCAATGTGAGCACTAGCCTCGAAGTAAGGCCGTGATTATGCTCGCAAAACGGGAGGCGTGCAGCAGCTCCATGAGGCCTTCATCGCTGTTCTGCTTTAGTTGAACGGTAGTCAGCTCTCCAAGACTCCTAGGGACTTTGCTTAAGCAACCGTTTCGGTACCAGAACACTGCGTACAGCCAGGAAGCTTTGGTCCTGCGTGTATGCTGCGTGTCTACCTAGAAATTAGAGACTGATGGCACAAGGCTTGTTTTCCCATTATGAAAGCTCCGTTCATGCGGCCTCGAAGCTACCGGAAAAGCATTGTTGTTGGCGGGGTTTTAGTCACTGCCGGCATGGTTCTGAGAAGAAAATGAGTTTTTTCGTAAGAAACCTTGTGCTTCCAGTTCCTTGTAGGAGGCTCACCCTGCTCTGCTCTATACCTAAAGTGAAAGTCAACGTGAGACTTGCTTCGAAGTAAGGCCTTGATTATCCTTGCAAAACGGGAGGCGTGCAGCAGCTCCATGAGGCCTTCATCGTTGTTCTGCTTTAGTTTCACGGTAGTAAGCCTTTCAAGACTCCTAGGGACCTTGCTTCAGCCCCTGTTTCGGTACCAGAACACTGCGGAGAGCCAGGAAGCTCTGGTCCTGCGTGTATGCTGCGTGTCAACCTAGAAATTAGAGACTGATGGCACAAGGCTTGTTTTCCCATTAGGAAAGCTCCGTTCATGCGGCCTCGAAGCTACCTGAAAAGCATTGTTGTTGCCTGGGTTTTCGTCACTGCCGACATGGTTCTGAGAAGAAAATGAGTTTTCATGGAAGAAACCTTGTGCTTCCAGTTCCTTGTTGGAAGCTCACCCTGCTCTGCTCTATACCAAAAGTGAAAGCCAACGTGAGCCCTAGCCTCGAAGTAAGGCCCTGATTTGCCTTGCCAATGGGGAGGCGTGCAGCAGCTCCATGAGGCCTTCCTCACTGTTCTGCTTGAGTTTCACGGTAGTGAGCCTTTCAAGAGTCCTAGGGACTTTGCTTCAGCACCCATTTCAGTACCAGAATATTGAGGAGACACAGGAAGCTCTAGTCCTGTTAAGCAACTTCCAGCCCCGTAGGCCTTTTGGAACACCCCAGTGTGGGCTAGAGAAAGGCAACACACTGCACTCTTCCTTGGCAGAGCCAGATTACCTCAGCTCCACACAGGATTCACGACCACACTTCTCGACTGTCCTCCATGCAGTGGATGTAACCTCATTCCCCTAGCTGAACTCTATTGAGAAAAACACTCTGCTTCTAATCCCGTTTCACTTTTTACACTTCGAGTCACGCATCCTCAAGGGGGTGGTCGGCTTGCATTCCAAGTACAATTTAAGCACAGTTCTTGGTGTAACACAGCAGGTCTTTTGAAGAGGCACAGGTCTCTAAGTCTCCCTCGCGCATCCTTGGTTTAGGCACTTTGCTGCACGCAGAAAACCGGTCGTAGAAAAAAGTTGATTCAGGGGAAGCCCCAGTGGGGATCGTGAATCTCTTTTGACGTGGTAGCATCAACATGTACTTATGCTGCGTGTCAACCTGGAAATGGGAGACTGAAGGCACAAAGCTTGTTTTCCCGTTTTGAAAGCTCCATTCATGCGGCCTCGAAGCTACCTGAAAAGCACTGTTGTTACCGTGCTTTTCCTTACAGCCGGCATGGCACATAGAAGAAAATGAGTTTTCTCGAAAGAAACCTTGTGCTTCCAGTTCCTACTTGGAACCTCACCCTGCTCTGCTCTATACCAAACGTGAAAGTCAATGTGAGCACTAGCCTCGAAGTAAGGCCCTGATTATGCTGGCAAAACGTGAGGCGTGCAGCAGCTCCATGAGGCCTTCATCGCTCTTCTGCTTTAGTTGAACGGTAGTAAGCTCTCCAAGACTCCTAGGGACTTTGCTTAAGCAACCGTTTCGGTACCAGAACACTGCGTAGAGCCAGGAAGCTTTGGTCCTGCGTGTATGCTGCGTGTCTACCTAGAAATTAGAGACTGATTGCACAAGGCTTGTTTTCCCATTATGAAAGCTCCGTTCATGCGGCCTCGAAGCTACCGGAAAAGCATTGTTGTTGGCGGGGTTTTAGTCACTGCCGGCATGGTTCTGAGAAGAAAATGAGTTTTTTCGTAAGAAACCTTGTGCTTCCAGTTCCTTGTAGGAAGCTCACCCTGCTCTGCTCTATACCTAAAGTGAAAGTCAACGTGAGACTTGCTTCGAAGTAAGGCCTTGATCATCCTTGCAAAACGGGAGGCGTGCAGCAGCTCCATGAGGCCTTCATCGTTGTTCTGCTTTAGTTTCACGGTAGTAAGCCTTTCAAGACTCCTAGGGACCTTGCTTCAGCACCCGTTTCGGTACCAGAACACTGCGGAGAGCCAGGAAGCTCTGGTCCTGCGTGTATGCTGCGTGTCAACCTAGAAATTAGAGACTGATGGCACAAGGCTTGTTTTCCCATTAGGAAAGCTCCGTTCATGCGGCCTCGAAGCTACCTGAAAAGCATTGTTGTTGCCTGGGTTTTCGTCACTGCCGACATGGTTCTGAGAAAAAAATGAGTTTTCATGGAAGAAACCTTGTGCTTCCAGTTCCTTGTTGGAAGCTCACCCTGCTCTGCTCTATACCAAAAGTGAAAGCCAAGGTGAGCCCTAGCCTCGAAGTAAGGCCCTGATTTGCCTTGCCAATGGGGAGGCGTGCAGCAGCTCCATGAGGCCTTCCTCACTGTTCTGCTTGAGTTTCACGGTAGTAAGCCTTTCAAGACTCCTAGGGACCTTGCTTCAGCACCCGTTTCCATACCAGAATATTGAGGAGACACAGGAAGCTCTAGTCCTGTTAAGCAACTTCCAGCCCCGTAGGCCTTTTGGAACACCCCAGTGTTGGCTAGAGAAAGGCAACACACTGCACTCTTCCTTGGCAGAGCCAGATTACCTCAGCTCCACACAGGATTCACGACCACACTTCTCGACTGTCCTCCATGCAGTGGATGTAACCTCATTCCCCTAGCTGAACTCTATTGAGAAAAACACTCTGCTTCTAATCCCGTTTCACTTTTTACACTTCGAGTCACGCATCCTCAAGGGGGTGGTCGGCTTGCATTCCAAGTACAATTTAAGCACCGTTCTTGGTGTAACACAGCAGGTCTTTTGAAGAGGCACAGGTCTCTAAGTCTCCCTCGCGCATCCTTTGTTTAGGCACTTTGCTGCACGCAGAAAACCGGTCGTAGAAAAAAGTTGATTCAGGGGAAGCCCCAGTGGGGATCGTGAATCTCTTTTGACGTGGTAGCATCAACATGTACTTATGCTGCGTGTCAACCTGGAAATGGGAGACTGAAGGCACAAAGCTTGTTTTCCCGTTTTGAAAGCTCCATTCATGCGGCCTCGAAGCTACCTGAAAAGCAGTGTTGTTACCGTGCTTTTCCTTACAGCCGGCATGGCACATAGAAGAAAATGAGTTTTCTCGAAAGAAACCTTGTGCTTCCAGTTCCTACTTGGAACCTCACCCTGCTCTGCTCTATACCAAACGTGAAAGTCAATGTGAGCACTAGCCTCGAAGTAAGGCCGTGATTATGCTCGCAAAACGGGAGGCGTGCAGCAGCTCCATGAGGCCTTCATCGCTCTTCTGCTTTAGTTGAACGGTAGTAAGCTCTCCAAGACTCCTAGGGACTTTGCTTAAGCAACCGTTTCGGTACCAGAACACTGCGTACAGCCAGGAAGCTTTGGTCCTGCGTGTATGCTGCGTGTGTACCTAGAAATTAGAGACTGATGGCACAAGGCTTGTTTTCCCATTATGAAAGCTCCGTTCATGCGGCCTCGAAGCTACCGGAAAAGCATTGTTGTTGGCGGGGTTTTAGTCACTGCCGGCATGGTTCTGAGAAGAAAATGAGTTTTTTCGTAAGAAACCTTGTGCTTCCAGTTCCTTGTAGGAAGCTCACCCTGCTCTGCTCTATACCTAAAGTGAAAGTCAACGTGAGACTTGCTTCGAAGTAAGGCCTTGATCATCCTTGCAAAACGGGAGGCGTGCAGCAGCTCCATGAGGCCTTCATCGTTGTTCTGCTTTAGTTTCACGGTAGTAAGACTTTCAAGACTCCTAGGGACCTTGCTTCAGCCCCTGTTTCGGTACCAGAACACTGCGGAGAGCCAGGAAGCTCTGGTCCTGCGTGTATGCTGCGTGTCAACTTAGAAATTAGAGACTGATGGCACAAGGCTTGTTTTCCCATTAGGAAAGCTCCGTTCATGCGGCCTCGAAGCTACCTGAAAAGCATTGTTGTTGCCTGGGTTTTCGTCACTGCCGACATGGTTCTGAGAAGAAAATGAGTTTTCATGGAAGAAACCTTGTGCTTCCAGTTCCTTTTTGGAAGCTCACCCTGCTGTGCTCTATACCAAAAGTGAAAGCCAACGTGAGCCCTAGCCTCGAAGTAAGGCCCTGATTTGCCTTGCCAATGGGGAGGCGTGCAGCAGCTCCATGAGGCCTTCCTCACTGTTCTGCTTGAGTTTCACGGTAGTGAGCCTTTCAAGAGTCCTAGGGACCTTGCTTCAGCACCCATTTCAGTACCAGAATATTGAATAGACACAGGAAGCTCTAGTCCTGTTAAGCAACTTCCAGCCCCGTAGGCCTTTTGGAACACCCCAGTGTGGGCTAGAGAAAGGCAACACACTGCACTCTTCCTTGGCAGAGCCAGATTACCTCAGCTCCACACAGGATTCACGACCACACTTCTCGACGGTCCTCCATGCAGTGGATGTAACCTCTTTCCCCTAGCTGAACTCTATTGAGAAAAACACTCTGCTTCTAATCCCGTTTCACTTTTTACACTTCGAGTCACGCATCCTCAAGGGGGTGGTCGGCTTGCATTCCAAGTACAATTTAAGCACAGTTCTTGGTGTAACACAGCAGGTCTTTTGAAGAGGCACAGGTCTCTAAGTCTCCCTCGCGCATCCTTGGTTTAGGCACTTTGCTGCACGCAGAAAACCGGTCGTAGAAAAAAGTTGATTCAGGGGAAGCCCCAGTGGGGATCGTGAATCTCTTTTGACGTGGTAGCATCAACATGTACTTATGCTGCGTGTCAACCTGGAAATGGGAGACTGAAGGCACAAAGCTTGTTTTCCCGTTTTGAAAGCTCCATTCATGCGGCCTCGAAGCTACCTGAAAAGCACTGTTGTTACCGTGCTTTTCCTTACAGCCGGCATGGCACATAGAAGAAAATGAGTTTTCTCGAAAGAAACCTTGTGCTTCCAGTTCCTACTTGGAACCTCACCCTGCTCTGCTCTATACCAAACGTGAAAGTCAATGTGAGCACTAGCCTCGAAGTAAGGCCCTGATTATGCTGGCAAAACGGGAGGCGTGCAGCAGCTCCATGAGGCCTTCATCGCTGTTCTGCTTTAGTTGAACGGTAGTAAGCTCTCCAAGACTCCTAGGGACTTTGCTTAAGCAACCGTTTCGGTACCAGAACACTGCGTACAGCCAGGAAGCTTTGGTCCTGCGTGTATGCTGCGTGTCTACCTAGAAATTAGAGACTGATGGCACAAGGCTTGTTTTCCCATTAGGAAAGCTCCGTTCATGCGGCCTCGAAGCTACCGGAAAAGCATTGTTGTTGGCGG
Source organism: Eubalaena glacialis (assembly GCF_028564815.1). Classification (NCBI taxonomy): domain Eukaryota; kingdom Metazoa; phylum Chordata; class Mammalia; order Artiodactyla; family Balaenidae; genus Eubalaena; species Eubalaena glacialis. The sequence goes on from NC_083731.1 coordinate 45,644,168, forward strand.
GGTTTTAGTCACTGCCGGCATGGTTCTGAGAAGAAAATGAGTTTTTTCGTAAGAAACCTTGTGCTTCCAGTTCCTTGTAGGAAGCTCACCCTGCTCTGCTCTATACCTAAAGTGAAAGTCAACGTGAGACTTGCTTCGAAGTAAGGCCTTGATCATCCTTGCAAAACGGGAGGCGTGCAGCAGCTCCATGAGGCCTTCATCGTTGTTCTGCTTTAGTTTCACGGTAGTAAGCCTTTCAAGACTCCTAGGGACCTTGCTTCAGCCCCCGTTTCGGTACCAGAACACTGCGGAGAGCCAGGAAGCTCTGGTCCTGCGTGTATGCTGCGTGTCAACCTAGAAATTAGAGACTGATGGCACAAGGCTTGTTTTCCCATTAGGAAAGCTCCGTTCATGCGGCCTCGAAGCTACCTGAAAAGCATTGTTGTTGCCTGGGTTTTCGTCACTGCCGACATGGTTCTGAGAAGAAAATGAGTTTTCATGGAAGAAACCTTGTGCTTCCAGTTCCTTGTTGGAAGCTCACCCTGCTCTGCTCTATACCAAAAGTGAAAGCCAAGGTGAGCCCTAGCCTCGAAGTAAGGCCCTGATTTGCCTTGCCAATGGGGAGGCGTGCAGCAGCTCCATGAGGCCTTCCTCACTGTTCTGCTTGAGTTTCACGGTAGTAAGCCTTTCAAGACTCCTAGGGACCTTGCTTCAGCACCCGTTTCCGTACCAGAATATTGAGGAGACACAGGAAGCTCTAGTCCTGTTAAGCAACTTCCAGCCCCGTAGGCCTTTTGGAACACCCCAGTGTTGGCTAGAGAAAGGCAACACACTGCACTCTTCCTTGGCAGAGCCAGATTACCTCAGCTCCACACAGGATTCACGACCACACTTCTCGACTGTCCTCCATGCAGTGGATGTAACCTCATTCCCCTAGCTGAACTCTATTGAGAAAAACACTCTGCTTCTAATCCCGTTTCACTTTTTACACTTCGAGTCACGCATCCTCAAGGGGGTGGTCGGCTTGCATTCCAAGTACAATTTAAGCACAGTTCTTGGTGTAACACAGCAGGTCTTTTGAAGAGGCACAGGTCTCTAAGTCTCCCTCGCGCATCCTTGGTTTAGGCACTTTGCTGCACGCAGAAAACCGGTCGTAGAAAAAAGTTGATTCAGGGGAAGCCCCAGTGGGGATCGTGAATCTCTTTTGACGTGGTAGCATCAACATGTACTTATGCTGCGTGTCAACCTGGAAATGGGAGACTGAAGGCACAAAGCTTGTTTTCCCGTTTTGAAAGCTCCATTCATGCGGCCTCGAAGCTACCTGAAAAGCACTGTTGTTACCGTGCTTTTCCTTACAGCCGGCATGGCACATAGAAGAAAATGAGTTTTCTCGAAAGAAACCTTGTGCTTCCAGTTCCTACTTGGAACCTCACCCTGCTCTGCTCTATACCAAACGTGAAAGTCAATGTGAGCACTAGCCTCGAAGTAAGGCCCTGATTATGCTGGCAAAACGGGAGGCGTGCAGCAGCTCCATGAGGCCTTCATCGCTGTTCTGCTTTAGTTGAACGGTAGTAAGCTCTCCAAGACTCCTAGGGACTTTGCTTAAGCAACCGTTTCGGTACCAGAACATTGCGTACAGCCAGGAAGCTTTGGTCCTGCGTGTATGCTGCGTGTCTACCTAGAAATTAGAGACTGATGGCACAAGGCTTGTTTTCCCATTATGAAAGCTCCGTTCATGCGGCCTCGAAGCTACCGGAAAAGCATTGTTGTTGGCGGGGTTTTAGTCACTGCCGGCATGGTTCTGAGAAGAAAATGAGTTTTTTCGTAAGAAACCTTGTGCTTCCAGTTCCTTGTAGGAAGCTCACCCTGCTCTGCTCTATACCTAAAGTGAAAGTCAACGTGAGACTTGCTTCGAAGTAAGGCCTTGATCATCCTTGCAAAACGGGAGGCGTGCAGCAGCTCCATGAGGCCTTCATCGTTGTTCTGCTTTAGTTTCACGGTAGTAAGCCTTTCAAGACTCCTAGGGACCTTGCTTCAGCCCCCGTTTCGGTACCAGAACACTGCGGAGAGCCAGGAAGCTCTGGTCCTGCGTGTATGCTGCGTGTCAACCTAGAAATTAGAGACTGATGGCACAAGGCTTGTTTTCCCATTAGGAAAGCTCCGTTCATGCGGCCTCGAAGCTACCTGAAAAGCATTGTTGTTGCCTGGGTTTTCGTCACTGCCGACATGGTTCTGAGAAGAAAATGAGTTTTCATGGAAGAAACCTTGTGCTTCCAGTTCCTTGTTGGAAGCTCACCCTGCTCTGCTCTATACCAAAAGTGAAAGCCAAGGTGAGCCCTAGCCTCGAAGTAAGGCCCTGATTTGCCTTGCCAATGGGGAGGTGTGCAGCAGCTCCATGAGTCCTTCCTCACTGTTCTGCTTGAGTTTCACGGTAGTAAGCCTTTCAAGACTCCTAGGGACCTTGCTTCAGCACCCGTTTCCGTACCAGAATATTGAGGAGACACAGGAAGCTCTAGTCCTGTTAAGCAACTTCCAGCCCCGTAGGCCTTTTGGAACACCCCAGTGTTGGCTAGAGAAAGGCAACACACTGCACTCTTCCTTGGCAGAGCCAGATTACCTCAGCTCCACACAGGATTCACGACCACACTTCTCGACTGTCCTCCATGCAGTGGATGTAACCTCATTCCCCTAGCTGAACTCTATTGAGAAAAACACTCTGCTTCTAATCCCGTTTCACTTTTTACACTTCGAGTCACGCATCCTCAAGGGGGTGGTCGGCTTGCATTCCAAGTACAATTTAAGCACAGTTCTTGGTGTAACACAGCAGGTCTTTTGAAGAGGCACAGGTCTCTAAGTCTCCCTCGCGCATCCTTTGTTTAGGCACTTTGCTGCATGCAGAAAACCGGTCGTAGAAAAAAGTTGATTCAGGGGAAGCCCCAGTGGGGATCGTGAATCTCTTTTGACGTGGTAGCATCAACATGTACTTATGCTGCGTGTCAACCTGGAAATGGGAGACTGAAGGCACAAAGCTTGTTTTCCCGTTTTGAAAGCTCCATTCATGCGGCCTCGAAGCTACCTGAAAAGCACTGTTGTTACCGTGCTTTTCCTTACAGCCGGCATGGCACATAGAAGAAAATGAGTTTTCTCGAAAGAAACCTTGTGCTTCCAGTTCCTACTTGGAACCTCACCCTGCTCTGCTCTATACCAAACGTGAAAGTCAATGTGAGCACTAGCCTCGAAGTAAGGCCCTGATTATGCTGGCAAAACGGGAGGCGTGCAGCAGCTCCATGAGGCCTTCATCGCTGTTCTGCTTTAGTTGAACGGTAGTCAGCTCTCCAAGACTCCTAGGGACTTTGCTTAAGCAACCGTTTCGGTACCAGAACACTGCGTAGAGCCAGGAAGCTTTGGTCCTGCGTGTATGCTGCGTGTGTACCTAGAAATTAGAGACTGATGGCACAAGGCTTGTTTTCCCATTAGGAAAGCTCCGTTCATGCGGCCTCGAAGCTACCGGAAAAGCATTGTTGTTGGCAGGGTTTTAGTCACTGCCGGCATGGTTCTGAAGAGAAAATGAGTTTTTTCGTAAGAAACCTTGTGCTTCCAGTTCCTTGTAGGAAGCTCACCCTGCTCTGCTCTATACCTAAAGTGAAAGTCAACGTGAGACTTGCTTCGAAGTAAGGCTTTGATTATCCTTGCAAAACGGGAGGCGTGCAGCAGCTCCATGAGGCCTTCATCGTTGTTCTGCTTTAGTTTCACGGTAGTAAGACTTTCAAGACTCCTAGGGACCTTGCTTCAGCCCCTGTTTCGGTACCAGAACACTGCGGAGAGCCAGGAAGCTCTGGTCCTGCGTGTATGCTGCGTGTCAACTTAGAAATTAGAGACTGATGGCACAAGGCTTGTTTTCCCATTAGGAAAGCTCCGTTCATGCGGCCTCGAAGCTACCTGAAAAGCATTGTTGTTGCCTGGGTTTTCGTCACTGCCGACATGGTTCTGAGAAGAAAATGAGTTTTCATGGAAGAAACCTTGTGCTTCCAGTTCCTTGTTGGAAGCTCACCCTGCTCTGCTCTATACCAAAAGTGAAAGCCAACGTGAGCCCTAGCCTCGAAGTAAGGCCCTGATTTGCCTTGCCAATGGGGAGGCGTGCAGCAGCTCCATGAGGCCTTCCTCACTGTTCTGCTTGAGTTTCACGGTAGTAAGCCTTTCAAGACTCCTAGGGACCTTGCTTCAGCACCCGTTTCCGTACCAGAATATTGAGGAGACACAGGAAGCTCTAGTCCTGTTAAGCAACTTCCAGCCCCGTAGGCCTTTTGGAACACCCCAGTGTTGGCTAGAGAAAGGCAACACACTGCACTCTTCCTTGGCAGAGCCAGATTACCTCAGCTCCACACAGGATTCACGACCACACTTCTCGACTGTCCTCCATGCAGTGGATGTAACCTCATTCCCCTAGCTGAACTCTATTGAGAAAAACACTCTGCTTCTAATCCCGTTTCACTTTTTACACTTCGAGTCACGCATCCTCAAGGGGGTGGTCGGCTTGCATTCCAAGTACAATTTAAGCACAGTTCTTGGTGTAACACAGCAGGTCTTTTGAAGAGGCACAGGTCTCTAAGTCTCCCTCGCGCATCCTTGGTTTAGGCACTTTGCTGCACGCAGAAAACCGGTCGTAGAAAAAAGTTGATTCAGGGGAAGCCCCAGTGGGGATCGTGAATCTCTTTTGACGTGGTAGCATCAACATGTACTTATGCTGCGTGTCAACCTGGAAATGGGAGACTGAAGGCACAAAGCTTGTTTTCCCGTTTTGAAAGCTCCATTCATGCGGCCTCGAAGCTACCTGAAAAGCACTGTTGTTACCGTGCTTTTCCTTACAGCCGGCATGGCACATAGAAGAAAATGAGTTTTCTCGAAAGAAACCTTGTGCTTCCAGTTCCTACTTGGAACCTCACCCTGCTCTGCTCTATACCAAACGTGAAAGTCAATGTGAGCACTAGCCTCGAAGTAAGGCCCTGATTATGCTGGCAAAACGGGAGGCGTGCAGCAGCTCCATGAGGCCTTCATCGCTGTTCTGCTTTAGTTGAACGGTAGTAAGCTCTCCAAGACTCCTAGGGACTTTGCTTAAGCAACCGTTTCGGTACCAGAACATTGCGTACAGCCAGGAAGCTTTGGTCCTGCGTGTATGCTGCGTGTCTACCTAGAAATTAGAGACTGATGGCACAAGGCTTGTTTTCCCATTATGAAAGCTCCGTTCATGCGGCCTCGAAGCTACCGGAAAAGCATTGTTGTTGGCGGGGTTTTAGTCACTGCCGGCATGGTTCTGAGAAGAAAATGAGTTTTTTCGTAAGAAACCTTGTGCTTCCAGTTCCTTGTAGGAAGCTCACCCTGCTCTGCTCTATACCTAAAGTGAAAGTCAACGTGAGACTTGCTTCGAAGTAAGGCCTTGATCATCCTTGCAAAACGGGAGGCGTGCAGCAGCTCCATGAGGCCTTCATCGTTGTTCTGCTTTAGTTTCACGGTAGTAAGCCTTTCAAGACTCCTAGGGACCTTGCTTCAGCCCCCGTTTCGGTACCAGAACACTGCGGAGAGCCAGGAAGCTCTGGTCCTGCGTGTATGCTGCGTGTCAACCTAGAAATTAGAGACTGATGGCACAAGGCTTGTTTTCCCATTAGGAAAGCTCCGTTCATGCGGCCTCGAAGCTACCTGAAAAGCATTGTTGTTGCCTGGGTTTTCGTCACTGCCGACATGGTTCTGAGAAGAAAATGAGTTTTCATGGAAGAAACCTTGTGCTTCCAGTTCCTTGTTGGAAGCTCACCCTGCTCTGCTCTATACCAAAAGTGAAAGCCAAGGTGAGCCCTAGCCTCGAAGTAAGGCCCTGATTTGCCTTGCCAATGGGGAGGTGTGCAGCAGCTCCATGAGTCCTTCCTCACTGTTCTGCTTGAGTTTCACGGTAGTAAGCCTTTCAAGACTCCTAGGGACCTTGCTTCAGCACCCGTTTCCGTACCAGAATATTGAGGAGACACAGGAAGCTCTAGTCCTGTTAAGCAACTTCCAGCCCCGTAGGCCTTTTGGAACACCCCAGTGTTGGCTAGAGAAAGGCAACACACTGCACTCTTCCTTGGCAGAGCCAGATTACCTCAGCTCCACACAGGATTCACGACCACACTTCTCGACTGTCCTCCATGCAGTGGATGTAACCTCATTCCCCTAGCTGAACTCTATTGAGAAAAACACTCTGCTTCTAATCCCGTTTCACTTTTTACACTTCGAGTCACGCATCCTCAAGGGGGTGGTCGGCTTGCATTCCAAGTACAATTTAAGCACAGTTCTTGGTGTAACACAGCAGGTCTTTTGAAGAGGCACAGGTCTCTAAGTCTCCCTCGCGCATCCTTTGTTTAGGCACTTTGCTGCATGCAGAAAACCGGTCGTAGAAAAAAGTTGATTCAGGGGAAGCCCCAGTGGGGATCGTGAATCTCTTTTGACGTGGTAGCATCAACATGTACTTATGCTGCGTGTCAACCTGGAAATGGGAGACTGAAGGCACAAAGCTTGTTTTCCCGTTTTGAAAGCTCCATTCATGCGGCCTCGAAGCTACCTGAAAAGCACTGTTGTTACCGTGCTTTTCCTTACAGCCGGCATGGCACATAGAAGAAAATGAGTTTTCTCGAAAGAAACCTTGTGCTTCCAGTTCCTACTTGGAACCTCACCCTGCTCTGCTCTATACCAAACGTGAAAGTCAATGTGAGCACTAGCCTCGAAGTAAGGCCCTGATTATGCTGGCAAAACGGGAGGCGTGCAGCAGCTCCATGAGGCCTTCATCGCTGTTCTGCTTTAGTTGAACGGTAGTCAGCTCTCCAAGACTCCTAGGGACTTTGCTTAAGCAACCGTTTCGGTACCAGAACACTGCGTAGAGCCAGGAAGCTTTGGTCCTGCGTGTATGCTGCGTGTGTACCTAGAAATTAGAGACTGATGGCACAAGGCTTGTTTTCCCATTAGGAAAGCTCCGTTCATGCGGCCTCGAAGCTACCGGAAAAGCATTGTTGTTGGCAGGGTTTTAGTCACTGCCGGCATGGTTCTGAAGAGAAAATGAGTTTTTTCGTAAGAAACCTTGTGCTTCCAGTTCCTTGTAGGAAGCTCACCCTGCTCTGCTCTATACCTAAAGTGAAAGTCAACGTGAGACTTGCTTCGAAGTAAGGCTTTGATTATCCTTGCAAAACGGGAGGCGTGCAGCAGCTCCATGAGGCCTTCATCGTTGTTCTGCTTTAGTTTCACGGTAGTAAGCCTTTCAAGACTCCTAGGGACCTTGCTTCAGCACCCGTTTCGGTACCAGAACACTGCGGAGAGCCAGAAAGCTCTGGTGCTGCGTGTATGCTGCGTGTCAACCTAGAAATTAGAGACTGATGGCACAAGGCTTGTTTTCCCATTAGGAAAGCTCCGTTCATGAGGCCTCGAAGCTACCTGAAAAGCATTGTTGTTGCCTGGGTTATCGTCACTGCCGACATGGTTCTGAGAAGAAAATGAGTTTTCATGGAAGAAACCTTGTGCTTCCAGTTCCTTGTTGGAAGCTCACCCTGCTCTGCTCTATACCAAAAGTGAAAGCCAACGTGAGCCCTAGCCTCGAAGTAAGGCCCTGATTTGCCTTGCCAATGGGGAGGCGTGCAGCAGCTCCATGAGGCCTTCCTCACTGTTCTGCTTGAGTTTCATGGTAGTGAGCCTTTCAAGAGTCCTAGGGACCTTGCTTCAGCACCCATTTCAGTACCAGAATATTGAATAGACACAGGAAGCTCTAGTCCTGTTAAGCAACTTCCAGCCCCGTAGGCCTTTTGGAACACCCCAGTGTGGGCTAGAGAAAGGCAACACACTGCACTCTTCCTTGGCAGAGCCAGATTACCTCAGCTCCACACAGGATTCACGACCACACTTCTCGACTGTCCTCCATGCAGTGGATGTAACCTCATTCCCCTAGCTGAACTCTATTGAGAAACACACTCTGCTTCTAATCCCGTTTCACTTTTTACACTTCGAGTCACGCATCCTCAAGGGGGTGGTCGGCTTGCATTCCAAGTACAATTTAAGCACCGTTCTTGGTGTAACACAGCAGGTCTTTTGAAGAGGCACAGGTCTCTAAGTCTCCCTCGCGCATCCTTGGTTTAGGCACTTTGCTGCACGCAGAAAACCGGTCGTAGAAAAAAGTTGATTCAGGGGAAGCCCCAGTGGGGATCGTGAATCTCTTTTGACGTGGTAGCATCAACATGTACTTATGCTGCGTGTCAACCTGGAAATGGGAGACTGAAGGCACAAAGCTTGTTTTCCCGTTTTGAAAGCTCCATTCATGCGGCCTCGAAGCTACCTGAAAAGCACTGTTGTTACCGTGCTTTTCCTTACAGCCGGCATGGCACATAGAAGAAAATGAGTTTTCTCGAAAGAAACCTTGTGCTTCCAGTTCCTACTTGGAACCTCACCCTGCTCTGCTCTATACCAAACGTGAAAGTCAATGTGAGCACTAGCCTCGAAGTAAGGCCCTGATTATGCTGGCAAAACAGGAGGCGTGCAGCAGCTCCATGAGGCCTTCATCGCTGTTCTGCTTTAGTTGAACGGTAGTCAGCTCTCCAAGACTCCTAGGGACTTTGCTTAAGCAACCGTTTCGGTACCAGAACACTGCGTAGAGCCAGGAAGCTTTGGTCCTGCGTGTATGCTGCGTGTGTACCTAGAAATTAGAGACTGATGGCACAAGGCTTGTTTTCCCATTAGGAAAACTCCGTTCATGTGGCCTGGAAGCTACCGGAAAAGCATTGTTGTTGGCGGGGTTTTAGTCACTGCCGGCATAGTTCTGAGAAGAAAATGAGTTTTTTCGTAAGAAACCTTGTGCTTCCAGTTCCTTGTAGGAAGCTCACCCTGCTCTGCTCTATACCTAAAGTGAAAGTCAACGTGAGACTTGCTTCGAAGTAAGGCCTTGATCATCCTTGCAAAACGGGAGGCGTGCAGCAGCTCCATGAGGCCTTCATCGTTGTTCTGCTTTAGTTTCACGGTAGTAAGCCTTTCAAGACTCCTAGGGACCTTGCTTCAGCCCCCGTTTCGGTACCAGAACACTGCGGAGAGCCAGGAAGCTCTGGTCCTGCGTGTATGCTGCGTGTCAACCTAGAAATTAGAGACTGATGGCACAAGGCTTGTTTTCCCATTAGGAAAGCTCCGTTCATGCGGCCTCGAAGCTACCTGAAAAGCATTGTTGTTGCCTGGGTTTTCGTCACTGCCGACATGGTTCTGAGAAGAAAATGAGTTTTCATGGAAGAAACCTTGTGCTTCCAGTTCCTTGTTGGAAGCTCACCCTGCTCTGCTCTATACCAAAAGTGAAAGCCAAGGTGAGCCCTAGCCTCGAAGTAAGGCCCTGATTTGCCTTGCCAATGGGGAGGCGTGCAGCAGCTCCATGAGGCCTTCCTCACTGTTCTGCTTGAGTTTCACGGTAGTAAGCCTTTCAAGACTCCTAGGGACCTTGCTTCAGCACCCGTTTCCGTACCAGAATATTGAGGAGACACAGGAAGCTCTAGTCCTGTTAAGCAACTTCCAGCCCCGTAGGCCTTTTGGAACACCCCAGTGTTGGCTAGAGAAAGGCAACACACTGCACTCTTCCTTGGCAGAGCCAGATTACCTCAGCTCCACACAGGATTCACGACCACACTTCTCGACTGTCCTCCATGCAGTGGATGTAACCTCATTCCCCTAGCTGAACTCTATTGAGAAAAACACTCTGCTTCTAATCCCGTTTCACTTTTTACACTTCGAGTCACGCATCCTCAAGGGGGTGGTCGGCTTGCATTCCAAGTACAATTTAAGCACAGTTCTTGGTGTAACACAGCAGGTCTTTTGAAGAGGCACAGGTCTCTAAGTCTCCCTCGCGCATCCTTTGTTTAGGCACTTTGCTGCATGCAGAAAACCGGTCGTAGAAAAAAGTTGATTCAGGGGAAGCCCCAGTGGGGATCGTGAATCTCTTTTGACGTGGTAGCATCAACATGTACTTATGCTGCGTGTCAACCTGGAAATGGGAGACTGAAGGCACAAAGCTTGTTTTCCCGTTTTGAAAGCTCCATTCATGCGGCCTCGAAGCTACCTGAAAAGCACTGTTGTTACCGTGCTTTTCCTTACAGCCGGCATGGCACATAGAAGAAAATGAGTTTTCTCGAAAGAAACCTTGTGCTTCCAGTTCCTACTTGGAACCTCACCCTGCTCTGCTCTATACCAAACGTGAAAGTCAATGTGAGCACTAGCCTCGAAGTAAGGCCCTGATTATGCTGGCAAAACGGGAGGCGTGCAGCAGCTCCATGAGGCCTTCATCGCTGTTCTGCTTTAGTTGAACGGTAGTCAGCTCTCCAAGACTCCTAGGGACTTTGCTTAAGCAACCGTTTCGGTACCAGAACACTGCGTAGAGCCAGGAAGCTTTGGTCCTGCGTGTATGCTGCGTGTGTACCTAGAAATTAGAGACTGATGGCACAAGGCTTGTTTTCCCATTAGGAAAGCTCCGTTCATGCGGCCTCGAAGCTACCGGAAAAGCATTGTTGTTGGCGGGGTTTTAGTCACTGCCGGCATGGTTCTGAGAAGAAAATGAGTTTTTTCGTAAGAAACCTTGTGCTTCCAGTTCCTTGTAGGAAGCTCACCCTGCTCTGCTCTATACCTAAAGTGAAAGTCAACGTGAGACTTGCTTCGAAGTAAGGCTTTGATTATCCTTGCAAAACGGGAGGCGTGCAGCAGCTCCATGAGGCCTTCATCGTTGTTCTGCTTTAGTTTCACGGTAGTAAGCTTTTCAAGACTCCTAGGGACCTTGCTTCAGCACCCGTTTCGGTACCAGAACACTGCGGAGAGCCAGAAAGCTCTGGTGCTGCGTGTATGCTGCGTGTCAACCTAGAAATTAGAGACTGATGGCACAAGGTTTGTTTTCCCATTAGGAAAGCTCCGTTCATGAGGCCTCGAAGCTACCTGAAAAGCATTGTTGTTGCCTGGGTTTTCGTCACTGCCGACATGGTTCTGAGAAGAAAATGAATTTTCATGGAAGAAACCTTGTGCTTCCAGTTCCTTGTTGGAAGCTCACCCTGCTCTGCTCTATACCAAAAGTGAAAGCCAACGTGAGCCCTAGCCTCGAAGTAAGGCCCTGATTTGCCTTGCCAATGGGGAGGCGTGCAGCAGCTCCATGAGGCCTTCCTCACTGTTCTGCTTGAGTTTCACGGTAGTGAGCCTTTCAAGAGTCCTAGGGACCTTGCTTCAGCACCCATTTCAGTACCAGAATATTGAATAGACACAGGAAGCTCTAGTCCTGTTAAGCAACTTCCAGCCCCGTAGGCCTTTTGGAACACCCCAGTGTGGGCTAGAGAAAGGCAACACACTGCACTCTTCCTTGGCAGAGCCAGATTACCTCAGCTCCACACAGGATTCACGACCACACTTCTCGACTGTCCTCCATGCAGTGGATGTAACCTCATTCCCCTAGCTGAACTCTATTGAGAAACACACTCTGCTTCTAATCCCGTTTCACTTTTTACACTTCGAGTCACGCATCCTCAAGGGGGTGGTCGGCTTGCATTCCAAGTACAATTTAAGCACCGTTCTTGGTGTAACACAGCAGGTCTTTTGAAGAGGCACAGGTCTCTAAGTCTCCCTCGCGCATCCTTGGTTTAGGCACTTTGCTGCACGCAGAAAACCGGTCGTAGAAAAAAGTTGATTCAGGGGAAGCCCCAGTGGGGATCGTGAATCTCTTTTGACGTGGTAGCATCAACATGTACTTATGCTGCGTGTCAACCTGGAAATGGGAGACTGAAGGCACAAAGCTTGTTTTCCTGTTTTGAAAGCTCCATTCATGCGGCCTCGAAGCTACCTGAAAAGCACTGTTGTTACCGTGCTTTTCCTTACAGCCGGCATGGCACATAGAAGAAAATGAGTTTTCTCGAAAGAAACCTTGTGCTTCCAGTTCCTACTTGGAACCTCACCCTGCTCTGCTCTATACCAAACGTGAAAGTCAATGTGAGCACTAGCCTCGAAGTAAGGCCCTGATTATGCTGGCAAAACGGGAGGCGTGCAGCAGCTCCATGAGGCCTTCATCGCTGTTCTGCTTTAGTTGAACGGTAGTCAGCTCTCCAAGACTCCTAGGGACTTTGCTTAAGCAACCGTTTCGGTACCAGAACACTGCGTAGAGCCAGGAAGCTTTGGTCCTGCGTGTATGCTGCGTGTGTACCTAGAAATTAGAGACTGATGGCACAAGGCTTGTTTTCCCATTAGGAAAACTCCGTTCATGTGGCCTGGAAGCTACCGGAAAAGCATTGTTGTTGGCGGGGTTTTAGTCACTGCCGGCATGGTTCTGAGAAGAAAATGAGTTTTTTCGTAAGAAACCTTGTGCTTCCAGTTCCTTGTAGGAAGCTCACCCTGCTCTGCTCTATACCTAAAGTGAAAGTCAACGTGAGACTTGCTTCGAAGTAAGGCCTTGATCATCCTTGCAAAACGGGAGGCGTGCAGCAGCTCCATGAGACCTTCATCGTTGTTCTGCTTTAGTTTCACGGTAGTAAGCCTTTCAAGACTCCTAGGGACCTTGCTTCAGCCCCCGTTTCGGTACCAGAACACTGCGGAGAGCCAGGAAGCTCTGGTGCTGCGTGTATGCTGCGTGTCAACCTAGAAATTAGAGACTGATGGCACAAGGTTTGTTTTCCCATTAGGAAAGCTCCGTTCATGAGGCCTCGAAGCTACCTGAAAAGCATTGTTGTTGCCTGGGTTTTCGTCACTGCCGACATGGTTCTGAGAAGAAAATGAATTTTCATGGAAGAAACCTTGTGCTTCCAGTTCCTTGTTGGAAGCTCACCCTGCTCTGCTCTATACCAAAAGTGAAAGCCAACGTGAGCCCTAGCCTCGAAGTAAGGCCCTGATTTGCCTTGCCAATGGGGAGGCGTGCAGCAGCTCCATGAGGCCTTCCTCACTGTTCTGCTTGAGTTTCACGGTAGTGAGCCTTTCAAGAGTCCTAGGGACCTTGCTTCAGCACCCATTTCAGTACCAGAATATTGAATAGACACAGGAAGCTCTAGTCCTGTTAAGCAACTTCCAGCCCCGTAGGCCTTTTGGAACACCCCAGTGTGGGCTAGAGAAAGGCAACACACTGCACTCTTCCTTGGCAGAGCCAGATTACCTCAGCTCCACACAGGATTCACGACCACACTTCTCGACTGTCCTCCATGCAGTGGATGTAACCTCATTCCCCTAGCTGAACTCTATTGAGAAACACACTCTGCTTCTAATCCCGTTTCACTTTTTACACTTCGAGTCACGCATCCTCAAGGGGGTGGTCGGCTTGCATTCCAAGTACAATTTAAGCACCGTTCTTGGTGTAACACAGCAGGTCTTTTGAAGAGGCACAGGTCTCTAAGTCTCCCTCGCGCATCCTTGGTTTAGGCACTTTGCTGCACGCAGAAAACCGGTCGTAGAAAAAAGTTGATTCAGGGGAAGCCCCAGTGGGGATCGTGAATCTCTTTTGACGTGGTAGCATCAACATGTACTTATGCTGCGTGTCAACCTGGAAATGGGAGACTGAAGGCACAAAGCTTGTTTTCCCGTTTTGAAAGCTCCATTCATGCGGCCTCGAAGCTACCTGAAAAGCACTGTTGTTACCGTGCTTTTCCTTACAGCCGGCATGGCACATAGAAGAAAATGAGTTTTCTCGAAAGAAACCTTGTGCTTCCAGTTCCTACTTGGAACCTCACCCTGCTCTGCTCTATACCAAACGTGAAAGTCAATGTGAGCACTAGCCTCGAAGTAAGGCCCTGATTATGCTGGCAAAACGGGAGGCGTGCAGCAGCTCCATGAGGCCTTCATCGCTGTTCTGCTTTAGTTGAACGGTAGTCAGCTCTCCAAGACTCCTAGGGACTTTGCTTAAGCAACCGTTTCGGTACCAGAACACTGCGTAGAGCCAGGAAGCTTTGGTCCTGCGTGTATGCTGCGTGTGTACCTAGAAATTAGAGACTGATGGCACAAGGCTTGTTTTCCCATTAGGAAAACTCCGTTCATGTGGCCTGGAAGCTACCGGAAAAGCATTGTTGTTGGCGGGGTTTTAGTCACTGCCGGCATGGTTCTGAGAAGAAAATGAGTTTTTTCGTAAGAAACCTTGTGCTTCCAGTTCCTTGTAGGAAGCTCACCCTGCTCTGCTCTATACCTAAAGTGAAAGTCAACGTGAGACTTGCTTCGAAGTAAGGCCTTGATCATCCTTGCAAAACGGGAGGCGTGCAGCAGCTCCATGAGGCCTTCATCGTTGTTCTGCTTTAGTTTCACGGTAGTAAGCCTTTCAAGACTCCTAGGGACCTTGCTTCAGCACCCGTTTCGGTACCAGAACACTGCGGAGAGCCAGAAAGCTCTGGTGCTGCGTGTATGCTGCGTGTCAACCTAGAAATTAGAGACTGATGGCACGAGGCTTGTTTTCCCATTAGGAAAGCTCCGTTCATGAGGCCTCGAAGCTACCTGAAAAGCATTGTTGTTGCCTGGGTTTTCGTCACTGCCGACATGGTTCTGAGAAGAAAATGAATTTTCATGGAAGAAACCTTGTGCTTCCAGTTCCTTGTTGGAAGCTCACCCTGCTCTGCTCTATACCAAAAGTGAAAGCCAACGTGAGCCCTAGCCTCGAAGTAAGGCCCTGATTTGCCTTGCCAATGGGGAGGCGTGCAGCAGCTCCATGAGGCCTTCCTCACTGTTCTGCTTGAGTTTCACGGTAGTGAGCCTTTCAAGAGTCCTAGGGACCTTGCTTCAGCACCCATTTCAGTACCAGAATATTGAATAGACACAGGAAGCTCTAGTCCTGTTAAGCAACTTCCAGCCCCGTAGGCCTTTTGGAACACCCCAGTGTGGGCTAGAGAAAGGCAACACACTGCACTCTTCCTTGGCAGAGCCAGATTACCTCAGCTCCACACAGGATTCACGACCACACTTCTCGACTGTCCTCCATGCAGTGGATGTAACCTCATTCCCCTAGCTGAACTCTATTGAGAAACACACTCTGCTTCTAATCCCGTTTCACTTTTTACACTTCGAGTCACGCATCCTCAAGGGGGTGGTCGGCTTGCATTCCAAGTACAATTTAAGCACCGTTCTTGGTGTAACACAGCAGGTCTTTTGAAGAGGCACAGGTCTCTAAGTCTCCCTCGCGCATCCTTGGTTTAGGCACTTTGCTGCACGCAGAAAACCGGTCGTAGAAAAAAGTTGATTCAGGGGAAGCCCCAGTGGGGATCGTGAATCTCTTTTGACGTGGTAGCATCAACATGTACTTATGCTGCGTGTCAACCTGGAAATGGGAGACTGAAGGCACAAAGCTTGTTTTCCCGTTTTGAAAGCTCCATTCATCCGGCCTCGAAGCTACCTGAAAAGCACTGTTGTTACCGTGCTTTTCCTTACAGCCGGCATGGCACATAGAAGAAAATGAGTTTTCTCGAAAGAAACCTTGTGCTTCCAGTTCCTACTTGGAACCTCACCCTGCTCTGCTCTATACCAAACGTGAAAGTCAATGTGAGCACTAGCCTCGAAGTAAGGCCCTGATTATGCTGGCAAAACGGGAGGCGTGCAGCAGCTCCATGAGGCCTTCATCGCTGTTCTGCTTTAGTTGAACGGTAGTCAGCTCTCCAAGACTCCTAGGGACTTTGCTTAAGCAACCGTTTCGGTACCAGAACACTGCGTAGAGCCAGGAAGCTTTGGTCCTGCGTGTATGCTGCGTGTGTACCTAGAAATTAGAGACTGATGGCACAAGGCTTGTTTTCCCATTAGGAAAACTCCGTTCATGTGGCCTGGAAGCTACCGGAAAAGCATTGTTGTTGGCGGGGTTTTAGTCACTGCCGGCATGGTTCTGAGAAGAAAATGAGTTTTTTCGTAAGAAACCTTGTGCTTCCAGTTCCTTGTAGGAAGCTCACCCTGCTCTGCTCTATACCTAAAGTGAAAGTCAACGTGAGACTTGCTTCGAAGTAAGGCCTTGATCATCCTTGCAAAACGGGAGGCGTGCAGCAGCTCCATGAGGCCTTCATCGTTGTTCTGCTTTAGTTTCACGGTAGTAAGCCTTTCAAGACTCCTAGGGACCTTGCTTCAGCCCCCGTTTCGGTACCAGAACACTGCGGAGAGCCAGGAAGCTCTGGTCCTGCGTGTATGCTGCGTGTCAACCTAGAAATTAGAGACTGATGGCACAAGGCTTGTTTTCCCATTAGGAAAGCTCCGTTCATGCGGCCTCGAAGCTACCTGAAAAGCATTGTTGTTGCCTGGGTTTTCGTCACTGCCGACATGGTTCTGAGAAGAAAATGAGTTTTCATGGAAGAAACCTTGTGCTTCCAGTTCCTTGTTGGAAGCTCACCCTGCTCTGCTCTATACCAAAAGTGAAAGCCAACGTGAGCCCTAGCCTCGAAGTAAGGCCCTGATTTGCCTTGCCAATGGGGAGGCGTGCAGCAGCTCCATGAGTCCTTCCTCACTGTTCTGCTTGAGTTTCACGGTAGTAAGCCTTTCAAGACTCCTAGGGACCTTGCTTCAGCACCCGTTTCCGTACCAGAATATTGAGGAGACACAGGAAGCTCTAGTCCTGTTAAGCAACTTCCAGCCCCGTAGGCCTTTTGGAACACCCCAGTGTTGGCTAGAGAAAGGCAACACACTGCACTCTTCCTTGGCAGAGCCAGATTACCTCAGCTCCACACAGGATTCACGACCACACTTCTCGACTGTCCTCCATGCAGTGGATGTAACCTCATTCCCCTAGCTGAACTCTATTGAGAAAAACACTCTGCTTCTAATCCCGTTTCACTTTTTACACTTCGAGTCACGCATCCTCAAGGGGGTGGTCGGCTTGCATTCCAAGTACAATTTAAGCACAGTTCTTGGTGTAACACAGCAGGTCTTTTGAAGAGGCACAGGTCTCTAAGTCTCCCTCGCGCATCCTTTGTTTAGGCACTTTGCTGCATGCAGAAAACCGGTCGTAGAAAAAAGTTGATTCAGGGGAAGCCCCAGTGGGGATCGTGAATCTCTTTTGACGTGGTAGCATCAACATGTACTTATGATGCGTGTCAACCTGGAAATGGGAGACTGAAGGCACAAAGCTTGTTTTCCCGTTTTGAAAGCTCCATTCATGCGGCCTCGAAGCTACCTGAAAAGCACTGTTGTTACCGTGCTTTTCCTTACAGCCGGCATGGCACATAGAAGAAAATGAGTTTTCTCGAAAGAAACCTTGTGCTTCCAGTTCCTACTTGGAACCTCACCCTGCTCTGCTCTATACCAAACGTGAAAGTCAATGTGAGCACTAGCCTCGAAGTAAGGCCCTGATTATGCTGGCAAAACGGGAGGCGTGCAGCAGCTCCATGAGGCCTTCATCGCTGTTCTGCTTTAGTTGAACGGTAGTCAGCTCTCCAAGACTCCTAGGGACTTTGCTTAAGCAACCGTTTCGGTACCAGAACACTGCGTAGAGCCAGGAAGCTTTGGTCCTGCGTGTATGCTGCGTGTGTACCTAGAAATTAGAGACTGATGGCACAAGGCTTGTTTTCCCATTAGGAAAGCTCCGTTCATGCGGCCTCGAAGCTACCGGAAAAGCATTGTTTTTGGCAGGGTTTTAGTCACTGCCGGCATGGTTCTGAAGAGGAAATGAGTTTTTTCGTAAGAAACCTTGTGCTTCCAGTTCCTTGTAGGAAGCTCACCCTGCTCTGCTCTATACCTAAAGTGAAAGTCAACGTGAGACTTGCTTCGAAGTAAGGCTTTGATTATCCTTGCAAAACGGGAGGCGTGCAGCAGCTCCATGAGGCCTTCATCGTTGTTCTGCTTTAGTTTCACGGTAGTAAGCCTTTCAAGACTCCTAGGGACCTTGCTTCAGCACCCGTTTCGGTACCAGAACACTGCGGAGAGCCAGAAAGCTCTGGTGCTGCGTGTATGCTGCGTGTCAACCTAGAAATTAGAGACTGATGGCACAAGGCTTGTTTTCCCATTAGGAAAGCTCCGTTCATGAGGCCTCGAAGCTACCTGAAAAGCATTGTTGTTGCCTGGGTTATCGTCACTGCCGACATGGTTCTGAGAAGAAAATGAGTTTTCATGGAAGAAACCTTGTGCTTCCAGTTCCTTGTTGGAAGCTCACCCTGCTCTGCTCTATACCAAAAGTGAAAGCCAACGTGAGCCCTAGCCTCGAAGTAAGGCCCTGATTTGCCTTGCCAATGGGGAGGCGTGCAGCAGCTCCATGAGGCCTTCCTCACTGTTCTGCTTGAGTTTCACGGTAGTGAGCCTTTCAAGAGTCCTAGGGACCTTGCTTCAGCACCCATTTCAGTACCAGAATATTGAATAGACACAGGAAGCTCTAGTCCTGTTAAGCAACTTCCAGCCCCGTAGGCCTTTTGGAACACCCCAGTGTGGGCTAGAGAAAGGCAACACACTGCACTCTTCCTTGGCAGAGCCAGATTACCTCAGCTCCACACAGGATTCACGACCACACTTCTCGACTGTCCTCCATGCAGTGGATGTAACCTCATTCCCCTAGCTGAACTCTATTGAGAAACACACTCTGCTTCTAATCCCGTTTCACTTTTTACACTTCGAGTCACGCATCCTCAAGGGGGTGGTCGGCTTGCATTCCAAGTACAATTTAAGCACAGTTCTTGGTGTAACACAGCAGGTCTTTTGAAGAGGCACAGGTCTCTAAGTCTCCCTCGCGCATCCTTTGTTTAGGCACTTTGCTGCATGCAGAAAACCGGTCGTAGAAAAAAGTTGATTCAGGGGAAGCCCCAGTGGGGATCGTGAATCTCTTTTGACGTGGTAGCATCAACATGTACTTATGCTGCGTGTCAACCTGGAAATGGGAGACTGAAGGCACAAAGCTTGTTTTCCCGTTTTGAAAGCTCCATTCATGCGGCCTCGAAGCTACCTGAAAAGCACTGTTGTTACCGTGCTTTTCCTTACAGCCGGCATGGCACATAGAAGAAAATGAGTTTTCTCGAAAGAAACCTTGTGCTTCCAGTTCCTACTTGGAACCTCACCCTGCTCTGCTCTATACCAAACGTGAAAGTCAATGTGAGCACTAGCCTCGAAGTAAGGCCCTGATTATGCTGGCAAAACGGGAGGCGTGCAGCAGCTCCATGAGGCCTTCATCGCTGTTCTGCTTTAGTTGAACGGTAGTCAGCTCTCCAAGACTCCTAGGGACTTTGCTTAAGCAACCGTTTCGGTACCAGAACACTGCGTAGAGCCAGGAAGCTTTGGTCCTGCGTGTATGCTGCATGTGTACCTAGAAATTAGAGACTGATGGCACAAGGCTTGTTTTCCCATTAGGAAAGCTCCGTTCATGCGGCCTCGAAGCTACCGGAAAAGCATTGTTGTTGGCGGGGTTTTAGTCACTGCCGGCATGGTTCTGAAGAGAAAATGAGTTTTTTCGTAAGAAACCTTGTGCTTCCAGTTCCTTGTAGGAAGCTCACCCTGCTCTGCTCTATACCTAAAGTGAAAGTCAACGTGAGACTTGCTTCGAAGTAAGGCTTTGATTATCCTTGCAAAACGGGAGGCGTGCAGCAGCTCCATGAGGCCTTCATCGTTGTTCTGCTTTAGTTTCACGGTAGTAAGCTTTTCAAGACTCCTAGGGACCTTGCTTCAGCACCCGTTTCGGTACCAGAACACTGCGGAGAGCCAGAAAGCTCTGGTGCTGCGTGTATGCTGCGTGTCAACCTAGAAATTAGAGACGGATGGCACAAGGCTTGTTTTCCCATTAGGAAAGCTCCGTTCATGAGGCCTCGAAGCTACCTGAAAAGCATTGTTGTTGCCTGGGTTTTCGTCACTGCCGACATGGTTCTGAGAAGAAAATGAATTTTCATGGAAGAAACCTTGTGCTTCCAGTTCCTTGTTGGAAGCTCACCCTGCTCTGCTCTATACCAAAAGTGAAAGCCAACGTGAGCCCTAGCCTCGAAGTAAGGCCCTGATTTGCCTTGCCAATGGGGAGGCGTGCAGCAGCTCCATGAGGCCTTCCTCACTGTTCTGCTTGAGTTTCACGGTAGTGAGCCTTTCAAGAGTCCTAGGGACCTTGCTTCAGCACCCATTTCAGTACCAGAATATTGAATAGACACAGGAAGCTCTAGTCCTGTTAAGCAACTTCCAGCCCCGTAGGCCTTTTGGAACACCCCAGTGTGGGCTAGAGAAAGGCAACACACTGCACTCTTCCTTGGCAGAGCCAGATTTCCTCAGCTCCACACAGGATTCACGACCACACTTCTCGACTGTCCTCCATGCAGTGGATGTAACCTCATTCCCCTAGCTGAACTCTATTGAGAAACACACTCTGCTTCTAATGCCGTTTCACTTTTTACACTTCGAGTCACGCATCCTCAAGGGGGTGGTCGGCTTGCATTCCAAGTACAATTTAAGCACCGTTCTTGGTGTAACACAGCAGGTCTTTTGAAGAGGCACAGGTCTCTAAGTCTCCCTCGCGCATCCTTGGTTTAGGCACTTTGCTGCACGCAGAAAACCGGTCGTAGAAAAAAGTTGATTCAGGGGAAGCCCCAGTGGGGATCGTGAATCTCTTTTGACGTGGTAGCATCAACATGTACTTATGCTGCGTGTCAACCTGGAAATGGGAGACTGAAGGCACAAAGCTTGTTTTCCCGTTTTGAAAGCTCCATTCATGCGGCCTCGAAGCTACCTGAAAAGCACTGTTGTTACCGTGCTTTTCCTTACAGCCGGCATGGCACATAGAAGAAAATGAGTTTTCTCGAAAGAAACCTTGTGCTTCCAGTTCCTACTTGGAACCTCACCCTGCTCTGCTCTATACCAAACGTGAAAGTCAATGTGAGCACTAGCCTCGAAGTAAGGCCCTGATTATGCTGGCAAAACGGGAGGCGTGCAGCAGCTCCATGAGGCCTTCATCGCTGTTCTGCTTTAGTTGAACGGTAGTCAGCTCTCCAAGACTCCTAGGGACTTTGCTTAAGCAACCGTTTCGGTACCAGAACACTGCGTAGAGCCAGGAAGCTTTGGTCCTGCGTGTATGCTGCGTGTGTACCTAGAAATTAGAGACTGATGGCACAAGGCTTGTTTTCCCATTAGGAAAACTCCGTTCATGTGGCCTGGAAGCTACCGGAAAAGCATTGTTGTTGGCGGGGTTTTAGTCACTGCCGGCATGGTTCTGAGAAGAAAATGAGTTTTTTCGTAAGAAACCTTGTGCTTCCAGTTCCTTGTAGGAAGCTCACCCTGCTCTGCTCTATACCTAAAGTGAAAGTCAACGTGAGACTTGCTTCGAAGTAAGGCCTTGATCATCCTTGCAAAACGGGAGGCGTGCAGCAGCTCCATGAGGCCTTCATCGTTGTTCTGCTTTAGTTTCACGGTAGTAAGCCTTTCAAGACTCCTAGGGACCTTGCTTCAGCCCCCGTTTCGGTACCAGAACACTGCGGAGAGCCAGGAAGCTCTGGTCCTGCGTGTATGCTGCGTGTCAACCTAGAAATTAGAGACTGATGGCACAAGGCTTGTTTTCCCATTAGGAAAGCTCCGTTCATACGGCCTCGAAGCTACCTGAAAAGCATTGTTGTTGCCTGGGTTTTCGTCACTGCCGACATGGTTCTGAGAAGAAAATGAGTTTTCATGGAAGAAACCTTGTGCTTCCAGTTCCTTGTTGGAAGCTCACCCTGCTCTGCTCTATACCAAAAGTGAAAGCCAACGTGAGCCCTAGCCTCGAAGTAAGGCCCTGATTTGCCTTGCCAATGGGGAGGCGTGCAGCAGCTCCATGAGTCCTTCCTCACTGTTCTGCCTGAGTTTCACGGTAGTAAGCCTTTCAAGACTCCTAGGGACCTTGCTTCAGCACCCGTTTCCGTACCAGAATATTGAGGAGACACAGGAAGCTCTAGTCCTGTTAAGCAACTTCCAGCCCCGTAGGCCTTTTGGAACACCCCAGTGTTGGCTAGAGAAAGGCAACACACTGCACTCTTCCTTGGCAGAGCCAGATTACCTCAGCTCCACACAGGATTCACGACCACACTTCTCGACTGTCCTCCATGCAGTGGATGTAACCTCATTCCCCTAGCTGAACTCTATTGAGAAAAACACTCTGCTTCTAATCCCGTTTCACTTTTTACACTTCGAGTCACGCATCCTCAAGGGGGTGGTCGGCTTGCATTCCAAGTACAATTTAAGCACAGTTCTTGGTGTAACACAGCAGGTCTTTTGAAGAGGCACAGGTCTCTAAGTCTCCCTCGCGCATCCTTTGTTTAGGCACTTTGCTGCATGCAGAAAACCGGTCGTAGAAAAAAGTTGATTCAGGGGAAGCCCCAGTGGGGATCGTGAATCTCTTTTGACGTGGTAGCATCAACATGTACTTATGATGCGTGTCAACCTGGAAATGGGAGACTGAAGGCACAAAGCTTGTTTTCCCGTTTTGAAAGCTCCATTCATGCGGCCTCGAAGCTACCTGAAAAGCACTGTTGTTACCGTGCTTTTCCTTACAGCCGGCATGGCACATAGAAGAAAATGAGTTTTCTCGAAAGAAACCTTGTGCTTCCAGTTCCTACTTGGAACCTCACCCTGCTCTGCTCTATACCAAACGTGAAAGTCAATGTGAGCACTAGCCTCGAAGTAAGGCCCTGATTATGCTGGCAAAACGGGAGGCGTGCAGCAGCTCCATGAGGCCTTCATCGCTGTTCTGCTTTAGTTGAACGGTAGTCAGCTCTCCAAGACTCCTAGGGACTTTGCTTAAGCAACCGTTTCGGTACCAGAACACTGCGTAGAGCCAGGAAGCTTTGGTCCTGCGTGTATGCTGCGTGTGTACCTAGAAATTAGAGACTGATGGCACAAGGCTTGTTTTCCCATTAGGAAAGCTCCGTTCATGCGGCCTCGAAGCTACCGGAAAAGCATTGTTGTTGGCAGGGTTTTAGTCACTGCCGGCATGGTTCTGAAGAGAAAATGAGTTTTTTCGTAAGAAACCTTGTGCTTCCAGTTCCTTGTAGGAAGCTCACCCTGCTCTGCTCTATACCTAAAGTGAAAGTCAACGTGAGACTTGCTTCGAAGTAAGGCTTTGATTATCCTTGCAAAACGGGAGGCGTGCAGCAGCTCCATGAGGCCTTCATCGTTGTTCTGCTTTAGTTTCACGGTAGTAAGCCTTTCAAGACTCCTAGGGACCTTGCTTCAGCACCCGTTTCGGTACCAGAACACTGCGGAGAGCCAGAAAGCTCTGGTGCTGCGTGTATGCTGCGTGTCAACCTAGAAATTAGAGACTGATGGCACAAGGCTTGTTTTCCCATTAGGAAAGCTCCGTTCATGAGGCCTCGAAGCTACCTGAAAAGCATTGTTGTTGCCTGGGTTATCGTCACTGCCGACATGGTTCTGAGAAGAAAATGAGTTTTCATGGAAGAAACCTTGTGCTTCCAGTTCCTTGTTGGAAGCTCACCCTGCTCTGCTCTATACCAAAAGTGAAAGCCAACGTGAGCCCTAGCCTCGAAGTAAGGCCCTGATTTGCCTTGCCAATGGGGAGGCGTGCAGCAGCTCCATGAGGCCTTCCTCACTGTTCTGCTTGAGTTTCACGGTAGTGAGCCTTTCAAGAGTCCTAGGGACCTTGCTTCAGCACCCATTTCAGTACCAGAATATTGAATAGACACAGGAAGCTCTAGTCCTGTTAAGCAACTTCCAGCCCCGTAGGCCTTTTGGAACACCCCAGTGTGGGCTAGAGAAAGGCAACACACTGCACTCTTCCTTGGCAGAGCCAGATTACCTCAGCTCCACACAGGATTCACGACCACACTTCTCGACTGTCCTCCATGCAGTGGATGTAACCTCATTCCCCTAGCTGAACTCTATTGAGAAACACACTCTGCTTCTAATCCCGTTTCACTTTTTACACTTCGAGTCACGCATCCTCAAGGGGGTGGTCGGCTTGCATTCCAAGTACAATTTAAGCACCGTTCTTGGTGTAACACAGCAGGTCTTTTGAAGAGGCACAGGTCTCTAAGTCTCCCTCGCGCATCCTTGGTTTAGGCACTTTGCTGCACGCAGAAAACCGGTCGTAGAAAAAAGTTGATTCAGGGGAAGCCCCAGTGGGGATCGTGAATCTCTTTTGACGTGGTAGCATCAACATGTACTTATGCTGCGTGTCAACCTGGAAATGGGAGACTGAAGGCACAAAGCTTGTTTTCCCGTTTTGAAAGCTCCATTCATGCGGCCTCGAAGCTACCTGAAAAGCACTGTTGTTACCGTGCTTTTCCTTACAGCCGGCATGGCACATAGAAGAAAATGAGTTTTCTCGAAAGAAACCTTGTGCTTCCAGTTCCTACTTGGAACCTCACCCTGCTCTGCTCTATACCAAACGTGAAAGTCAATGTGAGCACTAGCCTCGAAGTAAGGCCCTGATTATGCTGGCAAAACGGGAGGCGTGCAGCAGCTCCATGAGGCCTTCATCGCTGTTCTGCTTTAGTTGAACGGTAGTCAGCTCTCCAAGACTCCTAGGGACTTTGCTTAAGCAACCGTTTCGGTACCAGAACACTGCGTAGAGCCAGGAAGCTTTGGTCCTGCGTGTATGCTGCGTGTGTACCTAGAAATTAGAGACTGATGGCACAAGGCTTGTTTTCCCATTAGGAAAGCTCCGTTCATGCGGCCTCGAAGCTACCGGAAAAGCATTGTTGTTGGCGGGGTTTTAGTCACTGCCGGCATGGTTCTGAGAAGAAAATGAGTTTTTTCGTAAGAAACCTTGTGCTTCCAGTTCCTTGTAGGAAGCTCACCCTGCTCTGCTCTATACCTAAAGTGAAAGTCAACGTGAGACTTGCTTCGAAGTAAGGCCTTGATCATCCTTGCAAAACGGGAGGCGTGCAGCAGCTCCATGAGGCCTTCATCGTTGTTCTGCTTTAGTTTCACGGTAGTAAGCCTTTCAAGACTCCTAGGGACCTTGCTTCAGCCCCCGTTTCGGTACCAGAACACTGCGGAGAGCCAGGAAGCTCTGGTCCTGCGTGTATGCTGCGTGTCAACCTAGAAATTAGAGACTGATGGCACAAGGCTTGTTTTCCCATTAGGAAAGCTCCGTTCATGCGGCCTCGAAGCTACCTGAAAAGCATTGTTGTTGCCTGGGTTTTCGTCACTGCCGACATGGTTCTGAGAAGAAAATGAGTTTTCATGGAAGAAACCTTGTGCTTCCAGTTCCTTGTTGGAAGCTCACCCTGCTCTGCTCTATACCAAAAGTGAAAGCCAAGGTGAGCCCTAGCCTCGAAGTAAGGCCCTGATTTGCCTTGCCAATGGGGAGGCGTGCAGCAGCTCCATGAGGCCTTCCTCACTGTTCTGCTTGAGTTTCACGGTAGTAAGCCTTTCAAGACTCCTAGGGACCTTGCTTCAGCACCCGTTTCCGTACCAGAATATTGAGGAGACACAGGAAGCTCTAGTCCTGTTAAGCAACTTCCAGCCCCGTAGGCCTTTTGGAACACCCCAGTGTTGGCTAGAGAAAGGCAACACACTGCACTCTTCCTTGGCAGAGCCAGATTACCTCAGCTCCACACAGGATTCACGACCACACTTCTCGACTGTCCTCCATGCAGTGGATGTAACCTCATTCCCCTAGCTGAACTCTATTGAGAAAAACACTCTGCTTCTAATCCCGTTTCCCTTTTTACACTTCGAGTCACGCATCCTCAAGGGGGTGGTCGGCTTGCATTCCAAGTACAATTTAAGCACAGTTCTTGGTGTAACACAGCAGGTCTTTTGAAGAGGCACAGGTCTCTAAGTCTCCCTCGCGCATCCTTTGTTTAGGCACTTTGCTGCATGCAGAAAACCGGTCGTAGAAAAAAGTTGATTCAGGGGAAGCCCCAGTGGGGATCGTGAATCTCTTTTGACGTGGTAGCATCAACATGTACTTATGCTGCGTGTCAACCTGGAAATGGGAGACTGAAGGCACAAAGCTTGTTTTCCCGTTTTGAAAGCTCCATTCATGCGGCCTCGAAGCTACCTGAAAAGCACTGTTGTTACCGTGCTTTTCCTTACAGCCGGCATGGCACATAGAAGAAAATGAGTTTTCTCGAAAGAAACCTTGTGCTTCCAGTTCCTACTTGGAACCTCACCCTGCTCTGCTCTATACCAAACGTGAAAGTCAGTGTGAGCACTAGCCTCGAAGTAAGGCCCTGATTATGCTGGCAAAACGGGAGGCGTGCAGCAGCTCCATGAGGCCTTCATCGCTGTTCTGCTTTAGTTGAACGGTAGTCAGCTCTCCAAGACTCCTAGGGACTTTGCTTAAGCAACCGTTTCGGTACCAGAACACTGCGTAGAGCCAGGAAGCTTTGGTCCTGCGTGTATGCTGCGTGTGTACCTAGAAATTAGAGACTGATGGCACAAGGCTTGTTTTCCCATTAGGAAAACTCCGTTCATGTGGCCTGGAAGCTACCGGAAAAGCATTGTTGTTGGCGGGGTTTTAGTCACTGCCGGCATGGTTCTGAGAAGAAAATGAGTTTTTTCGTAAGAAACCTTGTGCTTCCAGTTCCTTGTAGGAAGCTCACCCTGCTCTGCTCTATACCTAAAGTGAAAGTCAACGTGAGACTTGCTTCGAAGTAAGGCCTTGATCATCCTTGCAAAACGGGAGGCGTGCAGCAGCTCCATGAGGCCTTCATCGTTGTTCTGCTTTAGTTTCACGGTAGTAAGCCTTTCAAGACTCCTAGGGACCTTGCTTCAGCCCCCGTTTCGGTACCAGAACACTGCGGAGAGCCAGGAAGCTCTGGTCCTGCGTGTATGCTGCGTGTCAACCTAGAAATTAGAGACTGATGGCACAAGGCTTGTTTTCCCATTAGGAAAGCTCCGTTCATGCGGCCTCGAAGCTACCTGAAAAGCATTGTTGTTGCCTGGGTTTTCGTCACTGCCGACATGGTTCTGAGAAGAAAATGAGTTTTCATGGAAGAAACCTTGTGCTTCCAGTTCCTTGTTGGAAGCTCACCCTGCTCTGCTCTATACCAAAAGTGAAAGCCAACGTGAGCCCTAGCCTCGAAGTAAGGCCCTGATTTGCCTTGCCAATGGGGAGGCGTGCAGCAGCTCCATGAGTCCTTCCTCACTGTTCTGCTTGAGTTTCACGGTAGTAAGCCTTTCAAGACTCCTAGGGACCTTGCTTCAGCACCCGTTTCCGTACCAGAATATTGAGGAGACACAGGAAGCTCTAGTCCTGTTAAGCAACTTCCAGCCCCGTAGGCCTTTTGGAACACCCCAGTGTTGGCTAGAGAAAGGCAACACACTGCACTCTTCCTTGGCAGAGCCAGATTACCTCAGCTCCACACAGGATTCACGACCACACTTCTCGACTGTCCTCCATGCAGTGGATGTAACCTCATTCCCCTAGCTGAACTCTATTGAGAAAAACACTCTGCTTCTAATCCCGTTTCACTTTTTACACTTCGAGTCACGCATCCTCAAGGGGGTGGTCGGCTTGCATTCCAAGTACAATTTAAGCACAGTTCTTGGTGTAACACAGCAGGTCTTTTGAAGAGGCACAGGTCTCTAAGTCTCCCTCGCGCATCCTTTGTTTAGGCACTTTGCTGCATGCAGAAAACCGGTCGTAGAAAAAAGTTGATTCAGGGGAAGCCCCAGTGGGGATCGTGAATCTCTTTTGACGTGGTAGCATCAACATGTACTTATGATGCGTGTCAACCTGGAAATGGGAGACTGAAGGCACAAAGCTTGTTTTCCCGTTTTGAAAGCTCCATTCATGCGGCCTCGAAGCTACCTGAAAAGCACTGTTGTTACCGTGCTTTTCCTTACAGCCGGCATGGCACATAGAAGAAAATGAGTTTTCTCGAAAGAAACCTTGTGCTTCCAGTTCCTACTTGGAACCTCACCCTGCTCTGCTCTATACCAAACGTGAAAGTCAATGTGAGCACTAGCCTCGAAGTAAGGCCCTGATTATGCTGGCAAAACGGGAGGCGTGCAGCAGCTCCATGAGGCCTTCATCGCTGTTCTGCTTTAGTTGAACGGTAGTCAGCTCTCCAAGACTCCTAGGGACTTTGCTTAAGCAACCGTTTCGGTACCAGAACACTGCGTAGAGCCAGGAAGCTTTGGTCCTGCGTGTATGCTGCGTGTGTACCTAGAAATTAGAGACTGATGGCACAAGGCTTGTTTTCCCATTAGGAAAGCTCCGTTCATGCGGCCTCGAAGCTACCGGAAAAGCATTGTTGTTGGCAGGGTTTTAGTCACTGCCGGCATGGTTCTGAAGAGAAAATGAGTTTTTTCGTAAGAAACCTTGTGCTTCCAGTTCCTTGTAGGAAGCTCACCCTGCTCTGCTCTATACCTAAAGTGAAAGTCAACGTGAGACTTGCTTCGAAGTAAGGCTTTGATTATCCTTGCAAAACGGGAGGCGTGCAGCAGCTCCATGATGCCTTCATCGTTGTTCTGCTTTAGTTTCACGGTAGTAAGCCTTTCAAGACTCCTAGGGACCTTGCTTCAGCACCCGTTTCGGTACCAGAACACTGCGGAGAGCCAGAAAGCTCTGGTGCTGCGTGTATGCTGCGTGTCAACCTAGAAATTAGAGACTGATGGCACAAGGCTTGTTTTCCCATTAGGAAAGCTCCGTTCATGAGGCCTCGAAGCTACCTGAAAAGCATTGTTGTTGCCTGGGTTATCGTCACTGCCGACATGGTTCTGAGAAGAAAATGAGTTTTCATGGAAGAAACCTTGTGCTTCCAGTTCCTTGTTGGAAGCTCACCCTGCTCTGCTCTATACCAAAAGTGAAAGCCAAGGTGAGCCCTAGCCTCGAAGTAAGGCCCTGATTTGCCTTGCCAATGGGGAGGCGTGCAGCAGCTCCATGAGGCCTTCCTCACTGTTCTGCTTGAGTTTCACGGTAGTGAGCCTTTCAAGAGTCCTAGGGACCTTGCTTCAGCACCCATTTCAGTACCAGAATATTGAATAGACACAGGAAGCTCTAGTCCTGTTAAGCAACTTCCAGCCCCGTAGGCCTTTTGGAACACCCCAGTGTGGGCTAGAGAAAGGCAACACACTGCACTCTTCCTTGGCAGAGCCAGATTACCTCAGCTCCACACAGGATTCACGACCACACTTCTCGACTGTCCTCCATGCAGTGGATGTAACCTCATTCCCCTAGCTGAACTCTATTGAGAAACACACTCTGCTTCTAATCCCGTTTCACTTTTTACACTTCGAGTCACGCATCCTCAAGGGGGTGGTCGGCTTGCATTCCAAGTACAATTTAAGCACCGTTCTTGGTGTAACACAGCAGGTCTTTTGAAGAGGCACAGGTCTCTAAGTCTCCCTCGCGCATCCTTGGTTTAGGCACTTTGCTGCACGCAGAAAACCGGTCGTAGAAAAAAGTTGATTCAGGGGAAGCCCCAGTGGGGATCGTGAATCTCTTTTGACGTGGTAGCATCAACATGTACTTATGCTGCGTGTCAACCTGGAAATGGGAGACTGAAGGCACAAAGCTTGTTTTCCCGTTTTGAAAGCTCCATTCATGCGGCCTCGAAGCTACCTGAAAAGCACTGTTGTTACCGTGCTTTTCCTTACAGCCGGCATGGCACATAGAAGAAAATGAGTTTTCTCGAAAGAAACCTTGTGCTTCCAGTTCCTACTTGGAACCTCACCCTGCTCTGCTCTATACCAAACGTGAAAGTCAATGTGAGCACTAGCCTCGAAGTAAGGCCCTGATTATGCTGGCAAAACGGGAGGCGTGCAGCAGCTCCATGAGGCCTTCATCGCTGTTCTGCTTTAGTTGAACGGTAGTCAGCTCTCCAAGACTCCTAGGGACTTTGCTTAAGCAACCGTTTCGGTACCAGAACACTGCGTAGAGCCAGGAAGCTTTGGTCCTGCGTGTATGCTGCGTGTGTACCTAGAAATTAGAGACTGATGGCACAAGGCTTGTTTTCCCATTAGGAAAGCTCCGTTCATGCGGCCTCGAAGCTACCGGAAAAGCATTGTTGTTGGCGGGGTTTTAGTCACTGCCGGCATGGTTCTGAGAAGAAAATGAGTTTTTTCGTAAGAAACCTTGTGCTTCCAGTTCCTTGTAGGAAGCTCACCCTGCTCTGCTCTATACCTAAAGTGAAAGTCAACGTGAGACTTGCTTCGAAGTAAGGCCTTGATCATCCTTGCAAAACGGGAGGCGTGCAGCAGCTCCATGAGGCCTTCATCGTTGTTCTGCTTTAGTTTCATGGTAGTAAGCCTTTCAAGACTCCTAGGGACCTTGCTTCAGCCCCCGTTTCGGTACCAGAACACTGCGGAGAGCCAGGAAGCTCTGGTCCTGCGTGTATGCTGCGTGTCAACCTAGAAATTAGAGACTGATGGCACAAGGCTTGTTTTCCCATTAGGAAAGCTCCGTTCATGCGGCCTCGAAGCTACCTGAAAAGCATTGTTGTTGCCTGGGTTTTCGTCACTGCCGACATGTTTCTGAGAAGAAAATGAGTTTTCATGGAAGAAACCTTGTGCTTCCAGTTCCTTGTTGGAAGCTCACCCTGCTCTGCTCTATACCAAAAGTGAAAGCCAAGGTGAGCCCTAGCCTCGAAGTAAGGCCCTGATTTGCCTTGCCAATGGGGAGGCGTGCAGCAGCTCCATGAGGCCTTCCTCACTGTTCTGCTTGAGTTTCACGGTAGTAAGCCTTTCAAGACTCCTAGGGACCTTGCTTCAGCACCCGTTTCCGTACCAGAATATTGAGGAGACACAGGAAGCTCTAGTCCTGTTAAGCAACTTCCAGCCCCGTAGGCCTTTTGGAACACCCCAGTGTTGGCTAGAGAAAGGCAACACACTGCACTCTTCCTTGGCAGAGCCAGATTACCTCAGCTCCACACAGGATTCACGACCACACTTCTCGACTGTCCTCCATGCAGTGGATGTAACCTCATTCCCCTAGCTGAACTCTATTGAGAAAAACACTCTGCTTCTAATCCCGTTTCCCTTTTTACACTTCGAGTCACGCATCCTCAAGGGGGTGGTCGGCTTGCATTCCAAGTACAATTTAAGCACAGTTCTTGGTGTAACACAGCAGGTCTTTTGAAGAGGCACAGGTCTCTAAGTCTCCCTCGCGCATCCTTTGTTTAGGCACTTTGCTGCACGCAGATAACCGGTCGTAGAAAAAAGTTGATTCAGGGGAAGCCCCAGTGGGGATCGTGAATCTCTTTTGACGTGGTAGCATCAACATGTACTTATGCTGCGTGTCAACCTGGAAATGGGAGACTGAAGGCACAAAGCTTGTTTTCCCGTTTTGAAAGCTCCATTCATGCGGCCTCGAAGCTACCTGAAAAGCACTGTTGTTACCGTGCTTTTCCTTACAGCCGGCATGGCACATAGAAGAAAATGAGTTTTCTCGAAAGAAACCTTGTGCTTCCAGTTCCTACTTGGAACCTCACCCTGCTCTGCTCTATACCAAACGTGAAAGTCAATGTGAGCACTAGCCTCGAAGTAAGGCCCTGATTATGCTGGCAAAACGGGAGGCGTGCAGCAGCTCCATGAGGCCTTCATCGCTGTTCTGCTTTAGTTGAACGGTAGTCAGCTCTCCAAGACTCCTAGGGACTTTGCTTAAGCAACCGTTTCGGTACCAGAACACTGCGTAGAGCCAGGAAGCTTTGGTCCTGCGTGTATGCTGCGTGTGTACCTAGAAATTAGAGACTGATGGCACAAGGCTTGTTTTCCCATTAGGAAAACTCCGTTCATGAGGCCTCGAAGCTACCTGAAAAGCATTGTTGTTGCCTGGGTTTTCGTCACTGCCGACATGGTTCTGAGAAGAAAATGAGTTTTCATGGAAGAAACCTTGTGCTTCCAGTTCCTTGTTGGAAGCTCACCCTGCTCTGCTCTATACCAAAAGTGAAAGCCAACGTGAGCCCTAGCCTCGAAGTAAGGCCCTGATTTGCCTTGCCAATGGGGAGGCGTGCAGCAGCTCCATGAGGCCTTCCTCACTGTTCTGCTTGAGTTTCACGGTAGTGAGCCTTTCAAGAGTCCTAGGGACCTTGCTTCAGCACCCATTTCAGTACCAGAATATTGAATAGACACAGGAAGCTCTAGTCCTGTTAAGCAACTTCCAGCCCCGTAGGCCTTTTGGAACACCCCAGTGTGGGCTAGAGAAAGGCAACACACTGCACTCTTCCTTGGCAGAGCCAGATTACCTCAGCTCCACACAGGATTCACGACCACACTTCTCGACTGTCCTCCATGCAGTGGATGTAACCTCATTCCCCTAGCTGAACTCTATTGAGAAACACACTCTGCTTCTAATCCCGTTTCACTTTTTACACTTCGAGTCACGCATCCTCAAGGGGGTGGTCGGCTTGCATTCCAAGTACAATATAAGCACCGTTCTTGGTGTAACACAGCAGGTCTTTTGAAGAGGCACAGGTCTCTAAGTCTCCCTCGCGCATCCTTGGTTTAGGCACTTTGCTGCACGCAGAAAACCGGTCGTAGAAAAAAGTTGATTCAGGGGAAGCCCCAGTGGGGATCGTGAATCTCTTTTGACGTGGTAGCATCAACATGTACTTATGCTGCGTGTCAACCTGGAAATGGGAGACTGAAGGCACAAAGCTTGTTTTCCCGTTTTGAAAGCTCCATTCATGCGGCCTCGAAGCTACCTGAAAAGCACTGTTGTTACCGTGCTTTTCCTTACAGCCGGCATGGCACATAGAAGAAAATGAGTTTTCTCGAAAGAAACCTTGTGCTTCCAGTTCCTACTTGGAACCTCACCCTGCTCTGCTCTATACCAAACGTGAAAGTCAATGTGAGCACTAGCCTCGAAGTAAGGCCCTGATTATGCTGGCAAAACGGGAGGCGTGCAGCAGCTCCATGAGGCCTTCATCGCTGTTCTGCTTTAGTTGAACGGTAGTCAGCTCTCCAAGACTCCTAGGGACTTTGCTTAAGCAACCGTTTCGGTACCAGAACACTGCGTAGAGCCAGGAAGCTTTGGTCCTGCGTGTATGCTGCGTGTGTACCTAGAAATTAGAGACTGATGGCACAAGGCTTGTTTTCCCATTAGGAAAACTCCGTTCATGTGGCCTGGAAGCTACCGGAAAAGCATTGTTGTTGGCGGGGTTTTAGTCACTGCCGGCATGGTTCTGAGAAGAAAATGAGTTTTTTCGTAAGAAACCTTGTGCTTCCAGTTCCTTGTAGGAAGCTCACCCTGCTCTGCTCTATACCTAAAGTGAAAGTCAACGTGAGACTTGCTTCGAAGTAAGGCCTTGATCATCCTTGCAAAACGGGAGGCGTGCAGCAGCTCCATGAGGCCTTCATCGTTGTTCTGCTTTAGTTTCACGGTAGTAAGCCTTTCAAGACTCCTAGGGACCTTGATTCAGCCCCCGTTTCGGTACCAGAACACTGCGGAGAGCCAGGAAGCTCTGGTCCTGCGTGTATGCTGCGTGTCAACCTAGAAATTAGAGACTGATGGCACAAGGCTTGTTTTCCCATTAGGAAAGCTCCGTTCATGCGGCCTCGAAGCTACCTGAAAAGCATTGTTGTTGCCTGGGTTTTCGTCACTGCCGACATGGTTCTGAGAAGAAAATGAGTTTTCATGGAAGAAACCTTGTGCTTCCAGTTCCTTGTTGGAAGCTCACCCTGCTCTGCTCTATACCAAAAGTGAAAGCCAAGGTGAGCCCTAGCCTCGAAGTAAGGCCCTGATTTGCCTTGCCAATGGGGAGGCGTGCAGCAGCTCCATGAGGCCTTCCTCACTGTTCTGCTTGAGTTTCACGGTAGTAAGCCTTTCAAGACTCCTAGGGACCTTGCTTCAGCACCCGTTTCCGTACCAGAATATTGAGGAGACACAGGAAGCTCTAGTCCTGTTAAGCAACTTCCAGCCCCGTAGGCCTTTTGGAACACCCCAGTGTTGGCTAGAGAAAGGCAACACACTGCACTCTTCCTTGGCAGAGCCAGATTACCTCAGCTCCACACAGGATTCACGACCACACTTCTCGACTGTCCTCCATGCAGTGGATGTAACCTCATTCCCCTAGCTGAACTCTATTGAGAAAAACACTCTGCTTCTAATCCCGTTTCACTTTTTACACTTCGAGTCACGCATCCTCAAGGGGGTGGTCGGCTTGCATTCCAAGTACAATTTAAGCACAGTTCTTGGTGTAACACAGCAGGTCTTTTGAAGAGGCACAGGTCTCTAAGTCTCCCTCGCGCATCCTTTGTTTAGGCACTTTGCTGCACGCAGAAAACCGGTCGTAGAAAAAAGTTGATTCAGGGGAAGCCCCAGTGGGGATCGTGAATCTCTTTTGACGTGGTAGCATCAACATGTACTTATGCTGCGTGTCAACCTGGAAATGGGAGACTGAAGGCACAAAGCTTGTTTTCCCGTTTTGAAAGCTCCATTCATGCGGCCTCGAAGCTACCTGAAAAGCACTGTTGTTACCGTGCTTTTCCTTACAGCCGGCATGGCACATAGAAGAAAATGAGTTTTCTCGAAAGAAACCTTGTGCTTCCAGTTCCTACTTGGAACCTCACCCTGCTCTGCTCTATACCAAACGTGAAAGTCAGTGTGAGCACTAGCCTCGAAGTAAGGCCCTGATTATGCTGGCAAAACGGGAGGCGTGCAGCAGCTCCATGAGGCCTTCATCGCTGTTCTGCTTTAGTTGAACGGTAGTCAGCTCTCCAAGACTCCTAGGGACTTTGCTTAAGCAACCGTTTCGGTACCAGAACACTGCGTAGAGCCAGGAAGCTTTGGTCCTGCGTGTATGCTGCGTGTGTACCTAGAAATTAGAGACTGATGGCACAAGGCTTGTTTTCCCATTAGGAAAACTCCGTTCATGTGGCCTGGAAGCTACCGGAAAAGCATTGTTGTTGGCGGGGTTTTAGTCACTGCCGGCATGGTTCTGAGAAGAAAATGAGTTTTTTCGTAAGAAACCTTGTGCTTCCAGTTCCTTGTAGGAAGCTCACCCTGCTCTGCTCTATACCTAAAGTGAAAGTCAACGTGAGACTTGCTTCGAAGTAAGGCCTTGATCATCCTTGCAAAACGGGAGGCGTGCAGCAGCTCCATGAGGCCTTCATCGTTGTTCTGCTTTAGTTTCACGGTAGTAAGCCTTTCAAGACTCCTAGGGACCTTGCTTCAGCCCCCGTTTCGGTACCAGAACACTGCGGAGAGCCAGGAAGCTCTGGTGCTGCGTGTATGCTGCGTGTCAACCTAGAAATTAGAGACTGATGGCACAAGGCTTGTTTTCCCATTAGGAAAGCTCCGTTCATGCGGCCTCGAAGCTACCTGAAAAGCATTGTTGTTGCCTGGGTTTTCGTCACTGCCGACATGGTTCTGAGAAGAAAATGAGTTTTCATGGAAGAAACCTTGTGCTTCCAGTTCCTTGTTGGAAGCTCACCCTGCTCTGCTCTATACCAAAAGTGAAAGCCAAGGTGAGCCCTAGCCTCGAAGTAAGGCCCTGATTTGCCTTGCCAATGGGGAGGCGTGCAGCAGCTCCATGAGTCCTTCCTCACTGTTCTGCTTGAGTTTCACGGTAGTAAGCCTTTCAAGACTCCTAGGGACCTTGCTTCAGCACCCGTTTCCGTACCAGAATATTGAGGAGACACAGGAAGCTCTAGTCCTGTTAAGCAACTTCCAGCCCCGTAGGCCTTTTGGAACACCCCAGTGTTGGCTAGAGAAAGGCAACACACTGCACTCTTCCTTGGCAGAGCCAGATTACCTCAGCTCCACACAGGATTCACGACCACACTTCTCGACTGTCCTCCATGCAGTGGATGTAACCTCATTCCCCTAGCTGAACTCTATTGAGAAAAACACTCTGCTTCTAATCCCGTTTCACTTTTTACACTTCGAGTCACGCATCCTCAAGGGGGTGGTCGGCTTGCATTCCAAGTACAATTTAAGCACAGTTCTTGGTGTAACACAGCAGGTCTTTTGAAGAGGCACAGGTCTCTAAGTCTCCCACGCGCATCCTTTGTTTAGGCACTTTGCTGCATGCAGAAAACCGGTCGTAGAAAAAAGTTGATTCAGGGGAAGCCCCAGTGGGGATCGTGAATCTCTTTTGACGTGGTAGCATCAACATGTACTTATGATGCGTGTCAACCTGGAAATGGGAGACTGAAGGCACAAAGCTTGTTTTCCCGTTTTGAAAGCTCCATTCATGCGGCCTCGAAGCTACCTGAAAAGCACTGTTGTTACCGTGCTTTTCCTTACAGCCGGCATGGCACATAGAAGAAAATGAGTTTTCTCGAAAGAAACCTTGTGCTTCCAGTTCCTACTTGGAACCTCACCCTGCTCTGCTCTATACCAAACGTGAAAGTCAATGTGAGCACTAGCCTCGAAGTAAGGCCCTGATTATGCTGGCAAAACGGGAGGCGTGCAGCAGCTCCATGAGGCCTTCATCGCTGTTCTGCTTTAGTTGAACGGTAGTCAGCTCTCCAAGACTCCTAGGGACTTTGCTTAAGCAACCGTTTCGGTACCAGAACACTGCGTAGAGCCAGGAAGCTTTGGTCCTGCGTGTATGCTGCGTGTGTACCTAGAAATTAGAGACTGATGGCACAAGGCTTGTTTTCCCATTAGGAAAGCTCCGTTCATGCGGCCTCGAAGCTACCGGAAAAGCATTGTTGTTGGCAGGGTTTTAGTCACTGCCGGCATGGTTCTGAAGAGAAAATGAGTTTTTTCGTAAGAAACCTTGTGCTTCCAGTTCCTTGTAGGAAGCTCACCCTGCTCTGCTCTATACCTAAAGTGAAAGTCAACGTGAGACTTGCTTCGAAGTAAGGCTTTGATTATCCTTGCAAAACGGGAGGCGTGCAGCAGCTCCATGAGGCCTTCATCGTTGTTCTGCTTTAGTTTCACGGTAGTAAGCCTTTCAAGACTCCTAGGGACCTTGCTTCAGCACCCGTTTCGGTACCAGAACACTGCGGAGAGCCAGAAAGCTCTGGTGCTGCGTGTATGCTGCGTGTCAACCTAGAAATTAGAGACTGATGGCACAAGGCTTGTTTTCCCATTAGGAAAGCTCCGTTCATGAGGCCTCGAAGCTACCTGAAAAGCATTGTTGTTGCCTGGGTTATCGTCACTGCCGACATGGTTCTGAGAAGAAAATGAGTTTTCATGGAAGAAACCTTGTGCTTCCAGTTCCTTGTTGGAAGCTCACCCTGCTCTGCTCTATACCAAAAGTGAAAGCCAACGTGAGCCCTAGCCTCGAAGTAAGGCCCTGATTTGCCTTGCCAATGGGGAGGCGTGCAGCAGCTCCATGAGGCCTTCCTCACTGTTCTGCTTGAGTTTCACGGTAGTGAGCCTTTCAAGAGTCCTAGGGACCTTGCTTCAGCACCCATTTCAGTACCAGAATATTGAATAGACACAGGAAGCTCTAGTCCTGTTAAGCAATTTCCAGCCCCGTAGGCCTTTTGGAACACCCCAGTGTGGGCTAGAGAAAGGCAACACACTGCACTCTTCCTTGGCAGAGCCAGATTACCTCAGCTCCACACAGGATTCACGACCACACTTCTCGACTGTCCTCCATGCAGTGGATGTAACCTCATTCCCCTAGCTGAACTCTATTGAGAAACACACTCTGCTTCTAATCCCGTTTCACTTTTTACACTTCGAGTCACGCATCCTCAAGGGGGTGGTCGGCTTGCATTCCAAGTACAATTTAAGCACCGTTCTTGGTGTAACACAGCAGGTCTTTTGAAGAGGCACAGGTCTCTAAGTCTCCCTCGCGCATCCTTGGTTTAGGCACTTTGCTGCACGCAGAAAACCGGTCGTAGAAAAAAGTTGATTCAGGGGAAGCCCCAGTGGGGATCGTGAATCTCTTTTGACGTGGTAGCATCAACATGTACTTATGCTGCGTGTCAACCTGGAAATGGGAGACTGAAGGCACAAAGCTTGTTTTCCCGTTTTGAAAGCTCCATTCATGCGGCCTCGAAGCTACCTGAAAAGCACTGTTGTTACCGTGCTTTTCCTTACAGCCGGCATGGCACATAGAAGAAAATGAGTTTTCTCGAAAGAAACCTTGTGCTTCCAGTTCCTACTTGGAACCTCACCCTGCTCTGCTCTATACCAAACGTGAAAGTCAATGTGAGCACTAGCCTCGAAGTAAGGCCCTGATTATGCTGGCAAAACGGGAGGCGTGCAGCAGCTCCATGAGGCCTTCATCGCTGTTCTGCTTTAGTTGAACGGTAGTCAGCTCTCCAAGACTCCTAGGGACTTTGCTTAAGCAACCGTTTCGGTACCAGAACACTGCGTAGAGCCAGGAAGCTTTGGTCCTGCGTGTATGCTGCGTGTGTACCTAGAAATTAGAGACTGATGGCACAAGGCTTGTTTTCCCATTAGGAAAGCTCCGTTCATGCGGCCTCGAAGCTACCGGAAAAGCATTGTTGTTGGCGGGGTTTTAGTCACTGCCGGCATGGTTCTGAGAAGAAAATGAGTTTTTTCGTAAGAAACCTTGTGCTTCCAGTTCCTTGTAGGAAGCTCACCCTGCTCTGCTCTATACCTAAAGTGAAAGTCAACGTGAGACTTGCTTCGAAGTAAGGCCTTGATCATCCTTGCAAAACGGGAGGCGTGCAGCAGCTCCATGAGGCCTTCATCGTTGTTCTGCTTTAGTTTCACGGTAGTAAGCCTTTCAAGACTCCTAGGGGCCTTGCTTCAGCCCCCGTTTCGGTACCAGAACACTGCGGAGAGCCAGGAAGCTCTGGTCCTGCGTGTATGCTGCGTGTCAACCTAGAAATTAGAGACTGATGGCACAAGGCTTGTTTTCCCATTAGGAAAGCTCCGTTCATGCGGCCTCGAAGCTACCTGAAAAGCATTGTTGTTGCCTGGGTTTTCGTCACTGCCGACATGGTTCTGAGAAGAAAATGAGTTTTCATGGAAGAAACCTTGTGCTTCCAGTTCCTTGTTGGAAGCTCACCCTGCTCTGCTCTATACCAAAAGTGAAAGCCAAGGTGAGCCCTAGCCTCGAAGTAAGGCCCTGATTTGCCTTGCCAATGGGGAGGCGTGCAGCAGCTCCATGAGGCCTTCCTCACTGTTCTGCTTGAGTTTCACGGTAGTAAGCCTTTCAAGACTCCTAGGGACCTTGCTTCAGCACCCGTTTCCGTACCAGAATATTGAGGAGACACAGGAAGCTCTAGTCCTGTTAAGCAACTTCCAGCCCCGTAGGCCTTTTGGAACACCCCAGTGTTGGCTAGAGAAAGGCAACACACTGCACTCTTCCTTGGCAGAGCCAGATTACCTCAGCTCCACACAGGATTCACGACCACACTTCTCGACTGTCCTCCATGCAGTGGATGTAACCTCATTCCCCTAGCTGAACTCTATTGAGAAAAACACTCTGCTTCTAATCCCGTTTCCCTTTTTACACTTCGAGTCACGCATCCTCAAGGGGGTGGTCGGCTTGCATTCCAAGTACAATTTAAGCACAGTTCTTGGTGTAACACAGCAGGTCTTTTGAAGAGGCACAGGTCTCTAAGTCTCCCTCGCGCATCCTTTGTTTAGGCACTTTGCTGCATGCAGAAAACCGGTCGTAGAAAAAAGTTGATTCAGGGGAAGCCCCAGTGGGGATCGTGAATCTCTTTTGACGTGGTAGCGTC
The DNA here is from genome assembly GCF_028564815.1 of Eubalaena glacialis. Lineage (NCBI taxonomy): Eukaryota > Metazoa > Chordata > Mammalia > Artiodactyla > Balaenidae > Eubalaena > Eubalaena glacialis. The sequence goes on from NC_083731.1 coordinate 45,683,546, forward strand.
AACATGTACTTATGCTGCGTGTCAACCTGGAAATGGGAGACTGAAGGCACAAAGCTTGTTTTCCCGTTTTGAAAGCTCCATTCATGCGGCCTCGAAGCTACCTGAAAAGCACTGTTGTTACCGTGCTTTTCCTTACAGCCGGCATGGCACATAGAAGAAAATGAGTTTTCTCGAAAGAAACCTTGTGCTTCCAGTTCCTACTTGGAACCTCACCCTGCTCTGCTCTATACCAAACGTGAAAGTCAATGTGAGCACTAGCCTCGAAGTAAGGCCCTGATTATGCTGGCAAAACGGGAGGCGTGCAGCAGCTCCATGAGGCCTTCATCGCTGTTCTGCTTTAGTTGAACGGTAGTCAGCTCTCCAAGACTCCTAGGGACTTTGCTTAAGCAACCGTTTCGGTACCAGAACACTGCGTAGAGCCAGGAAGCTTTGGTCCTGCGTGTATGCTGCGTGTGTACCTAGAAATTAGAGACTGATGGCACAAGGCTTGTTTTCCCATTAGGAAAGCTCCGTTCATGAGGCCTCGAAGCTACCTGAAAAGCATTGTTGTTGCCTGGGTTTTCGTCACTGCCGACATGGTTCTGAGAAGAAAATGAGTTTTCATGGAAGAAACCTTGTGCTTCCAGTTCCTTGTTGGAAGCTCACCCTGCTCTGCTCTATACCAAAAGTGAAAGCCAACGTGAGCCCTAGCCTCGAAGTAAGGCCCTGATTTGCCTTGCCAATGGGGAGGCGTGCAGCAGCTCCATGAGGCCTTCCTCACTGTTCTGCTTGAGTTTCACGGTAGTGAGCCTTTCAAGAGTCCTAGGGACCTTGCTTCAGCACCCATTTCAGTACCAGAATATTGAATAGACACAGGAAGCTCTAGTCCTGTTAAGCAACTTCCAGCCCCGTAGGCCTTTTGGAACACCCCAGTGTTGGCTAGAGAAAGGCAACACACTGCACTCTTCCTTGGCAGAGCCAGATTACCTCAGCTCCACACAGGATTCACGACCACACTTCTCGACTGTCCTCCATGCAGTGGATGTAACCTCATTCCCCTAGCTGAACTCTATTGAGAAACACACTCTGCTTCTAATCCTGTTTCACTTTTTACACTTCGAGTCACGCATCCTCAAGGGGGTGGTCGGCTTGCATTCCAAGTACAATATAAGCACCGTTCTTGGTGTAACACAGCAGGTCTTTTGAAGAGGCACAGGTCTCTAAGTCTCCCTCGCGCATCCTTGGTTTAGGCACTTTGCTGCACGCAGAAAACCGGTCGTAGAAAAAAGTTGATTCAGGGGAAGCCCCAGTGGGGATCGTGAATCTCTTTTGACGTGGTAGCATCAACATGTACTTATGCTGCGTGTCAACCTGGAAATGGGAGACTGAAGGCACAAAGCTTGTTTTCCCGTTTTGAAAGCTCCATTCATGCGGCCTCGAAGCTACCTGAAAAGCACTGTTGTTACCGTGCTTTTCCTTACAGCCGGCATGGCACATAGAAGAAAATGAGTTTTCTCGAAAGAAACCTTGTGCTTCCAGTTCCTACTTGGAACCTCACCCTGCTCTGCTCTATACCAAACGTGAAAGTCAATGTGAGCACTAGCCTCGAAGTAAGGCCCTGATTATGCTGGCAAAACGGGAGGCGTGCAGCAGCTCCATGAGGCCTTCATCGCTGTTCTGCTTTAGTTGAACGGTAGTCAGCTCTCCAAGACTCCTAGGGACTTTGCTTAAGCAACCGTTTCGGTACCAGAACACTGCGTAGAGCCAGGAAGCTTTGGTCCTGCGTGTATGCTGCGTGTGTACCTAGAAATTAGAGACTGATGGCACAAGGCTTGTTTTCCCATTAGGAAAACTCCGTTCATGTGGCCTGGAAGCTACCGGAAAAGCATTGTTGTTGGCGGGGTTTTAGTCACTGCCGGCATGGTTCTGAGAAGAAAATGAGTTTTTTCGTAAGAAACCTTGTGCTTCCAGTTCCTTGTAGGAAGCTCACCCTGCTCTGCTCTATACCTAAAGTGAAAGTCAACGTGAGACTTGCTTCGAAGTAAGGCCTTGATCATCCTTGCAAAACGGGAGGCGTGCAGCAGCTCCATGAGGCCTTCATCGTTGTTCTGCTTTAGTTTCACGGTAGTAAGCCTTTCAAGACTCCTAGGGACCTTGCTTCAGCCCCCGTTTCGGTACCAGAACACTGCGGAGAGCCAGGAAGCTCTGGTCCTGCGTGTATGCTGCGTGTCAACCTAGAAATTAGAGACTGATGGCACAAGGCTTGTTTTCCCATTAGGAAAGCTCCGTTCATGCGGCCTCGAAGCTACCTGAAAAGCATTGTTGTTGCCTGGGTTTTCGTCACTGCCGACATGGTTCTGAGAAGAAAATGAGTTTTCATGGAAGAAACCTTGTGCTTCCAGTTCCTTGTTGGAAGCTCACCCTGCTCTGCTCTATACCAAAAGTGAAAGCCAAGGTGAGCCCTAGCCTCGAAGTAAGGCCCTGATTTGCCTTGCCAATGGGGAGGCGTGCAGCAGCTCCATGAGTCCTTCCTCACTGTTCTGCTTGAGTTTCACGGTAGTAAGCCTTTCAAGACTCCTAGGGACCTTGCTTCAGCACCCGTTTCCGTACCAGAATATTGAGGAGACACAGGAAGCTCTAGTCCTGTTAATCAACTTCCAGCCCCGTAGGCCTTTTGGAACACCCCAGTGTTGGCTAGAGAAAGGCAACACACTGCACTCTTCCTTGGCAGAGCCAGATTACCTCAGCTCCACACAGGATTCACGACCACACTTCTCGACTGTCCTCCATGCAGTGGATGTAACCTCATTCCCCTAGCTGAACTCTATTGAGAAAAACACTCTGCTTCTAATCCCGTTTCACTTTTTACACTTCGAGTCACGCATCCTCAAGGGGGTGGTCGGCTTGCATTCCAAGTACAATTTAAGCACAGTTCTTGGTGTAACACAGCAGGTCTTTTGAAGAGGCACAGGTCTCTAAGTCTCCCTCGCGCATCCTTTGTTTAGGCACTTTGCTGCACGCAGAAAACCGGTCGTAGAAAAAAGTTGATTCAGGGGAAGCCCCAGTGGGGATCGTGAATCTCTTTTGACGTGGTAGCATCAACATGTACTTATGCTGCGTGTCAACCTGGAAATGGGAGACTGAAGGCACAAAGCTTGTTTTCCCATTTTGAAAGCTCCATTCATGCGGCCTCGAAGCTACCTGAAAAGCACTGTTGTTACCGTGCTTTTCCTTACAGCCGGCATGGCACATAGAAGAAAATGAGTTTTCTCGAAAGAAACCTTGTGCTTCCAGTTCCTACTTGGAACCTCACCCTGCTCTGCTCTATACCAAACGTGAAAGTCAATGTGAGCACTAGCCTCGAAGTAAGGCCCTGATTATGCTGGCAAAACGGGAGGCGTGCAGCAGCTCCATGAGGCCTTCATCGCTGTTCTGCTTTAGTTGAACGGTAGTCAGCTCTCCAAGACTCCTAGGGACTTTGCTTAAGCAACCGTTTCGGTACCAGAACACTGCGTAGAGCCAGGAAGCTTTGGTCCTGCGTGTATGCTGCGTGTGTACCTAGAAATTAGAGACTGATGGCACAAGGCTTGTTTTCCCATTAGGAAAGCTCCGTTCATGCGGCCTCGAAGCTACCGGAAAAGCATTGTTGTTGGCGGGGTTTTAGTCACTGCCGGCATGGTTCTGAAGAGAAAATGAGTTTTTTCGTAAGAAACCTTGTGCTTCCAGTTCCTTGTAGGAAGCTCACCCTGCTCTGCTCTATACCTAAAGTGAAAGTCAACGTGAGACTTGTTTCGAAGTAAGGCTTTGATTATCCTTGCAAAACGGGAGGCGTGCAGCAGCTCCATGAGGCCTTCATCGTTGTTCTGCTTTAGTTTCACGGTAGTAAGCCTTTCAAGACTCCTAGGGACCTTGCTTCAGCACCCGTTTCGGTACCAGAACACTGCGGAGAGCCAGAAAGCTCTGGTCCTGCGTGTATGCTGCGTGTCAACCTAGAAATTAGAGACTGATGGCACAAGGCTTGTTTTCCCATTAGGAAAGCTCCGTTCATGAGGCCTCGAAGCTACCTGAAAAGCATTGTTGTTGCCTGGGTTATCGTCACTGCCGACATGGTTCTGAGAAGAAAATGAGTTTTCATGGAAGAAACCTTGTGCTTCCAGTTCCTTGTTGGAAGCTCACCCTGCTCTGCTCTATACCAAAAGTGAAAGCCAACGTGAGCCCTAGCCTCGAAGTAAGGCCCTGATTTGCCTTGCCAATGGGGAGGCGTGCAGCAGCTCCATGAGGCCTTCCTCACTGTTCTGCTTGAGTTTCACGGTAGTGAGCCTTTCAAGAGTCCTAGGGACCTTGCTTCAGCACCCATTTCAGTACCAGAATATTGAATAGACACAGGAAGCTCTAGTCCTGTTAAGCAACTTCCAGCCCCGTAGGCCTTTTGGAACACCCCAGTGTGGGCTAGAGAAAGGCAACACACTGCACTCTTCCTTGGCAGAGCCAGATTACCTCAGCTCCACACAGGATTCACGACCACACTTCTCGACTGTCCTCCATGCAGTGGATGTAACCTCATTCCCCTAGCTGAACTCTATTGAGAAACACACTCTGCTTCTAATCCCGTTTCACTTTTTACACTTCGAGTCACGCATCCTCAAGGGGGTGGTCGGCTTGCATTCCAAGTACAATTTAAGCACCGTTCTTGGTGTAACACAGCAGGTCTTTTGAAGAGGCACAGGTCTCTAAGTCTCCCTCGCGCATCCTTGGTTTAGGCACTTTGCTGCATGCAGAAAACCGGTCGTAGAAAAAAGTTGATTCAGGGGAAGCCCCAGTGGGGATCGTGAATCTCTTTTGACGTGGTAGCATCAACATGTACTTATGCTGCGTGTCAACCTGGAAATGGGAGACTGAAGGCACAAAGCTTGTTTTCCCGTTTTGAAAGCTCCATTTATGCGGCCTCGAAGCTACCTGAAAAGCACTGTTGTTACCGTGCTTTTCCTTACAGCCGGCATGGCACATAGAAGAAAATGAGTTTTCTCGAAAGAAACCTTGTGCTTCCAGTTCCTACTTGGAACCTCACGCTGCTCTGCTCTATACCAAACGTGAAAGTCAATGTGAGCACTAGCCTCGAAGTAAGGCCCTGATTATGCTGGCAAAACGGGAGGCGTGCAGCAGCTCCATGAGGCCTTCATCGCTGTTCTGCTTTAGTTGAACGGTAGTCAGCTCTCCAAGACTCCTAGGGACTTTGCTTAAGCAACCGTTTCGGTACCAGAACACTGCGTACAGCCAGGAAGCTTTGGTCCTGCGTGTATGCTGCGTGTGTACCTAGAAATTAGAGACTGATGGCACAAGGCTTGTTTTCCCATTAGGAAAGCTCCGTTCATGCGGCCTCGAAGCTACCGGAAAAGCATTGTTGTTGGCGGGGTTTTAGTCACTGCCGGCATGGTTCTGAAGAGAAAATGAGTTTTTTCGTAAGAAACCTTGTGCTTCCAGTTCCTTGTAGGAAGCTCACCCTGCTCTGCTCTATACCTAAAGTGAAAGTCAACGTGAGAGTTGCTTCGAAGTAAGGCTTTGATTATCCTTGCAAAACGGGAGGCGTGCAGCAGCTCCATGAGGCCTTCATCGTTGTTCTGCTTTAGTTTCACGGTAGTAAGCCTTTCAAGACTCCTAGGGACCTTGCTTCAGCCCCCGTTTCGGTACCAGAACACTGCGGAGAGCCAGAAAGCTCTGGTGCTGCGTGTATGCTGCGTGTCAACCTAGAAATTAGAGACTGATGGCACAAGGCTTGTTTTCCCATTAGGAAAGCTCCGTTCATGAGGCCTCGAAGCTACCTGAAAAGCATTGTTGTTGCCTGGGTTTTCGTCACTGCCGACATGGTTCTGAGAAGAAAATGAGTTTTCATGGAAGAAACCTTGTGCTTCCAGTTCCTTGTTGGAAGCTCACCCTGCTCTGCTCTATACCAAAAGTGAAAGCCAACGTGAGCCCTAGCCTCGAAGTAAGGCCCTGATTTGCCTTGCCAATGGGGAGGCGTGCAGCAGCTCCATGAGGCCTTCCTCACTGTTCTGCTTGAGTTTCACGGTAGTGAGCCTTTCAAGAGTCCTAGGGACCTTGCTTCAGCACCCATTTCAGTACCAGAATATTGAATAGACACAGGAAGCTCTAGTCCTGTTAAGCAACTTCCAGCCCCGTAGGCCTTTTGGAACACCCCAGTGCGGGCTAGAGAAAGGCAACACACTGCACTCTTCCTTGGCAGAGCCAGATTACCTCAGCTCCACACAGGATTCACGACCACACTTCTCGACTGTCCTCCATGCAGTGGATGTAACCTCATTCCCCTAGCTGAACTCTATTGAGAAACACACTCTGCTTCTAATCCCGTTTCACTTTTTACACTTCGAGTCACGCATCCTCAAGGGGGTGGTCGGCTTGCATTCCAAGTACAATTTAAGCACCGTTCTTGGTGTAACACAGCAGGTCTTTTGAAGAGGCACAGGTCTCTAAGTCTCCCTCGCGCATCCTTGGTTTAGGCACTTTGCTGCACGCAGAAAACCGGTCGTAGAAAAAAGTTGATTCAGGGGAAGCCCCAGTGGGGATCGTGAATCTCTTTTGACGTGGTAGCATCAACATGTACTTATGCTGCGTGTCAACCTGGAAATGGGAGACTGAAGGCACAAAGCTTGTTTTCCCGTTTTGAAAGCTCCATTCATGCGGCCTCGAAGCTACCTGAAAAGCACTGTTGTTACCGTGCTTTTCCTTACAGCCGGCATGGCACATAGAAGAAAATGAGTTTTCTCGAAAGAAACCTTGTGCTTCCAGTTCCTACTTGGAACCTCACCCTGCTCTGCTCTATACCAAACGTGAAAGTCAATGTGAGCACTAGCCTCGAAGTAAGGCCCTGATTATGCTGGCAAAACGGGAGGCGTGCAGCAGCTCCATGAGGCCTTCATCGCTGTTCTGCTTTAGTTGAACGGTAGTCAGCTCTCCAAGACTCCTAGGGACTTTGCTTAAGCAACCGTTTCGGTACCAGAACACTGCGTACAGCCAGGAAGCTTTGGTCCTGCGTGTATGCTGCGTGTGTACCTAGAAATTAGAGACTGATGGCACAAGGCTTGTTTTCCCATTATGAAAGCTCCGTTCATGCGGCCTCGAAGCTACTGGAAAAGAATTGTTGTTGGCGGGGTTTTAGTCACTGCCGGCATGGTTCTGAGAAGAAAATGAGTTTTTTCGTAAGAAACCTTGTGCTTCCAGTTCCTTGTAGGAAGCTCACCCTGCTCTGCTCTATACCTAAAGTGAAAGTCAACGTGAGACTTGCTTCGAAGTAAGGCCTTGATCATCCTTGCAAAACGGGAGGCGTGCAGCAGCTCCATGAGGCCTTCATCGTTGTTCTGCTTTAGTTTCACGGTAGTAAGCCTTTCAAGACTCCTAGGGGCCTTGCTTCAGCACCCGTTTCGGTACCAGAACACTGCGGAGAGCCAGGAAGCTCTGGTCCTGCGTGTATGCTGCGTGTCAACCTAGAAATTAGAGACTGATGGCACAAGGCTTGTTTTCCCATTAGGAAAGCTCCGTTCATGCGGCCTCGAAGCTACCTGAAAAGCATTGTTGTTGCCTGGGTTTTCGTCACTGCCGACATGGTTCTGAGAAGAAAATGAGTTTTCATGGAAGAAACCTTGTGCTTCCAGTTCCTTGTTGGAAGCTCACCCTGCTCTGCTCTATACCAAAAGTGAAAGCCAAGGTGAGCCCTAGCCTCGAAGTAAGGCCCTGATTTGCCTTGCCAATGGGGAGGCGTGCAGCAGCTCCATGAGGCCTTCCTCACTGTTCTGCTTGAGTTTCACGGTAGTAAGCCTTTCAAGATTCCTAGGGACCTTGCTTCAGCACCCGTTTCTGTACCAGAATATTGAGGAGACACAGGAAGCTCTAGTCCTGTTAAGCAACTTCCAGCCCCGTAGGCCTTTTGGAACACCCCAGTGTTGGCTAGAGAAAGGCAACACACTGCACTCTTCCTTGGCAGAGCCAGATTACCTCAGCTCCACACAGGATTCACGACCACACTTCTCGACTGTCCTCCATGCAGTGGATGTAACCTCATTCCCCTAGCTGAACTCTATTGAGAAAAACACTCTGCTTCTAATCCCGATTCAATTTTTACACTTCGAGTCACGCATCCTCAAGGGGGTGGTCGGCTTGCATTCCAAGTACAATTTAAGCACCGTTCTTGGTGTAACACAGCAGGTCTTTTGAAGAGGCACAGGTCTCTAAGTCTCCCTCGCGCATCCTTTGTTTAGGCACTTTGCTGCACGCAGAAAACCGGTCGTAGAAAAAAGTTGATTCAGGGGAAGCCCCAGTGGGAATCGTGAATCTCCTTTGACGTGGTAGCATCAACATGTACTTATGCTGCGTGTCAACCTGGAAATGGGAGACTGAAGGCACAAAGCTTGTTTTCCCGTTTTGAAAGCTCCATTCATGCGGCCTCGAAGCTACCTGAAAAGCAGTGTTGTTACCGTGCTTTTCCTTACAGCCGGCATGGCACATAGAAGAAAATGAGTTTTCTCGAAAGAAACCTTGTGCTTCCAGTTCCTACTTGGAACCTCACCCTGCTCTGCTCTATACGAAACGTGAAAGTCAATGTGAACACTAGCCTCGAAGTAAGGCCCTGATTATGCTGGCAAAACGGGAGGCGTGCAGCAGCTCCATGAGGCCTTCATCGCTGTTCTGCTTTAGTTGAACGGTAGTAAGCTCTCCAAGACTCCTAGGGACTTTGCTTAAGCAACCGTTTCGGTACCAGAACACTGCGTAGAGCCAGGAAGCTTTGGTCCTGCGTGTATGCTGCGTGTGTACCTAGAAATTAGAGACTGATGGCACAAGGCTTGTTTTCCCATTAGGAAAACTCCGTTCATGTGGCCTGGAAGCTACCGGAAAAGCATTGTTGTTGGCGGGGTTTTAGTCACTGCCGGCATGGTTCTGAGAAGAAAATGAGTTTTTTCGTAAGAAACCTTGTGCTTCCAGTTCCTTGTAGGAAGCTCACCCTGCTCTGCTCTATACCTAAAGTGAAAGTCAACGTGAGACTTGCTTCGAAGTAAGGCCTTGATCATCCTTGCAAAACGGGAGGCGTGCAGCAGCTCCATGAGTCCTTCATCGTTGTTCTGCTTTAGTTTCACGGTAGTAAGCCTTTCAAGACTCCTAGGGACCTTGCTTCAGCACCCGTTTCGGTACCAGAACACTGCGGAGAGCCAGGAAGCTCTGGTCCTGCGTGTATGCTGCGTGTCAACCTAGAAATTAGAGACTGATGGCACAAGGCTTGTTTTCCCATTAGGAAAGCTCCGTTCATGCGGCCTCGAAGCTACCTGAAAAGCATTGTTGTTGCCTGGGTTTTCGTCACTGCCGACATGGTTCTGAGAAGAAAATGAGTTTTCATGGAAGAAACCTTGTGCTTCCAGTTCCTTGTTGGAAGCTCACCCTGCTCTGCTCTATACCAAAAGTGAAAGCCAAGGTGAGCCCTAGCCTCGAAGTAAGGCCCTGATTTGCCTTGCCAATGGGGAGGCGTGCAGCAGCTCCATGAGGCCTTCCTCACTGTTCTGCTTGAGTTTCACGGTAGTAAGCCTTTCAAGACTCCTAGGGACCTTGCTTCAGCACCCGTTTCCGTACCAGAATATTGAGGAGACACAGGAAGCTCTAGTCCTGTTAAGCAACTTCCAGCCCCGTAGGCCTTTTGGAACACCCCAGTGTTGGCTAGAGAAAGGCAACACACTGCACTCTTCCTTGGCAGAGCCAGATTACCTCAGCTCCACACAGGATTCACGACCACACTTCTCGACTGTCCTCCATGCAGTGGATGTAACCTCATTCCCCTAGCTGAACTCTATTGAGAAAAACACTCTGCTTCTAATCCCGTTTCACTTTTTACACTTCGAGTCACGCATCCTCAAGGGGGTGGTCGGCTTGCATTCCAAGTACAATTTAAGCACAGTTCTTGGTGTAACACAGCAGGTCTTTTGAAGAGGCACAGGTCTCTAAGTCTCCCTCGCGCATCCTTTGTTTAGGCACTTTGCTGCATGCAGAAAACCGGTCGTAGAAAAAAGTTGATTCAGGGGAATCCCCAGTGGGGATCGTGAATCTCTTTTGACGTGGTAGCATCAACATGTACTTATGCTGCGTGTCAACCTGGAAATGGGAGACTGAAGGCACAAAGCTTGTTTTCCCGTTTTGAAAGCTCCATTCATGCGGCCTCGAAGCTACCTGAAAAGCACTGTTGTTACCGTGCTTTTCCTTACAGCCGGCATGGCACATAGAAGAAAATGAGTTTTCTCGAAAGAAACCTTGTGCTTCCAGTTCCTACTTGGAACCTCACCCTGCTCTGCTCTATACCAAACGTGAAAGTCAATGTGAGCACTAGCCTCGAAGTAAGGCCCTGATTATGCTGGCAAAACGGGAGGCGTGCAGCAGCTCCATGAGGCCTTCATCGCTGTTCTGCTTTAGTTGAACGGTAGTCAGCTCTCCAAGACTCCTAGGGACTTTGCTTAAGCAACCGTTTCGGTACCAGAACACTGCGTAGAGCCAGGAAGCTTTGGTCCTGCGTGTATGCTGCGTGTGTACCTAGAAATTAGAGACTGATGGCACAAGGCTTGTTTTCCCATTAGGAAAGCTCCGTTCATGCGGCCTCGAAGCTACCGGAAAAGCATTGTTGTTGGCAGGGTTTTAGTCACTGCCGGCATGGTTCTGAAGAGAAAATGAGTTTTTTCGTAAGAAACCTTGTGCTTCCAGTTCCTTGTAGGAAGCTCACCCTGCTCTGCTCTATACCTAAAGTGAAAGTCAACGTGAGACTTGCTTCGAAGTAAGGCTTTGATTATCCTTGCAAAACGGGAGGCGTGCAGCAGCTCCATGAGGCCTTCATCGTTGTTCTGCTTTAGTTTCACGGTAGTAAGCCTTTCAAGACTCCTAGGGACCTTGCTTCAGCACCCGTTTCGGTACCAGAACACTGCGGAGAGCCAGAAAGCTCTGGTGCTGCGTGTATGCTGCGTGTCAACCTAGAAATTAGAGACTGATGGCACAAGGCTTGTTTTCCCATTAGGAAAGCTCCGTTCATGAGGCCTCGAAGCTACCTGAAAAGCATTGTTGTTGCCTGGGTTATCGTCACTGCCGACATGGTTCTGAGAAGAAAATGAGTTTTCATGGAAGAAACCTTGTGCTTCCAGTTCCTTGTTGGAAGCTCACCCTGCTCTGCTCTATACCAAAAGTGAAAGCCAACGTGAGCCCTAGCCTCGAAGTAAGGCCCTGATTTGCCTTGCCAATGGGGAGGCGTGCAGCAGCTCCATGAGGCCTTCCTCACTGTTCTGCTTGAGTTTCACGGTAGTGAGCCTTTCAAGAGTCCTAGGGACCTTGCTTCAGCACCCATTTCAGTACCAGAATATTGAATAGACACAGGAAGCTCTAGTCCTGTTAAGCAATTTCCAGCCCCGTAGGCCTTTTGGAACACCCCAGTGTGGGCTAGAGAAAGGCAACACACTGCACTCTTCCTTGGCAGAGCCAGATTACCTCAGCTCCACACAGGATTCACGACCACACTTCTCGACTGTCCTCCATGCAGTGGATGTAACCTCATTCCCCTAGCTGAACTCTATTGAGAAACACACTCTGCTTCTAATCCCGTTTCACTTTTTACACTTCGAGTCACGCATCCTCAAGGGGGTGGTCGGCTTGCATTCCAAGTACAATTTAAGCACCGTTCTTGGTGTAACACAGCAGGTCTTTTGAAGAGGCACAGGTCTCTAAGTCTCCCTCGCGCATCCTTGGTTTAGGCACTTTGCTGCACGCAGAAAACCGGTCGTAGAAAAAAGTTGATTCAGGGGAAGCCCCAGTGGGGATCGTGAATCTCTTTTGACGTGGTAGCATCAACATGTACTTATGCTGCGTGTCAACCTGGAAATGGGAGACTGAAGGCACAAAGCTTGTTTTCCCGTTTTGAAAGCTCCATTCATGCGGCCTCGAAGCTACCTGAAAAGCACTGTTGTTACCGTGCTTTTCCTTACAGCCGGCATGGCACATAGAAGAAAATGAGTTTTCTCGAAAGAAACCTTGTGCTTCCAGTTCCTACTTGGAACCTCACCCTGCTCTGCTCTATACCAAACGTGAAAGTCAATGTGAGCACTAGCCTCGAAGTAAGGCCCTGATTATGCTGGCAAAACGGGAGGCGTGCAGCAGCTCCATGAGGCCTTCATCGCTGTTCTGCTTTAGTTGAACGGTAGTCAGCTCTCCAAGACTCCTAGGGACTTTGCTTAAGCAACCGTTTCGGTACCAGAACACTGCGTAGAGCCAGGAAGCTTTGGTCCTGCGTGTATGCTGCGTGTGTACCTAGAAATTAGAGACTGATGGCACAAGGCTTGTTTTCCCATTAGGAAAGCTCCGTTCATGAGGCCTCGAAGCTACCTGAAAAGCATTGTTGTTGCCTGGGTTTTCGTCACTGCCGACATGGTTCTGAGAAGAAAATGAGTTTTCATGGAAGAAACCTTGTGCTTCCAGTTCCTTGTTGGAAGCTCACCCTGCTCTGCTCTATACCAAAAGTGAAAGCCAACGTGAGCCCTAGCCTCGAAGTAAGGCCCTGATTTGCCTTGCCAATGGGGAGGCGTGCAGCAGCTCCATGAGGCCTTCCTCACTGTTCTGCTTGAGTTTCACGGTAGTGAGCCTTTCAAGAGTCCTAGGGACCTTGCTTCAGCACCCATTTCAGTACCAGAATATTGAATAGACACAGGAAGCTCTAGTCCTGTTAAGCAACTTCCAGCCCCGTAGGCCTTTTGGAACACCCCAGTGTTGGCTAGAGAAAGGCAACACACTGCACTCTTCCTTGGCAGAGCCAGATTACCTCAGCTCCACACAGGATTCACGACCACACTTCTCGACTGTCCTCCATGCAGTGGATGTAACCTCATTCCCCTAGCTGAACTCTATTGAGAAACACACTCTGCTTCTAATCCCGTTTCACTTTTTACACTTCGAGTCACGCATCCTCAAGGGGGTGGTCGGCTTGCATTCCAAGTACAATATAAGCACCGTTCTTGGTGTAACACAGCAGGTCTTTTGAAGAGGCACAGGTCTCTAAGTCTCCCTCGCGCATCCTTGGTTTAGGCACTTTGCTGCACGCAGAAAACCGGTCGTAGAAAAAAGTTGATTCAGGGGAAGCCCCAGTGGGGATCGTGAATCTCTTTTGACGTGGTAGCATCAACATGTACTTATGCTGCGTGTCAACCTGGAAATGGGAGACTGAAGGCACAAAGCTTGTTTTCCCGTTTTGAAAGCTCCATTCATGCGGCCTCGAAGCTACCTGAAAAGCACTGTTGTTACCGTGCTTTTCCTTACAGCCGGCATGGCACATAGAAGAAAATGAGTTTTCTCGAAAGAAACCTTGTGCTTCCAGTTCCTACTTGGAACCTCACCCTGCTCTGCTCTATACCAAACGTGAAAGTCAATGTGAGCACTAGCCTCGAAGTAAGGCCCTGATTATGCTGGCAAAACGGGAGGCGTGCAGCAGCTCCATGAGGCCTTCATCGCTGTTCTGCTTTAGTTGAACGGTAGTCAGCTCTCCAAGACTCCTAGGGACTTTGCTTAAGCAACCGTTTCGGTACCAGAACACTGCGTAGAGCCAGGAAGCTTTGGTCCTGCGTGTATGCTGCGTGTGTACCTAGAAATTAGAGACTGATGGCACAAGGCTTGTTTTCCCATTAGGAAAACTCCGTTCATGTGGCCTGGAAGCTACCGGAAAAGCATTGTTGTTGGCGGGGTTTTAGTCACTGCCGGCATGGTTCTGAGAAGAAAATGAGTTTTTTCGTAAGAAACCTTGTGCTTCCAGTTCCTTGTAGGAAGCTCACCCTGCTCTGCTCTATACCTAAAGTGAAAGTCAACGTGAGACTTGCTTCGAAGTAAGGCCTTGATCATCCTTGCAAAACGGGAGGCGTGCAGCAGCTCCATGAGGCCTTCATCGTTGTTCTGCTTTAGTTTCACGGTAGTAAGCCTTTCAAGACTCCTAGGGACCTTGCTTCAGCCCCCGTTTCGGTACCAGAACACTGCGGAGAGCCAGGAAGCTCTGGTCCTGCGTGTATGCTGCGTGTCAACCTAGAAATTAGAGACTGATGGCACAAGGCTTGTTTTCCCATTAGGAAAGCTCCGTTCATGCGGCCTCGAAGCTACCTGAAAAGCATTGTTGTTGCCTGGGTTTTCGTCACTGCCGACATGGTTCTGAGAAGAAAATGAGTTTTCATGGAAGAAACCTTGTGCTTCCAGTTCCTTGTTGGAAGCTCACCCTGCTCTGCTCTATACCAAAAGTGAAAGCCAAGGTGAGCCCTAGCCTCGAAGTAAGGCCCTGATTTGCCTTGCCAATGGGGAGGCGTGCAGCAGCTCCATGAGTCCTTCCTCACTGTTCTGCTTGAGTTTCACGGTAGTAAGCCTTTCAAGACTCCTAGGGACCTTGCTTCAGCACCCGTTTCCGTACCAGAATATTGAGGAGACACAGGAAGCTCTAGTCCTGTTAAGCAACTTCCAGCCCCGTAGGCCTTTTGGAACACCCCAGTGTTGGCTAGAGAAAGGCAACACACTGCACTCTTCCTTGGCAGAGCCAGATTACCTCAGCTCCACACAGGATTCACGACCACACTTCTCGACTGTCCTCCATGCAGTGGATGTAACCTCATTCCCCTAGCTGAACTCTATTGAGAAAAACACTCTGCTTCTAATCCCGTTTCACTTTTTACACTTCGAGTCACGCATCCTCAAGGGGGTGGTCGGCTTGCATTCCAAGTACAATTTAAGCACAGTTCTTGGTGTAACACAGCAGGTCTTTTGAAGAGGCACAGGTCTCTAAGTCTCCCTCGCGCATCCTTTGTTTAGGCACTTTGCTGCACGCAGAAAACCGGTCGTAGAAAAAAGTTGATTCAGGGGAAGCCCCAGTGGGGATCGTGAATCTCTTTTGACGTGGTAGCATCAACATGTACTTATGCTGCGTGTCAACCTGGAAATGGGAGACTGAAGGCACAAAGCTTGTTTTCCCATTTTGAAAGCTCCATTCATGCGGCCTCGAAGCTACCTGAAAAGCACTGTTGTTACCGTGCTTTTCCTTACAGCCGGCATGGCACATAGAAGAAAATGAGTTTTCTCGAAAGAAACCTTGTGCTTCCAGTTCCTACTTGGAACCTCACCCTGCTCTGCTCTATACCAAACGTGAAAGTCAATGTGAGCACTAGCCTCGAAGTAAGGCCCTGATTATGCTGGCAAAACGGGAGGCGTGCAGCAGCTCCATGAGGCCTTCATCGCTGTTCTGCTTTAGTTGAACGGTAGTCAGCTCTCCAAGACTCCTAGGGACTTTGCTTAAGCAACCGTTTCGGTACCAGAACACTGCGTAGAGCCAGGAAGCTTTGGTCCTGCGTGTATGCTGCGTGTGTACCTAGAAATTAGAGACTGATGGCACAAGGCTTGTTTTCCCATTAGGAAAGCTCCGTTCATGCGGCCTCGAAGCTACCGGAAAAGCATTGTTGTTGGCGGGGTTTTAGTCACTGCCGGCATGGTTCTGAAGAGAAAATGAGTTTTTTCGTAAGAAACCTTGTGCTTCCAGTTCCTTGTAGGAAGCTCACCCTGCTCTGCTCTATACCTAAAGTGAAAGTCAACGTGAGACTTGTTTCGAAGTAAGGCTTTGATTATCCTTGCAAAACGGGAGGCGTGCAGCAGCTCCATGAGGCCTTCATCGTTGTTCTGCTTTAGTTTCACGGTAGTAAGCCTTTCAAGACTCCTAGGGACCTTGCTTCAGCACCCGTTTCGGTACCAGAACACTGCGGAGAGCCAGAAAGCTCTGGTCCTGCGTGTATGCTGCGTGTCAACCTAGAAATTAGAGACTGATGGCACAAGGCTTGTTTTCCCATTAGGAAAGCTCCGTTCATGAGGCCTCGAAGCTACCTGAAAAGCATTGTTGTTGCCTGGGTTATCGTCACTGCCGACATGGTTCTGAGAAGAAAATGAGTTTTCATGGAAGAAACCTTGTGCTTCCAGTTCCTTGTTGGAAGCTCACCCTGCTCTGCTCTATACCAAAAGTGAAAGCCAACGTGAGCCCTAGCCTCGAAGTAAGGCCCTGATTTGCCTTGCCAATGGGGAGGCGTGCAGCAGCTCCATGAGGCCTTCCTCACTGTTCTGCTTGAGTTTCACGGTAGTGAGCCTTTCAAGAGTCCTAGGGACCTTGCTTCAGCACCCATTTCAGTACCAGAATATTGAATAGACACAGGAAGCTCTAGTCCTGTTAAGCAACTTCCAGCCCCGTAGGCCTTTTGGAACACCCCAGTGTGGGCTAGAGAAAGGCAACACACTGCACTCTTCCTTGGCAGAGCCAGATTACCTCAGCTCCACACAGGATTCACGACCACACTTCTCGACTGTCCTCCATGCAGTGGATGTAACCTCATTCCCCTAGCTGAACTCTATTGAGAAACACACTCTGCTTCTAATCCCGTTTCACTTTTTACACTTCGAGTCACGCATCCTCAAGGGGGTGGTTGGCTTGCATTCCAAGTACAATTTAAGCACAGTTCTTGGTGTAACACAGCAGGTCTTTTGAAGAGGCACAGGTCTCTAAGTCTCCCTCGCGCATCCTTTGTTTAGGCACTTTGCTGCATGCAGAAAACCGGTCGTAGAAAAAAGTTGATTCAGGGGAAGCCCCAGTGGGGATCGTGAATCTCTTTTGACGTGGTAGCATCAACATGTACTTATGCTGCGTGTCAACCTGGAAATGGGAGACTGAAGGCACAAAGCTTGTTTTCCCGTTTTGAAAGCTCCATTCATGCGGCCTCGAAGCTACCTGAAAAGCACTGTTGTTACCGTGCTTTTCCTTACAGCCGGCATGGCACATAGAAGAAAATGAGTTTTCTCGAAAGAAACCTTGTGCTTCCAGTTCCTACTTGGAACCTCACCCTGCTCTGCTCTATACCAAACGTGAAAGTCAATGTGAGCACTAGCCTCGAAGTAAGGCCCTGATTATGCTGGCAAAACGGGAGGCGTGCAGCAGCTCCATGAGGCCTTCATCGCTGTTCTGCTTTAGTTGAACGGTAGTCAGCTCTCCAAGACTCCTAGGGACTTTGCTTAAGCAACCGTTTCGGTACCAGAACACTGCTTAGAGCCAGGAAGCTTTGGTCCTGCGTGTATGCTGCGTGTGTACCTAGAAATTAGAGACTGATGGCACAAGGCTTGTTTTCCCATTAGGAAAGCTCCGTTCATGCGGCCTCGAAGCTACCGGAAAAGCATTGTTGTTGGCAGGGTTTTAGTCACTGCCGGCATGGTTCTGAAGAGAAAATGAGTTTTTTCGTAAGAAACCTTGTGCTTCCAGTTCCTTGTAGGAAGCTCACCCTGCTCTGCTCTATACCTAAAGTGAAAGTCAACGTGAGACTTGCTTCGAAGTAAGGCTTTGATTATCCTTGCAAAACGGGAGGCGTGCAGCAGCTCCATGAGGCCTTCATCGTTGTTCTGCTTTAGTTTCACGGTAGTAAGCCTTTCAAGACTCCTAGGGACCTTGCTTCAGCACCCGTTTCGGTACCAGAACACTGCGGAGAGCCAGAAAGCTCTGGTGCTGCGTGTATGCTGCGTGTCAACCTAGAAATTAGAGACTGATGGCACAAGGCTTGTTTCCCATTAGGAAAGCTCCGTTCATGCGGCCTCGAAGCTACCTGAAAAGCATTGTTGTTACCTGGGTTATCGTCACTGCCGACATGGTTCTGAGAAGAAAATGAGTTTTCATGGAAGAAATCTTGTGCTTCCAGTTCCTTGTTGGAAGCTCACCCTGCTCTGCTCTATACCAAAAGTGAAAGCCAACGTGAGCCCTAGCCTCGAAGTAAGGCCCTGATTTGCCTTGCCAATGGGGAGGCGTGCAGCAGCTCCATGAGGCCTTCCTCACTGTTCTGCTTGAGTTTCACGGTAGTGAGCCTTTCAAGAGTCCTAGGGACCTTGCTTCAGCACCCATTTCAGTACCAGAATATTGAATAGACACAGAAAGCTCTAGTCCTGTTAAGCAACTTCCAGCCCCGTAGGCCTTTTGGAACACCCCAGTGTGGGCTAGAGAAAGGCAACACACTGCACTCTTCCTTGGCAGAGCCAGATTACCTCAGCTCCACACAGGATTCACGACCACACTTCTCGACTGTCCTCCATGCAGTGGATGTAACCTCATTCCCCTAGCTGAACTCTATTGAGAAACACACTCTGCTTCTAATCCCGTTTCACTTTTTACACTTCGAGTCACGCATCCTCAAGGGGGTGGTCGGCTTGCATTCCAAGTACAATTTAAGCACAGTTCTTGGTGTAACACAGCAGGTCTTTTGAAGAGGCACAGGTCTCTAAGTCTCCCTCGCGCATCCTTGGTTTAGGCACTTTGCTGCATGCAGAAAACCGGTCGTAGAAAAAAGTTGATTCAGGGGAAGCCCCAGTGGGGATCGTGAATCTCTTTTGACGTGGTAGCATCAACATGTACTTATGCTGCGTGTCAACCTGGAAATGGGAGACTGAAGGCACAAAGCTTGTTTTCCCGTTTTGAAAGCTCCATTTATGCGGCCTCGAAGCTACCTGAAAAGCACTGTTGTTACCGTGCTTTTCCTTACAGCCGGCATGGCACATAGAAGAAAATGAGTTTTCTCGAAAGAAACCTTGTGCTTCCAGTTCCTACTTGGAACCTCACGCTGCTCTGCTCTATACCAAACGTGAAAGTCAATGTGAGCACTAGCCTCGAAGTAAGGCCCTGATTATGCTGGCAAAACGGGAGGCGTGCAGCAGCTCCATGAGGCCTTCATCGCTGTTCTGCTTTAGTTGAACGGTAGTCAGCTCTCCAAGACTCCTAGGGACTTTGCTTAAGCAACCGTTTCGGTACCAGAACACTGCGTACAGCCAGGAAGCTTTGGTCCTGCGTGTATGCTGCGTGTGTACCTAGAAATTAGAGACTGATGGCACAAGGCTTGTTTTCCCATTAGGAAAGCTCCGTTCATGCGGCCTCGAAGCTACCGGAAAAGCATTGTTGTTGGCGGGGTTTTAGTCACTGCCGGCATGGTTCTGAAGAGAAAATGAGTTTTTTCGTAAGAAACCTTGTGCTTCCAGTTCCTTGTAGGAAGCTCACCCTGCTCTGCTCTATACCTAAAGTGAAAGTCAACGTGAGAGTTGCTTCGAAGTAAGGCTTTGATTATCCTTGCAAAACGGGAGGCGTGCAGCAGCTCCATGAGGCCTTCATCGTTGTTCTGCTTTAGTTTCACGGTAGTAAGCCTTTCAAGACTCCTAGGGACCTTGCTTCAGCCCCCGTTTCGGTACCAGAACACTGCGGAGAGCCAGAAAGCTCTGGTGCTGCGTGTATGCTGCGTGTCAACCTAGAAATTAGAGACTGATGGCACAAGGCTTGTTTTCCCATTAGGAAAGCTCCGTTCATGAGGCCTCGAAGCTACCTGAAAAGCATTGTTGTTGCCTGGGTTTTCGTCACTGCCGACATGGTTCTGAGAAGAAAATGAGTTTTCATGGAAGAAACCTTGTGCTTCCAGTTCCTTGTTGGAAGCTCACCCTGCTCTGCTCTATACCAAAAGTGAAAGCCAACGTGAGCCCTAGCCTCGAAGTAAGGCCCTGATTTGCCTTGCCAATGGGGAGGCGTGCAGCAGCTCCATGAGGCCTTCCTCACTGTTCTGCTTGAGTTTCACGGTAGTGAGCCTTTCAAGAGTCCTAGGGACCTTGCTTCAGCACCCATTTCAGTACCAGAATATTGAATAGACACAGGAAGCTCTAGTCCTGTTAAGCAACTTCCAGCCCCGTAGGCCTTTTGGAACACCCCAGTGCGGGCTAGAGAAAGGCAACACACTGCACTCTTCCTTGGCAGAGCCAGATTACCTCAGCTCCACACAGGATTCACGACCACACTTCTCGACTGTCCTCCATGCAGTGGATGTAACCTCATTCCCCTAGCTGAACTCTATTGAGAAACACACTCTGCTTCTAATCCCGTTTCACTTTTTACACTTCGAGTCACGCATCCTCAAGGGGGTGGTCGGCTTGCATTCCAAGTACAATTTAAGCACCGTTCTTGGTGTAACACAGCAGGTCTTTTGAAGAGGCACAGGTCTCTAAGTCTCCCTCGCGCATCCTTGGTTTAGGCACTTTGCTGCACGCAGAAAACCGGTCGTAGAAAAAAGTTGATTCAGGGGAAGCCCCAGTGGGGATCGTGAATCTCTTTTGACGTGGTAGCATCAACATGTACTTATGCTGCGTGTCAACCTGGAAATGGGAGACTGAAGGCACAAAGCTTGTTTTCCCGTTTTGAAAGCTCCATTCATGCGGCCTCGAAGCTACCTGAAAAGCACTGTTGTTACCGTGCTTTTCCTTACAGCCGGCATGGCACATAGAAGAAAATGAGTTTTCTCGAAAGAAACCTTGTGCTTCCAGTTCCTACTTGGAACCTCACCCTGCTCTGCTCTATACCAAACGTGAAAGTCAATGTGAGCACTAGCCTCGAAGTAAGGCCCTGATTATGCTGGCAAAACGGGAGGCGTGCAGCAGCTCCATGAGGCCTTCATCGCTGTTCTGCTTTAGTTGAACGGTAGTCAGCTCTCCAAGACTCCTAGGGACTTTGCTTAAGCAACCGTTTCGGTACCAGAACACTGCGTACAGCCAGGAAGCTTTGGTCCTGCGTGTATGCTGCGTGTCTACCTAGAAATTAGAGACTGATGGCACAAGGCTTGTTTTCCCATTATGAAAGCTCCGTTCATGCGGCCTCGAAGCTACTGGAAAAGCATTGTTGTTGGCGGGGTTTTAGTCACTGCCGGCATGGTTCTGAGAAGAAAATGAGTTTTTTCGTAAGAAACCTTGTGCTTCCAGTTCCTTGTAGGAAGCTCACCCTGCTCTGCTCTATACCTAAAGTGAAAGTCAACGTGAGACTTGCTTCGAAGTAAGGCCTTGATCATCCTTGCAAAACGGGAGGCGTGCAGCAGCTCCATGAGGCCTTCATCGTTGTTCTGCTTTAGTTTCACGGTAGTAAGCCTTTCAAGACTCCTAGGGGCCTTGCTTCAGCACCCGTTTCGGTACCAGAACACTGCGGAGAGCCAGGAAGCTCTGGTCCTGCGTGTATGCTGCGTGTCAACCTAGAAATTAGAGACTGATGGCACAAGGCTTGTTTTCCCATTAGGAAAGCTCCGTTCATGCGGCCTCGAAGCTACCTGAAAAGCATTGTTGTTGCCTGGGTTTTCGTCACTGCCGACATGGTTCTGAGAAGAAAATGAGTTTTCATGGAAGAAACCTTGTGCTTCCAGTTCCTTGTTGGAAGCTCACCCTGCTCTGCTCTATACCAAAAGTGAAAGCCAAGGTGAGCCCTAGCCTCGAAGTAAGGCCCTGATTTGCCTTGCCAATGGGGAGGCGTGCAGCAGCTCCATGAGGCCTTCCTCACTGTTCTGCTTGAGTTTCACGGTAGTAAGCCTTTCAAGACTCCTAGGGACCTTGCTTCAGCACCCGTTTCTGTACCAGAATATTGAGGAGACACAGGAAGCTCTAGTCCTGTTAAGCAACTTCCAGCCCCGTAGGCCTTTTGGAACACCCCAGTGTTGGCTAGAGAAAGGCAACACACTGCACTCTTCCTTGGCAGAGCCAGATTACCTCAGCTCCACACAGGATTCACGACCACACTTTTCGACTGTCCTCCATGCAGTGGATGTAACCTCATTCCCCTAGCTGAACTCTATTGAGAAAAACACTCTGCTTCTAATCCCGATTCAATTTTTACACTTCGAGTCACGCATCCTCAAGGGGGTGGTCGGCTTGCATTCCAAGTACAATTTAAGCACCGTTCTTGGTGTAACACAGCAGGTCTTTTGAAGAGGCACAGGTCTCTAAGTCTCCCTCGCGCATCCTTTGTTTAGGCACTTTGCTGCACGCAGAAAACCGGTCGTAGAAAAAAGTTGATTCAGGGGAAGCCCCAGTGGGAATCGTGAATCTCCTTTGACGTGGTAGCATCAACATGTACTTATGCTGCGTGTCAACCTGGAAATGGGAGACTGAAGGCACAAAGCTTGTTTTCCCGTTTTGAAAGCTCCATTCATGCGGCCTCGAAGCTACCTGAAAAGCACTGTTGTTACCGTGCTTTTCCTTACAGCCGGCATGGCACATAGAAGAAAATGAGTTTTCTCGAAAGAAACCTTGTGCTTCCAGTTCCTACTTGGAACCTCACCCTGCTCTGCTCTATACCAAACGTGAAAGTCAATGTGAGCACTAGCCTCGAAGTAAGGCCCTGATTATGCTGGCAAAACGGGAGGCGTGCAGCAGCTCCATGAGGCCTTCATCGCTGTTCTGCTTTAGTTGAACGGTAGTCAGCTCTCCAAGACTCCTAGGGACTTTGCTTAAGCAACCGTTTCGGTACCAGAACACTGCGTACAGCCAGGAAGCTTTGGTCCTGCGTGTATGCTGCGTGTCTACCTAGAAATTAGAGACTGATGGCACAAGGCTTGTTTTCCCATTATGAAAGCTCCGTTCATGCGGCCTCGAAGCTACTGGAAAAGCATTGTTGTTGGCGGGGTTTTAGTCACTGCCGGCATGGTTCTGAGAAGAAAATGAGTTTTTTCGTAAGAAACCTTGTGCTTCCAGTTCCTTGTAGGAAGCTCACCCTGCTCTGCTCTATACCTAAAGTGAAAGTCAACGTGAGACTTGCTTCGAAGTAAGGCCTTGATCATCCTTGCAAAACGGGAGGCGCGCAGCAGCTCCATGAGGCCTTCATCGTTGTTCTGCTTTAGTTTCACGGTAGTAAGCCTTTCAAGACTCCTAGGGGCCTTGCTTCAGCACCCGTTTCGGTACCAGAACACTGCGGAGAGCCAGGAAGCTCTGGTCCTGCGTGTATGCTGCGTGTCAACCTAGAAATTAGAGACTGATGGCACAAGGCTTGTTTTCCCATTAGGAAAGCTCCGTTCATGCGGCCTCGAAGCTACCTGAAAAGCATTGTTGTTGCCTGGGTTTTCGTCACTGCCGACATGGTTCTGAGAAGAAAATGAGTTTTCATGGAAGAAACCTTGTGCTTCCAGTTCCTTGTTGGAAGCTCACCCTGCTCTGCTCTATACCAAAAGTGAAAGCCAAGGTGAGCCCTAGCCTCGAAGTAAGGCCCTGATTTGCCTTGCCAATGGGGAGGCGTGCAGCAGCTCCATGAGGCCTTCCTCACTGTTCTGCTTGAGTTTCACGGTAGTAAGCCTTTCAAGACTCCTAGGGACCTTGCTTCAGCACCCGTTTCTGTACCAGAATATTGAGGAGACACAGGAAGCTCTAGTCCTGTTAAGCAACTTCCAGCCCCGTAGGCCTTTTGGAACACCCCAGTGTTGGCTAGAGAAAGGCAACACACTGCACTCTTCCTTGGCAGAGCCAGATTACCTCAGCTCCACACAGGATTCACGACCACACTTCTCGACTGTCCTCCATGCAGTGGATGTAACCTCATTCCCCTAGCTGAACTCTATTGAGAAAAACACTCTGCTTCTAATCCCGATTCAATTTTTACACTTCGAGTCACGCATCCTCAAGGGGGTGGTCGGCTTGCATTCCAAGTACAATTTAAGCACCGTTCTTGGTGTAACACAGCAGGTCTTTTGAAGAGGCACAGGTCTCTAAGTCTCCCTCGCGCATCCTTTGTTTAGGCACTTTGCTGCACGCAGAAAACCGGTCGTAGAAAAAAGTTGATTCAGGGGAAGCCCCAGTGGGAATCGTGAATCTCCTTTGACGTGGTAGCATCAACATGTACTTATGCTGCGTGTCAACCTGGAAATGGGAGACTGAAGGCACAAAGCTTGTTTTCCCGTTTTGAAAGCTCCATTCATGCGGCCTCGAAGCTACCTGAAAAGCAGTGTTGTTACCGTGCTTTTCCTTACAGCCGGCATGGCACATAGAAGAAAATGAGTTTTCTCGAAAGAAACCTTGTGCTTCCAGTTCCTACTTGGAACCTCACCCTGCTCTGCTCTATACGAAACGTGAAAGTCAATGTGAACACTAGCCTCGAAGTAAGGCCCTGATTATGCTGGCAAAACGGGAGGCGTGCAGCAGCTCCATGAGGCCTTCATCGCTGTTCTGCTTTAGTTGAACGGTAGTAAGCTCTCCAAGACTCCTAGGGACTTTGCTTAAGCAACCGTTTCGGTACCAGAACACTGCGTAGAGCCAGGAAGCTTTGGTCCTGCGTATATGCTGCGTGTGTACCTAGAAATTAGAGACTGATGGCACAAGGCTTGTTTTCCCATTAGGAAAACTCCGTTCATGTGGCCTGGAAGCTACCGGAAAAGCATTGTTGTTGGCGGGGTTTTAGTCACTGCCGGCATGGTTCTGAGAAGAAAATGAGTTTTTTCGTAAGAAACCTTGTGCTTCCAGTTCCTTGTAGGAAGCTCACCCTGCTCTGCTCTATACCTAAAGTGAAAGTCAACGTGAGACTTGCTTCGAAGTAAGGCCTTGATCATCCTTGCAAAACGGGAGGCGTGCAGCAGCTCCATGAGTCCTTCATCGTTGTTCTGCTTTAGTTTCACGGTAGTAAGCCTTTCAAGACTCCTAGGGACCTTGCTTCAGCACCCGTTTCGGTACCAGAACACTGCGGAGAGCCAGGAAGCTCTGGTCCTGCGTGTATGCTGCGTGTCAACCTAGAAATTAGAGACTGATGGCACAAGGCTTGTTTTCCCATTAGGAAAGCTCCGTTCATGCGGCCTCGAAGCTACCTGAAAAGCATTGTTGTTGCCTGGGTTTTCGTCACTGCCGACATGGTTCTGAGAAGAAAATGAGTTTTCATGGAAGAAACCTTGTGCTTCCAGTTCCTTGTTGGAAGCTCACCCTGCTCTGCTCTATACCAAAAGTGAAAGCCAAGGTGAGCCCTAGCCTCGAAGTAAGGCCCTGATTTGCCTTGCCAATGGGGAGGCGTGCAGCAGCTCCATGAGGCCTTCCTCACTGTTCTGCTTGAGTTTCACGGTAGTAAGCCTTTCAAGACTCCTAGGGACCTTGCTTCAGCACCCGTTTCCGTACCAGAATATTGAGGAGACACAGGAAGCTCTAGTCCTGTTAAGCAACTTCCAGCCCCGTAGGCCTTTTGGAACACCCCAGTGTTGGCTAGAGAAAGGCAACACACTGCACTCTTCCTTGGCAGAGCCAGATTACCTCAGCTCCACACAGGATTCACGACCACACTTCTCGACTGTCCTCCATGCAGTGGATGTAACCTCATTCCCCTAGCTGAACTCTATTGAGAAAAACACTCTGCTTCTAATCCCGTTTCACTTTTTACACTTCGAGTCACGCATCCTCAAGGGGGTGGTCGGCTTGCATTCCAAGTACAATTTAAGCACAGTTCTTGGTGTAACACAGCAGGTCTTTTGAAGAGGCACAGGTCTCTAAGTCTCCCTCGCGCATCCTTTGTTTAGGCACTTTGCTGCATGCAGAAAACCGGTCGTAGAAAAAAGTTGATTCAGGGGAATCCCCAGTGGGGATCGTGAATCTCTTTTGACGTGGTAGCATCAACATGTACTTATGCTGCGTGTCAACCTGGAAATGGGAGACTGAAGGCACAAAGCTTGTTTTCCCGTTTTGAAAGCTCCATTCATGCGGCCTCGAAGCTACCTGAAAAGCACTGTTGTTACCGTGCTTTTCCTTACAGCCGGCATGGCACATAGAAGAAAATGAGTTTTCTCGAAAGAAACCTTGTGCTTCCAGTTCCTACTTGGAACCTCACCCTGCTCTGCTCTATACCAAACGTGAAAGTCAATGTGAGCACTAGCCTCGAAGTAAGGCCCTGATTATGCTGGCAAAACGGGAGGCGTGCAGCAGCTCCATGAGGCCTTCATCGCTGTTCTGCTTTAGTTGAACGGTAGTCAGCTCTCCAAGACTCCTAGGGACTTTGCTTAAGCAACCGTTTCGGTACCAGAACACTGCGTACAGCCAGGAAGCTTTGGTCCTGCGTGTATGCTGCGTGTCTACCTAGAAATTAGAGACTGATGGCACAAGGCTTGTTTTCCCATTAGGAAAGCTCCGTTCATGCGGCCTCGAAGCTACCGGAAAAGCATTGTTGTTGGCGGGGTTTTAGTCACTGCCGGCATGGTTCTGAAGAGAAAATGAGTTTTTTCGTAAGAAACCTTGTGCTTCCAGTTCCTTGTAGGAAGCTCACCCTGCTCTGCTCTATACCTAAAGTGAAAGTCAACGTGAGACTTGCTTCGAAGTAAGGCTTTGATTATCCTTGCAAAACGGGAGGCGTGCAGCAGCTCCATGAGGCCTTCATCGTTGTTCTGCTTTAGTTTCACGGTAGTAAACCTTTCAAGACTCCTAGGGACCTTGCTTCAGCACCCGTTTCGGTACCAGAACACTGCGGAGAGCCAGAAAGCTCTGGTGCTGCGTGTATGCTGCGTGTCAACCTAGAAATTAGAGACTGATGGCACAAGGCTTGTTTTCCCATTAGGAAAGCTCCGTTCATGAGGCCTCGAAGCTACCTGAAAAGCAGTGTTGTTGCCTGGGTTATCGTCACTGCCGACATGGTTCTGAGAAGAAAATGAGTTTTCATGGAAGAAACCTTGTGCTTCCAGTTCCTTGTTGGAAGCTCACCCTGCTCTGCTCTATACCAAAAGTGAAAGCCAACGTGAGCCCTAGCCTCGAAGTAAGGCCCTGATTTGCCTTGCCAATGGGGAGGCGTGCAGCAGCTCCATGAGGCCTTCCTCACTGTTCTGCTTGAGTTTCACGGTAGTGAGCCTTTCAAGAGTCCTAGGGACCTTGCTTCAGCACCCATTTCAGTACCAGAATATTGAATAGACACAGGAAGCTCTAGTCCTGTTAAGCAACTTCCAGCCCCGTAGGCCTTTTGGAACACCCCAGTGTGGGCTAGAGAAAGGCAACACACTGCACTCTTCCTTGGCAGAGCCAGATTACCTCAGCTCCACACAGGATTCACGACCACACTTCTCGACTGTCCTCCATGCAGTGGATGTAACCTCATTCCCCTAGCTGAACTCTATTGAGAAACACACTCTGCTTCTAATCCCGTTTCACTTTTTACACTTCGAGTCACGCATCCTCAAGGGGGTGGTCGGCTTGCATTCCAAGTACAATTTAAGCACCGTTCTTGGTGTAACACAGCAGGTCTTTTGAAGAGGCACAGGTCTCTAAGTCTCCCTCGCGCATCCTTGGTTTAGGCACTTTGCTGCACGCAGAAAACCGGTCGTAGAAAAAAGTTGATTCAGGGGAAGCCCCAGTGGGGATCGTGAATCTCTTTTGACGTGGTAGCATCAACATGTACTTATGCTGCGTGTCAACCTGGAAATGGGAGACTGAAGGCACAAAGCTTGTTTTCCCGTTTTGAAAGCTCCATTCATGCGGCCTCGAAGCTACCTGAAAAGCACTGTTGTTACCGTGCTTTTCCTTACAGCCGGCATGGCACATAGAAGAAAATGAGTTTTCTCGAAAGAAACCTTGTGCTTCCAGTTCCTACTTGGAACCTCACCCTGCTCTGCTCTATACCAAACGTGAAAGTCAATGTGAGCACTAGCCTCGAAGTAAGGCCCTGATTATGCTGGCAAAACGGGAGGCGTGCAGCAGCTCCATGAGGCCTTCATCGCTGTTCTGCTTTAGTTGAACGGTAGTCAGCTCTCCAAGACTCCTAGGGACTTTGCTTAAGCAACCGTTTCGGTACCAGAACACTGCGTAGAGCCAGGAAGCTTTGGTCCTGCGTGTATGCTGCGTGTGTACCTAGAAATTAGAGACTGATGGCACAAGGCTTGTTTTCCCATTAGGAAAGCTCCGTTCATGCGGCCTCGAAGCTACCGGAAAAGCATTGTTGTTGGCGGGGTTTTAGTCACTGCCGGCATGGTTCTGAAGAGAAAATGAGATTTTTCGTAAGAAACCTTGTGCTTCCAGTTCCTTGTAGGAAGCTCACCCTGCTCTGCTCTATACCTAAAGTGAAAGTCAACGTGAGACTTGCTTCGAAGTAAGGCTTTGATTATCCTTGCAAAACGGGAGGCGTGCAGCAGCTCCATGAGGCCTTCATCGTTGTTCTGCTTTAGTTTCACGGTAGTAAGCCTTTCAAGACTCCTCGGGACCTTGCTTCAGCACCCGTTTCGGTACCAGAACACTGCGGAGAGCCAGAAAGCTCTGGTGCTGCGTGTATGCTGCGTGTCAACCTAGAAATTAGAGACTGATGGCACAAGGCTTGTTTTCCCATTAGGAAAGCTCCGTTCATGAGGCCTCGAAGCTACCTGAAAAGCATTGTTGTTGCCTGGGTTTTCGTCACTGCCGACATGGTTCTGAGAAGAAAATGAGTTTTCATGGAAGAAACCTTGTGCTTCCAGTTCCTTGTTGGAAGCTCACCCTGCTCTGCTCTATACCAAAAGTGAAAGCCAACGTGAGCCCTAGCCTCGAAGTAAGGCCCTGATTTGCCTTGCCAATGGGGAGGCGTGCAGCAGCTCCATGAGGCCTTCCTCACTGTTCTGCTTGAGTTTCACGGTAGTGAGCCTTTCAAGAGTCCTAGGGACCTTGCTTCAGCACCCATTTCAGTACCAGAATATTGAATAGACACAGGAAGCTCTAGTCCTGTTAAGCAACTTCCAGCCCCGTAGGCCTTTTGGAACACCCCAGTGTGGGCTAGAGAAAGGCAACACACTGCACTCTTCCTTGGCAGAGCCAGATTACCTCAGCTCCACACAGGATTCACGACCACACTTCTCGACTGTCCTCCATGCAGTGGATGTAACCTCATTCCCCTAGCTGAACTCTATTGAGAAACACACTCTGCTTCTAATCCCGTTTCACTTTTTACACTTCGAGTCACGCATCCTCAAGGGGGTGGTCGGCTTGCATTCCAAGTACAATTTAAGCACCGTTCTTGGTGTAACACAGCAGGTCTTTTGAAGAGGCACAGGTCTCTAAGTCTCCCTCGCGCATCCTTGGTTTAGGCACTTTGCTGCACGCAGAAAACCGGTCGTAGAAAAAAGTTGATTCAGGGGAAGCCCCAGTGGGGATCGTGAATCTCTTTTGACGTGGTAGCATCAACATGTACTTATGCTGCGTGTCAACCTGGAAATGGGAGACTGAAGGCACAAAGCTTGTTTTCCCGTTTTGAAAGCTCCATTCATGCGGCCTCGAAGCTACCTGAAAAGCACTGTTGTTACCGTGCTTTTCCTTACAGCCGGCATGGCACATAGAAGAAAATGAGTTTTCTCGAAAGAAACCTTGTGCTTCCAGTTCCTACTTAGAACCTCACCCTGCTCTGCTCTATACCAAACGTGAAAGTCAATGTGAGCACTAGCCTCGAAGTAAGGCCCTGATTATGCTGGCAAAACGGGAGGCGTGCAGCAGCTCCATGAGGCCTTCATCGCTGTTCTGCTTTAGTTGAACGGTAGTCAGCTCTCCAAGACTCCTAGGGACTTTGCTTAAGCAACCGTTTCGGTACCAGAACACTGCGTACAGCCAGGAAGCTTTGGTCCTGCGTGTATGCTGCGTGTGTACCTAGAAATTAGAGACTGATGGCACAAGGCTTGTTTTCCCATTATGAAAGCTCCGTTCATGCGGCCTCGAAGCTACCGGAAAAGCATTGTTGTTGGCGGGGTTTTAGTCACTGCCGGCATGGTTCTGAGAAGAAAATGAGTTTTTTCGTAAGAAACCTTGTGCTTCCAGTTCCTTGTAGGAAGCTCACCCTGCTCTGCTCTATACCTAAAGTGAAAGTCAACGTGAGACTTGCTTCGAAGTAAGGCCTTGATCATCCTTGCAAAACGGGAGGCGTGCAGCAGCTCCATGAGGCCTTCATCGTTGTTCTGCTTTAGTTTCACGGTAGTAAGCCTTTCAAGACTCCTAGGGACCTTGCTTCAGCACCCGTTTCGGTACCAGAACACTGCGGAGAGCCAGGAAGCTCTGGTCCTGCGTGTATGCTGCGTGTCAACCTAGAAATTAGAGACTGATGGCACAAGGCTTGTTTTCCCATTAGGAAAGCTCCGTTCATGCGGCCTCGAAGCTACCTGAAAAGCATTGTTGTTGCCTGGGTTTTCGTCACTGCCGACATGGTTCTGAGAAGAAAATGAGTTTTCATGGAAGAAACCTTGTGCTTCCAGTTCCTTGTTGGAAGCTCACCCTGCTCTGCTCTATACCAAAAGTGAAAGCCAAGGTGAGCCCTAGCCTCGAAGTAAGGCCCTGATTTGCCTTGCCAATGGGGAGGCGTGCAGCAGCTCCATGAGGCCTTCCTCACTGTTCTGCTTGAGTTTCACGGTAGTAAGCCTTTCAAGACTCCTAGGGACCTTGCTTCAGCACCCGTTTCCGTACCAGAATATTGAGGAGACACAGGAAGCTCTAGTCCTGTTAAGCAACTTCCAGCCCCGTAGGCCTTTTGGAACACCCCAGTGTTGGCTAGAGAAAGGCAACACACTGCACTCTTCCTTGGCAGAGCCAGATTACCTCAGCTCCACACAGGATTCACGACCACACTTCTCGACTGTCCTCCATGCAGTGGATGTAACCTCATTCCCCTAGCTGAACTCTATTGAGAAAAACACTCTGCTTCTAATCCCGTTTCACTTTTTACACTTCGAGTCACGCATCCTCAAGGGGGTGGTCGGCTTGCATTCCAAGTACAATTTAAGCACAGTTCTTGGTGTAACACAGCAGGTCTTTTGAAGAGGCACAGGTCTCTAAGTCTCCCTCGCGCATCCTTTGTTTAGGCACTTTGCTGCATGCAGAAAACCGGTCGTAGAAAAAAGTTGATTCAGGGGAATCCCCAGTGGGGATCGTGAATCTCTTTTGACGTGGTAGCATCAACATGTACTTATGCTGCGTGTCAACCTGGAAATGGGAGACTGAAGGCACAAAGCTTGTTTTCCCGTTTTGAAAGCTCCATTCATGCGGCCTCGAAGCTACCTGAAAAGCACTGTTGTTACCGTGCTTTTCCTTACAGCCGGCATGGCACATAGAAGAAAATGAGTTTTCTCGAAAGAAACCTTGTGCTTCCAGTTCCTACTTGGAACCTCACCCTGCTCTGCTCTATACCAAACGTGAAAGTCAATGTGAGCACTAGCCTCGAAGTAAGGCCCTGATTATGCTGGCAAAACGGGAGGCGTGCAGCAGCTCCATGAGGCCTTCATCGCTGTTCTGCTTTAGTTGAACGGTAGTCAGCTCTCCAAGACTCCTAGGGACTTTGCTTAAGCAACCGTTTCGGTACCAGAACACTGCGTAGAGCCAGGAAGCTTTGGTCCTGCGTGTATGCTGCGTGTGTACCTAGAAATTAGAGACTGATGGCACAAGGCTTGTTTTCCCATTAGGAAAGCTCCGTTCATGCGGCCTCGAAGCTACCGGAAAAGCATTGTTGTTGGCGGGGTTTTAGTCACTGCCGGCATGGTTCTGAAGAGAAAATGAGTTTTTTCGTAAGAAACCTTGTGCTTCCAGTTCCTTGTAGGAAGCTCACCCTGCTCTGCTCTATACCTAAAGTGAAAGTCAACGTGAGACTTGCTTCGAAGTAAGGCTTTGATTATCCTTGCAAAACGGGAGGCGTGCAGCAGCTCCATGAGGCCTTCATCGTTGTTCTGCTTTAGTTTCACGGTAGTAAGCCTTTCAAGACTCCTAGGGACCTTGCTTCAGCCCCCGTTTCGGTACCAGAACACTGCGGAGAGCCAGAAAGCTCTGGTGCTGCGTGTATGCTGCGTGTCAACCTAGAAATTAGAGACTGATGGCACAAGGCTTGTTTTCCCATTAGGAAAGCTCCGTTCATGAGGCCTCGAAGCTACCTGAAAAGCAGTGTTGTTGCCTGGGTTATCGTCACTGCCGACATGGTTCTGAGAAGAAAATGAGTTTTCATGGAAGAAACCTTGTGCTTCCAGTTCCTTGTTGGAAGCTCACCCTGCTCTGCTCTATACCAAAAGTGAAAGCCAACGTGAGCCCTAGCCTCGAAGTAAGGCCCTGATTTGCCTTGCCAATGGGGAGGCGTGCAGCAGCTCCATGAGGCCTTCCTCACTGTTCTGCTTGAGTTTCACGGTAGTGAGCCTTTCAAGAGTCCTAGGGACCTTGCTTCAGCACCCATTTCAGTACCAGAATATTGAATAGACACAGGAAGCTCTAGTCCTGTTAAGCAACTTCCAGCCCCGTAGGCCTTTTGGAACACCCCAGTGTGGGCTAGAGAAAGGCAACACACTGCACTCTTCCTTGGCAGAGCCAGATTACCTCAGCTCCACACAGGATTCACGACCACACTTCTCGACTGTCCTCCATGCAGTGGATGTAACCTCATTCCCCTAGCTGAACTCTATTGAGAAACACACTCTGCTTCTAATGCCGTTTCACTTTTTACACTTCGAGTCACGCATCCTCAAGGGGGTGGTCGGCTTGCATTCCAAGTACAATTTAAGCACCGTTCTTGGTGTAACACAGCAGGTGTTTTGAAGAGGCACAGGTCTCTAAGTCTCCCTCGTGCATCCTTGGTTTAGGCACTTTGCTGCACGCAGAAAACCGGTCGTAGAAAAAAGTTGATTCAGGGGAAGCCCCAGTGGGGATCGTGAATCTCTTTTGACGTGGTAGCATCAACATGTACTTATGCTGCGTGTCAACCTGGAAATGGGAGACTGAAGGCACAAAGCTTGTTTTCCCGTTTTGAAAGCTCCATTCATGCGGCCTCGAAGCTACCTGAAAAGCACTGTTGTTACCGTGCTTTTCCTTACAGCCGGCATGGCACATAGAAGAAAATGAGTTTTCTCGAAAGAAACCTTGTGCTTCCAGTTCCTACTTGGAACCTCACCCTGCTCTGCTCTATACCAAACGTGAAAGTCAATGTGAGCACTAGCCTCGAAGTAAGGCCCTGATTATGCTGGCAAAACGGGAGGCGTGCAGCAGCTCCATGAGGCCTTCATCGCTGTTCTGCTTTAGTTGAACGGTAGTCAGCTCTCCAAGACTCCTAGGGACTTTGCTTAAGCAACCGTTTCGGTACCAGAACACTGCTTAGAGCCAGGAAGCTTTGGTCCTGCGTGTATGCTGCGTGTGTACCTAGAAATTAGAGACTGATGGCACAAGGCTTGTTTTCCCATTAGGAAAGCTCCGTTCATGCGGCCTCGAAGCTACCGGAAAAGCATTGTTGTTGGCAGGGTTTTAGTCACTGCCGGCATGGTTCTGAAGAGAAAATGAGTTTTTTCGTAAGAAACCTTGTGCTTCCAGTTCCTTGTAGGAAGCTCACCCTGCTCTGCTCTATACCTAAAGTGAAAGTCAACGTGAGACTTGCTTCGAAGTAAGGCTTTGATTATCCTTGCAAAACGGGAGGCGTGCAGCAGCTCCATGAGGCCTTCATCGTTGTTCTGCTTTAGTTTCACGGTAGTAAGCCTTTCAAGACTCCTAGGGACCTTGCTTCAGCACCCGTTTCGGTACCAGAACACTGCGGAGAGCCAGAAAGCTCTGGTGCTGCGTGTATGCTGCGTGTCAACCTAGAAATTAGAGACTGATGGCACAAGGCTTGTTTCCCATTAGGAAAGCTCCGTTCATGCGGCCTCGAAGCTACCTGAAAAGCATTGTTGTTACCTGGGTTATCGTCACTGCCGACATGGTTCTGAGAAGAAAATGAGTTTTCATGGAAGAAATCTTGTGCTTCCAGTTCCTTGTTGGAAGCTCACCCTGCTCTGCTCTATACCAAAAGTGAAAGCCAACGTGAGCCCTAGCCTCGAAGTAAGGCCCTGATTTGCCTTGCCAATGGGGAGGCGTGCAGCAGCTCCATGAGGCCTTCCTCACTGTTCTGCTTGAGTTTCACGGTAGTGAGCCTTTCAAGAGTCCTAGGGACCTTGCTTCAGCACCCATTTCAGTACCAGAATATTGAATAGACACAGAAAGCTCTAGTCCTGTTAAGCAACTTCCAGCCCCGTAGGCCTTTTGGAACACCCCAGTGTGGGCTAGAGAAAGGCAACACACTGCACTCTTCCTTGGCAGAGCCAGATTACCTCAGCTCCACACAGGATTCACGACCACACTTCTCGACTGTCCTCCATGCAGTGGATGTAACCTCATTCCCCTAGCTGAACTCTATTGAGAAACACACTCTGCTTCTAATCCCGTTTCACTTTTTACACTTCGAGTCACGCATCCTCAAGGGGGTGGTCGGCTTGCATTCCAAGTACAATTTAAGCACCGTTCTTGGTGTAACACAGCAGGTCTTTTGAAGAGGCACAGGTCTCTAAGTCTCCCTCGCGCATCCTTGGTTTAGGCACTTTGCTGCATGCAGAAAACCGGTCGTAGAAAAAAGTTGATTCAGGGGAAGCCCCAGTGGGGATCGTGAATCTCTTTTGACGTGGTAGCATCAACATGTACTTATGCTGCGTGTCAACCTGGAAATGGGAGACTGAAGGCACAAAGCTTGTTTTCCCGTTTTGAAAGCTCCATTTATGCGGCCTCGAAGCTACCTGAAAAGCACTGTTGTTACCGTGCTTTTCCTTACAGCCGGCATGGCACATAGAAGAAAATGAGTTTTCTCGAAAGAAACCTTGTGCTTCCAGTTCCTACTTGGAACCTCACGCTGCTCTGCTCTATACCAAACGTGAAAGTCAATGTGAGCACTAGCCTCGAAGTAAGGCCCTGATTATGCTGGCAAAACGGGAGGCGTGCAGCAGCTCCATGAGGCCTTCATCGCTGTTCTGCTTTAGTTGAACGGTAGTCAGCTCTCCAAGACTCCTAGGGACTTTGCTTAAGCAACCGTTTCGGTACCAGAACACTGCGTACAGCCAGGAAGCTTTGGTCCTGCGTGTATGCTGCGTGTGTACCTAGAAATTAGAGACTGATGGCACAAGGCTTGTTTTCCCATTAGGAAAGCTCCGTTCATGCGGCCTCGAAGCTACCGGAAAAGCATTGTTGTTG
The DNA here is from genome assembly GCF_028564815.1 of Eubalaena glacialis. Lineage (NCBI taxonomy): Eukaryota > Metazoa > Chordata > Mammalia > Artiodactyla > Balaenidae > Eubalaena > Eubalaena glacialis. The sequence goes on from NC_083731.1 coordinate 45,718,334, forward strand.
GCGGGGTTTTAGTCACTGCCGGCATGGTTCTGAAGAGAAAATGAGTTTTTTCGTAAGAAACCTTGTGCTTCCAGTTCCTTGTAGGAAGCTCACCCTGCTCTGCTCTATACCTAAAGTGAAAGTCAACGTGAGAGTTGCTTCGAAGTAAGGCTTTGATTATCCTTGCAAAACGGGAGGCGTGCAGCAGCTCCATGAGGCCTTCATCGTTGTTCTGCTTTAGTTTCACGGTAGTAAGCCTTTCAAGACTCCTAGGGACCTTGCTTCAGCCCCCGTTTCGGTACCAGAACACTGCGGAGAGCCAGAAAGCTCTGGTGCTGCGTGTATGCTGCGTGTCAACCTAGAAATTAGAGACTGATGGCACAAGGCTTGTTTTCCCATTAGGAAAGCTCCGTTCATGAGGCCTCGAAGCTACCTGAAAAGCATTGTTGTTGCCTGGGTTTTCGTCACTGCCGACATGGTTCTGAGAAGAAAATGAGTTTTCATGGAAGAAACCTTGTGCTTCCAGTTCCTTGTTGGAAGCTCACCCTGCTCTGCTCTATACCAAAAGTGAAAGCCAACGTGAGCCCTAGCCTCGAAGTAAGGCCCTGATTTGCCTTGCCAATGGGGAGGCGTGCAGCAGCTCCATGAGGCCTTCCTCACTGTTCTGCTTGAGTTTCACGGTAGTGAGCCTTTCAAGAGTCCTAGGGACCTTGCTTCAGCACCCATTTCAGTACCAGAATATTGAATAGACACAGGAAGCTCTAGTCCTGTTAAGCAACTTCCAGCCCCGTAGGCCTTTTGGAACACCCCAGTGCGGGCTAGAGAAAGGCAACACACTGCACTCTTCCTTGGCAGAGCCAGATTACCTCAGCTCCACACAGGATTCACGACCACACTTCTCGACTCTCCTCCATGCAGTGGATGTAACCTCATTCCCCTAGCTGAACTCTATTGAGAAACACACTCTGCTTCTAATCCCGTTTCACTTTTTACACTTCGAGTCACGCATCCTCAAGGGGGTGGTCGGCTTGCATTCCAAGTACAATTTAAGCACCGTTCTTGGTGTAACACAGCAGGTCTTTTGAAGAGGCACAGGTCTCTAAGTCTCCCTCGCGCATCCTTGGTTTAGGCACTTTGCTGCACGCAGAAAACCGGTCGTAGAAAAAAGTTGATTCAGGGGAAGCCCCAGTGGGGATCGTGAATCTCTTTTGACGTGGTAGCATCAACATGTACTTATGCTGCGTGTCAACCTGGAAATGGGAGACTGAAGGCACAAAGCTTGTTTTCCCGTTTTGAAAGCTCCATTCATGCGGCCTCGAAGCTACCTGAAAAGCACTGTTGTTACCGTGCTTTTCCTTACAGCCGGCATGGCACATAGAAGAAAATGAGTTTTCTCGAAAGAAACCTTGTGCTTCCAGTTCCTACTTGGAACCTCACCCTGCTCTGCTCTATACCAAACGTGAAAGTCAATGTGAGCACTAGCCTCGAAGTAAGGCCCTGATTATGCTGGCAAAACGGGAGGCGTGCAGCAGCTCCATGAGGCCTTCATCGCTGTTCTGCTTTAGTTGAACGGTAGTCAGCTCTCCAAGACTCCTAGGGACTTTGCTTAAGCAACCGTTTCGGTACCAGAACACTGCGTACAGCCAGGAAGCTTTGGTCCTGCGTGTATGCTGCGTGTCTACCTAGAAATTAGAGACTGATGGCACAAGGCTTGTTTTCCCATTATGAAAGCTCCGTTCATGCGGCCTCGAAGCTACTGGAAAAGCATTGTTGTTGGCGGGGTTTTAGTCACTGCCGGCATGGTTCTGAGAAGAAAATGAGTTTTTTCGTAAGAAACCTTGTGCTTCCAGTTCCTTGTAGGAAGCTCACCCTGCTCTGCTCTATACCTAAAGTGAAAGTCAACGTGAGACTTGCTTCGAAGTAAGGCCTTGATCATCCTTGCAAAACGGGAGGCGTGCAGCAGCTCCATGAGGCCTTCATCGTTGTTCTGCTTTAGTTTCACGGTAGTAAGCCTTTCAAGACTCCTAGGGGCCTTGCTTCAGCACCCGTTTCGGTACCAGAACACTGCGGAGAGCCAGGAAGCTCTGGTCCTGCGTGTATGCTGCGTGTCAACCTAGAAATTAGAGACTGATGGCACAAGGCTTGTTTTCCCATTAGGAAAGCTCCGTTCATGCGGCCTCGAAGCTACCTGAAAAGCATTGTTGTTGCCTGGGTTTTCGTCACTGCCGACATGGTTCTGAGAAGAAAATGAGTTTTCATGGAAGAAACCTTGTGCTTCCAGTTCCTTGTTGGAAGCTCACCCTGCTCTGCTCTATACCAAAAGTGAAAGCCAAGGTGAGCCCTAGCCTCGAAGTAAGGCCCTGATTTGCCTTGCCAATGGGGAGGCGTGCAGCAGCTCCATGAGGCCTTCCTCACTGTTCTGCTTGAGTTTCACGGTAGTAAGCCTTTCAAGACTCCTAGGGACCTTGCTTCAGCACCCGTTTCTGTACCAGAATATTGAGGAGACACAGGAAGCTCTAGTCCTGTTAAGCAACTTCCAGCCCCGTAGGCCTTTTGGAACACCCCAGTGTTGGCTAGAGAAAGGCAACACACTGCACTCTTCCTTGGCAGAGCCAGATTACCTCAGCTCCACACAGGATTCACGACCACACTTCTCGACTGTCCTCCATGCAGTGGATGTAACCTCATTCCCCTAGCTGAACTCTATTGAGAAAAACACTCTGCTTCTAATCCCGATTCAATTTTTACACTTCGAGTCACGCATCCTCAAGGGGGTGGTCGGCTTGCATTCCAAGTACAATTTAAGCACCGTTCTTGGTGTAACACAGCAGGTCTTTTGAAGAGGCACAGGTCTCTAAGTCTCCCTCGCGCATCCTTTGTTTAGGCACTTTGCTGCACGCAGAAAACCGGTCGTAGAAAAAAGTTGATTCAGGGGAAGCCCCAGTGGGAATCGTGAATCTCCTTTGACGTGGTAGCATCAACATGTACTTATGCTGCGTGTCAACCTGGAAATGGGAGACTGAAGGCACAAAGCTTGTTTTCCCGTTTTGAAAGCTCCATTCATGCGGCCTCGAAGCTACCTGAAAAGCAGTGTTGTTACCGTGCTTTTCCTTACAGCCGGCATGGCACATAGAAGAAAATGAGTTTTCTCGAAAGAAACCTTGTGCTTCCAGTTCCTACTTGGAACCTCACCCTGCTCTGCTCTATACGAAACGTGAAAGTCAATGTGAACACTAGCCTCGAAGTAAGGCCCTGATTATGCTGGCAAAACGGGAGGCGTGCAGCAGCTCCATGAGGCCTTCATCGCTGTTCTGCTTTAGTTGAACGGTAGTAAGCTCTCCAAGACTCCTAGGGACTTTGCTTAAGCAACCGTTTCGGTACCAGAACACTGCGTAGAGCCAGGAAGCTTTGGTCCTGCGTGTATGCTGCGTGTGTACCTAGAAATTAGAGACTGATGGCACAAGGCTTGTTTTCCCATTAGGAAAACTCCGTTCATGTGGCCTGGAAGCTACCGGAAAAGCATTGTTGTTGGCGGGGTTTTAGTCACTGCCGGCATGGTTCTGAGAAGAAAATGAGTTTTTTCGTAAGAAACCTTGTGCTTCCAGTTCCTTGTAGGAAGCTCACCCTGCTCTGCTCTATACCTAAAGTGAAAGTCAACGTGAGACTTGCTTCGAAGTAAGGCCTTGATCATCCTTGCAAAACGGGAGGCGTGCAGCAGCTCCATGAGTCCTTCATCGTTGTTCTGCTTTAGTTTCACGGTAGTAAGCCTTTCAAGACTCCTAGGGACCTTGCTTCAGCACCCGTTTCGGTACCAGAACACTGCGGAGAGCCAGGAAGCTCTGGTCCTGCGTGTATGCTGCGTGTCAACCTAGAAATTAGAGACTGATGGCACAAGGCTTGTTTTCCCATTAGGAAAGCTCCGTTCATGCGGCCTCGAAGCTACCTGAAAAGCATTGTTGTTGCCTGGGTTTTCGTCACTGCCGACATGGTTCTGAGAAGAAAATGAGTTTTCATGGAAGAAACCTTGTGCTTCCAGTTCCTTGTTGGAAGCTCACCCTGCTCTGCTCTATACCAAAAGTGAAAGCCAAGGTGAGCCCTAGCCTCGAAGTAAGGCCCTGATTTGCCTTGCCAATGGGGAGGCGTGCAGCAGCTCCATGAGGCCTTCCTCACTGTTCTGCTTGAGTTTCACGGTAGTAAGCCTTTCAAGACTCCTAGGGACCTTGCTTCAGCACCCGTTTCCGTACCAGAATATTGAGGAGACACAGGAAGCTCTAGTCCTGTTAAGCAACTTCCAGCCCCGTAGGCCTTTTGGAACACCCCAGTGTTGGCTAGAGAAAGGCAACACACTGCACTCTTCCTTGGCAGAGCCAGATTACCTCAGCTCCACACAGGATTCACGACCACACTTCTCGACTGTCCTCCATGCAGTGGATGTAACCTCATTCCCCTAGCTGAACTCTATTGAGAAAAACACTCTGCTTCTAATCCCGTTTCACTTTTTACACTTCGAGTCACGCATCCTCAAGGGGGTGGTCGGCTTGCATTCCAAGTACAATTTAAGCACAGTTCTTGGTGTAACACAGCAGGTCTTTTGAAGAGGCACAGGTCTCTAAGTCTCCCTCGCGCATCCTTTGTTTAGGCACTTTGCTGCATGCAGAAAACCGGTCGTAGAAAAAAGTTGATTCAGGGGAATCCCCAGTGGGGATCGTGAATCTCTTTTGACGTGGTAGCATCAACATGTACTTATGCTGCGTGTCAACCTGGAAATGGGAGACTGAAGGCACAAAGCTTGTTTTCCCGTTTTGAAAGCTCCATTCATGCGGCCTCGAAGCTACCTGAAAAGCACTGTTGTTACCGTGCTTTTCCTTACAGCCGGCATGGCACATAGAAGAAAATGAGTTTTCTCGAAAGAAACCTTGTGCTTCCAGTTCCTACTTGGAACCTCACCCTGCTCTGCTCTATACCAAACGTGAAAGTCAATGTGAGCACTAGCCTCGAAGTAAGGCCCTGATTATGCTGGCAAAACGGGAGGCGTGCAGCAGCTCCATGAGGCCTTCATCGCTGTTCTGCTTTAGTTGAACGGTAGTCAGCTCTCCAAGACTCCTAGGGACTTTGCTTAAGCAACCGTTTCGGTACCAGAACACTGCGTACAGCCAGGAAGCTTTGGTCCTGCGTGTATGCTGCGTGTCTACCTAGAAATTAGAGACTGATGGCACAAGGCTTGTTTTCCCATTAGGAAAGCTCCGTTCATGCGGCCTCGAAGCTACCGGAAAAGCATTGTTGTTGGCGGGGTTTTAGTCACTGCCGGCATGGTTCTGAAGAGAAAATGAGTTTTTTCGTAAGAAACCTTGTGCTTCCAGTTCCTTGTAGGAAGCTCACCCTGCTCTGCTCTATACCTAAAGTGAAAGTCAACGTGAGACTTGCTTCGAAGTAAGGCTTTGATTATCCTTGCAAAACGGGAGGCGTGCAGCAGCTCCATGAGGCCTTCATCGTTGTTCTGCTTTAGTTTCACGGTAGTAAACCTTTCAAGACTCCTAGGGACCTTGCTTCAGCACCCGTTTCGGTACCAGAACACTGCGGAGAGCCAGAAAGCTCTGGTGCTGCGTGTATGCTGCGTGTCAACCTAGAAATTAGAGACTGATGGCACAAGGCTTGTTTTCCCATTAGGAAAGCTCCGTTCATGAGGCCTCGAAGCTACCTGAAAAGCAGTGTTGTTGCCTGGGTTATCGTCACTGCCGACATGGTTCTGAGAAGAAAATGAGTTTTCATGGAAGAAACCTTGTGCTTCCAGTTCCTTGTTGGAAGCTCACCCTGCTCTGCTCTATACCAAAAGTGAAAGCCAACGTGAGCCCTAGCCTCGAAGTAAGGCCCTGATTTGCCTTGCCAATGGGGAGGCGTGCAGCAGCTCCATGAGGCCTTCCTCACTGTTCTGCTTGAGTTTCACGGTAGTGAGCCTTTCAAGAGTCCTAGGGACCTTGCTTCAGCACCCATTTCAGTACCAGAATATTGAATAGACACAGGAAGCTCTAGTCCTGTTAAGCAACTTCCAGCCCCGTAGGCCTTTTGGAACACCCCAGTGTGGGCTAGAGAAAGGCAACACACTGCACTCTTCCTTGGCAGAGCCAGATTACCTCAGCTCCACACAGGATTCACGACCACACTTCTCGACTGTCCTCCATGCAGTGGATGTAACCTCATTCCCCTAGCTGAACTCTATTGAGAAACACACTCTGCTTCTAATCCCGTTTCACTTTTTACACTTCGAGTCACGCATCCTCAAGGGGGTGGTCGGCTTGCATTCCAAGTACAATTTAAGCACCGTTCTTGGTGTAACACAGCAGGTCTTTTGAAGAGGCACAGGTCTCTAAGTCTCCCTCGCGCATCCTTGGTTTAGGCACTTTGCTGCACGCAGAAAACCGGTCGTAGAAAAAAGTTGATTCAGGGGAAGCCCCAGTGGGAATAGTGAATCTCCTTTGACGTGGTAGCATCAACATGTACTTATGCTGCGTGTCAACCTGGAAATGGGAGACTGAAGGCACAAAGCTTGTTTTCCCGTTTTGAAAGCTCCATTCATGCGGCCTCGAAGCTACCTGAAAAGCACTGTTGTTACCGTGCTTTTCCTTACAGCCGGCATGGCACATAGAAGAAAATGAGTTTTCTCGAAAGAAACCTTGTGCTTCCAGTTCCTACTTGGAACCTCACCCTGCTCTGCTCTATACCAAACGTGAAAGTCAATGTGAGCACTAGCCTCGAAGTAAGGCCCTGATTATGCTGGCAAAACGGGAGGCGTGCAGCAGCTCCATGAGGCCTTCATCGCTGTTCTGCTTTAGTTGAACGGTAGTCAGCTCTCCAAGACTCCTAGGGACTTTGCTTAAGCAACCGTTTCGGTACCAGAACACTGCGTAGAGCCAGGAAGCTTTGGTCCTGCGTGTATGCTGCGTGTGTACCTAGAAATTAGAGACTGATGGCACAAGGCTTGTTTTCCCATTAGGAAAGCTCCGTTCATGCGGCCTCGAAGCTACCGGAAAAGCATTGTTGTTGGCGGGGTTTTAGTCACTGCCGGCATGGTTCTGAAGAGAAAATGAGATTTTTCGTAAGAAACCTTGTGCTTCCAGTTCCTTGTAGGAAGCTCACCCTGCTCTGCTCTATACCTAAAGTGAAAGTCAACGTGAGACTTGCTTCGAAGTAAGGCTTTGATTATCCTTGCAAAACGGGAGGCGTGCAGCAGCTCCATGAGGCCTTCATCGTTGTTCTGCTTTAGTTTCACGGTAGTAAGCCTTTCAAGACTCCTCGGGACCTTGCTTCAGCACCCGTTTCGGTACCAGAACACTGCGGAGAGCCAGAAAGCTCTGGTGCTGCGTGTATGCTGCGTGTCAACCTAGAAATTAGAGACTGATGGCACAAGGCTTGTTTTCCCATTAGGAAAGCTCCGTTCATGAGGCCTCGAAGCTACCTGAAAAGCATTGTTGTTGCCTGGGTTTTCGTCACTGCCGACATGGTTCTGAGAAGAAAATGAGTTTTCATGGAAGAAACCTTGTGCTTCCAGTTCCTTGTTGGAAGCTCACCCTGCTCTGCTCTATACCAAAAGTGAAAGCCAACGTGAGCCCTAGCCTCGAAGTAAGGCCCTGATTTGCCTTGCCAATGGGGAGGCGTGCAGCAGCTCCATGAGGCCTTCCTCACTGTTCTGCTTGAGTTTCACGGTAGTGAGCCTTTCAAGAGTCCTAGGGACCTTGCTTCAGCACCCATTTCAGTACCAGAATATTGAATAGACACAGGAAGCTCTAGTCCTGTTAAGCAACTTCCAGCCCCGTAGGCCTTTTGGAACACCCCAGTGTGGGCTAGAGAAAGGCAACACACTGCACTCTTCCTTGGCAGAGCCAGATTACCTCAGCTCCACACAGGATTCACGACCACACTTCTCGACTGTCCTCCATGCAGTGGATGTAACCTCATTCCCCTAGCTGAACTCTATTGAGAAACACACTCTGCTTCTAATCCCGTTTCACTTTTTACACTTCGAGTCACGCATCCTCAAGGGGGTGGTCGGCTTGCATTCCAAGTACAATTTAAGCACCGTTCTTGGTGTAACACAGCAGGTCTTTTGAAGAGGCACAGGTCTCTAAGTCTCCCTCGCGCATCCTTGGTTTAGGCACTTTGCTGCACGCAGAAAACCGGTCGTAGAAAAAAGTTGATTCAGGGGAAGCCCCAGTGGGGATCGTGAATCTCTTTTGACGTGGTAGCATCAACATGTACTTATGCTGCGTGTCAACCTGGAAATGGGAGACTGAAGGCACAAAGCTTGTTTTCCCGTTTTGAAAGCTCCATTCATGCGGCCTCGAAGCTACCTGAAAAGCACTGTTGTTACCGTGCTTTTCCTTACAGCCGGCATGGCACATAGAAGAAAATGAGTTTTCTCGAAAGAAACCTTGTGCTTCCAGTTCCTACTTAGAACCTCACCCTGCTCTGCTCTATACCAAACGTGAAAGTCAATGTGAGCACTAGCCTCGAAGTAAGGCCCTGATTATGCTGGCAAAACGGGAGGCGTGCAGCAGCTCCATGAGGCCTTCATCGCTGTTCTGCTTTAGTTGAACGGTAGTCAGCTCTCCAAGACTCCTAGGGACTTTGCTTAAGCAACCGTTTCGGTACCAGAACACTGCGTACAGCCAGGAAGCTTTGGTCCTGCGTGTATGCTGCGTGTCTACCTAGAAATTAGAGACTGATGGCACAAGGCTTGTTTTCCCATTATGAAAGCTCCGTTCATGCGGCCTCGAAGCTACCGGAAAAGCATTGTTGTTGGCGGGGTTTTAGTCACTGCCGGCATGGTTCTGAGAAGAAAATGAGTTTTTTCGTAAGAAACCTTGTGCTTCCAGTTCCTTGTAGGAAGCTCACCCTGCTCTGCTCTATACCTAAAGTGAAAGTCAACGTGAGACTTGCTTCGAAGTAAGGCCTTGATCATCCTTGCAAAACGGGAGGCGTGCAGCAGCTCCATGAGGCCTTCATCGTTGTTCTGCTTTAGTTTCACGGTAGTAAGCCTTTCAAGACTCCTAGGGACCTTGCTTCAGCACCCGTTTCGGTACCAGAACACTGCGGAGAGCCAGGAAGCTCTGGTCCTGCGTGTATGCTGCGTGTCAACCTAGAAATTAGAGACTGATGGCACAAGGCTTGTTTTCCCATTAGGAAAGCTCCGTTCATGCGGCCTCGAAGCTACCTGAAAAGCATTGTTGTTGCCTGGGTTTTCGTCACTGCCGACATGGTTCTGAGAAGAAAATGAGTTTTCATGGAAGAAACCTTGTGCTTCCAGTTCCTTGTTGGAAGCTCACCCTGCTCTGCTCTATACCAAAAGTGAAAGCCAAGGTGAGCCCTAGCCTCGAAGTAAGGCCCTGATTTGCCTTGCCAATGGGGAGGCGTGCAGCAGCTCCATGAGGCCTTCCTCACTGTTCTGCTTGAGTTTCACGGTAGTAAGCCTTTCAAGACTCCTAGGGACCTTGCTTCAGCACCCGTTTCCGTACCAGAATATTGAGGAGACACAGGAAGCTCTAGTCCTGTTAAGCAACTTCCAGCCCCGTAGGCCTTTTGGAACACCCCAGTGTTGGCTAGAGAAAGGCAACACACTGCACTCTTCCTTGGCAGAGCCAGATTACCTCAGCTCCACACAGGATTCACGACCACACTTCTCGACTGTCCTCCATGCAGTGGATGTAACCTCATTCCCCTAGCTGAACTCTATTGAGAAAAACACTCTGCTTCTAATCCCGTTTCACTTTTTACACTTCGAGTCACGCATCCTCAAGGGGGTGGTCGGCTTGCATTCCAAGTACAATTTAAGCACAGTTCTTGGTGTAACACAGCAGGTCTTTTGAAGAGGCACAGGTCTCTAAGTCTCCCTCGCGCATCCTTTGTTTAGGCACTTTGCTGCATGCAGAAAACCGGTCGTAGAAAAAAGTTGATTCAGGGGAATCCCCAGTGGGGATCGTGAATCTCTTTTGACGTGGTAGCATCAACATGTACTTATGCTGCGTGTCAACCTGGAAATGGGAGACTGAAGGCACAAAGCTTGTTTTCCCGTTTTGAAAGCTCCATTCATGCGGCCTCGAAGCTACCTGAAAAGCACTGTTGTTACCGTGCTTTTCCTTACAGCCGGCATGGCACATAGAAGAAAATGAGTTTTCTCGAAAGAAACCTTGTGCTTCCAGTTCCTACTTGGAACCTCACCCTGCTCTGCTCTATACCAAACGTGAAAGTCAATGTGAGCACTAGCCTCGAAGTAAGGCCCTGATTATGCTGGCAAAACGGGAGGCGTGCAGCAGCTCCATGAGGCCTTCATCGCTGTTCTGCTTTAGTTGAACGGTAGTCAGCTCTCCAAGACTCCTAGGGACTTTGCTTAAGCAACCGTTTCGGTACCAGAACACTGCGTAGAGCCAGGAAGCTTTGGTCCTGCGTGTATGCTGCGTGTGTACCTAGAAATTAGAGACTGATGGCACAAGGCTTGTTTTCCCATTAGGAAAGCTCCGTTCATGCGGCCTCGAAGCTACCGGAAAAGCATTGTTGTTGGCGGGGTTTTAGTCACTGCCGGCATGGTTCTGAAGAGAAAATGAGTTTTTTCGTAAGAAACCTTGTGCTTCCAGTTCCTTGTAGGAAGCTCACCCTGCTCTGCTCTATACCTAAAGTGAAAGTCAACGTGAGACTTGCTTCGAAGTAAGGCTTTGATTATCCTTGCAAAACGGGAGGCGTGCAGCAGCTCCATGAGGCCTTCATCGTTGTTCTGCTTTAGTTTCACGGTAGTAAGCCTTTCAAGACTCCTAGGGACCTTGCTTCAGCCCCCGTTTCGGTACCAGAACACTGCGGAGAGCCAGAAAGCTCTGGTGCTGCGTGTATGCTGCGTGTCAACCTAGAAATTAGAGACTGATGGCACAAGGCTTGTTTTCCCATTAGGAAAGCTCCGTTCATGAGGCCTCGAAGCTACCTGAAAAGCAGTGTTGTTGCCTGGGTTATCGTCACTGCCGACATGGTTCTGAGAAGAAAATGAGTTTTCATGGAAGAAACCTTGTGCTTCCAGTTCCTTGTTGGAAGCTCACCCTGCTCTGCTCTATACCAAAAGTGAAAGCCAACGTGAGCCCTAGCCTCGAAGTAAGGCCCTGATTTGCCTTGCCAATGGGGAGGCGTGCAGCAGCTCCATGAGGCCTTCCTCACTGTTCTGCTTGAGTTTCACGGTAGTGAGCCTTTCAAGAGTCCTAGGGACCTTGCTTCAGCACCCATTTCAGTACCAGAATATTGAATAGACACAGGAAGCTCTAGTCCTGTTAAGCAACTTCCAGCCCCGTAGGCCTTTTGGAACACCCCAGTGTGGGCTAGAGAAAGGCAACACACTGCACTCTTCCTTGGCAGAGCCAGATTACCTCAGCTCCACACAGGATTCACGACCACACTTCTCGACTGTCCTCCATGCAGTGGATGTAACCTCATTCCCCTAGCTGAACTCTATTGAGAAACACACTCTGCTTCTAATGCCGTTTCACTTTTTACACTTCGAGTCACGCATCCTCAAGGGGGTGGTCGGCTTGCATTCCAAGTACAATTTAAGCACCGTTCTTGGTGTAACACAGCAGGTCTTTTGAAGAGGCACAGGTCTCTAAGTCTCCCTCGCGCATCCTTGGTTTAGGCACTTTGCTGCACGCAGAAAACCGGTCGTAGAAAAAAGTTGATTCAGGGGAAGCCCCAGTGGGGATCGTGAATCTCTTTTGACGTGGTAGCATCAACATGTACTTATGCTGCGTGTCAACCTGGAAATGGGAGACTGAAGGCACAAAGCTTGTTTTCCCGTTTTGAAAGCTCCATTCATGCGGCCTCGAAGCTACCTGAAAAGCACTGTTGTTACCGTGCTTTTCCTTACAGCCGGCATGGCACATAGAAGAAAATGAGTTTTCTCGAAAGAAACCTTGTGCTTCCAGTTCCTACTTGGAACCTCACCCTGCTCTGCTCTATACCAAACGTGAAAGTCAATGTGAGCACTAGCCTCGAAGTAAGGCCCTGATTATGCTGGCAAAACGGGAGGCGTGCAGCAGCTCCATGAGGCCTTCATCGCTGTTCTGCTTTAGTTGAACGGTAGTCAGCTCTCCAAGACTCCTAGGGACTTTGCTTAAGCAACCGTTTCGGTACCAGAACACTGCGTACAGCCAGGAAGCTTTGGTCCTGCGTGTATGCTGCGTGTCTACCTAGAAATTAGAGACTGATGGCACAAGGCTTGTTTTCCCATTATGAAAGCTCCGTTCATGCGGCCTCGAAGCTACCGGAAAAGCATTGTTGTTGGCGGGGTTTTAGTCACTGCCGGCATGGTTCTGAGAAGAAAATGAGTTTTTTCGTAAGAAACCTTGTGCTTCCAGTTCCTTGTAGGAAGCTCACCCTGCTCTGCTCTATACCTAAAGTGAAAGTCAACGTGAGACTTGCTTCGAAGTAAGGCCTTGATCATCCTTGCAAAACGGGAGGCGTGCAGCAGCTCCATGAGGCCTTCATCGTTGTTCTGCTTTAGTTTCACGGTAGTAAGCCTTTCAAGACTCCTAGGGACCTTGCTTCAGCACCCGTTTCGGTACCAGAACACTGCGGAGAGCCAGGAAGCTCTGGTCCTGCGTGTATGCTGCGTGTCAACCTAGAAATTAGAGACTGATGGCACAAGGCTTGTTTTCCCATTAGGAAAGCTCCGTTCCTGCGGCCTCGAAGCTACCTGAAAAGCATTGTTGTTGCCTGGGTTTTCGTCACTGCTGACATGGTTCTGAGAAGAAAATGAGTTTTCATGGAAGAAACCTTGTGCTTCCAGTTCCTTGTTGGAAGCTCACCCTGCTCTGCTCTATACCAAAAGTGAAAGCCAAGGTGAGCCCTAGCCTCGAAGTAAGGCCCTGATTTGCCTTGCCAATGGGGAGGCGTGCAGCAGCTCCATGAGGCCTTCCTCACTGTTCTGCTTGAGTTTCACGGTAGTAAGCCTTTCAAGACTCCTAGGGACCTTGCTTCAGCACCCGTTTCCGTACCAGAATATTGAGGAGACACAGGAAGCTCTAGTCCTGTTAAGCAACTTCCAGCCCCGTAGGCCTTTTGGAACACCCCAGTGTTGGCTAGAGAAAGGCAACACACTGCACTCTTCCTTGGCAGAGCCAGATTACCTCAGCTCCACACAGGATTCACGACCACACTTCTCGACTGTCCTCCATGCAGTGGATGTAACCTCATTCCCCTAGCTGAACTCTATTGAGAAAAACACTCTGCTTCTAATCCCGTTTCACTTTTTACACTTCGAGTCACGCATCCTCAAGGGGGTGGTCGGCTTGCATTCCAAGTACAATTTAAGCACCGTTCTTGGTGTAACACAGCAGGTGTTTTGAAGAGGCACAGGTCTCTAAGTCTCCCTCGCGCATCCTTTGTTTAGGCACTTTGCTGCACGCAGAAAACCGGTCGTAGAAAAAAGTTGATTCAGGGGAAGCCCCAGTGGGAATCGTGAATCTCCTTTGACGTGGTAGCATCAACATGTACTTATGCTGCGTGTCAACCTGGAAATGGGAGACTGAAGGCACAAAGCTTGTTTTCCCGTTTTGAAAGCTCCATTCATGCGGCCTCGAAGCTACCTGAAAAGCAGTGTTGTTACCGTGCTTTTCCTTACAGCCGGCATGGCACATAGAAGAAAATGAGTTTTCTCGAAAGAAACCTTGTGCTTCCAGTTCCTACTTGGAACCTCACCCTGCTCTCCTCTATACCAAACGTGAAAGTCAATGTGAGCACTAGCCTCGAAGTAAGGCCCTGATTATGCTGGCAAAACGGGAGGCGTGCAGCAGCTCCATGAGGCCTTCATCGCTGTTCTGCTTTAGTTGAACGGTAGTAAGCTCTCCAAGACTCCTAGGGACTTTGCTTAAGCAACCGTTTCGGTACCAGAACACTGCGTACAGCCAGGAAGCTTTGGTCCTGCGTGTATGCTGCGTGTGTACCTAGAAATTAGAGACTGATGGCACAAGGCTTGTTTTCCCATTATGAAAGCTCCGTTCATGCGGCCTCGAAGCTACCGGAAAAGCATTGTTGTTGGCGGGGTTTTAGTCACTGCCGGCATGGTTCTGAGAAGAAAATGAGTTTTTTCGTAAGAAACCTTGTGCTTCCAGTTCCTTGTAGGAAGCTCACCCTGCTCTGCTCTATACCTAAAGTGAAAGTCAACGTGAGACTTGCTTCGAAGTAAGGCCTTGATCATCCTTGCAAAACGGGAGGCGTGCAGCAGCTCCATGAGGCCTTCATCGTTGTTCTGCTTTAGTTTCACGGTAGTAAGCCTTTCAAGACTCCTAGGGACCTTGCTTCAGCACCCGTTTCGGTACCAGAACACTGCGGAGAGCCAGGAAGCTCTGGTCCTGCGTGTATGCTGCGTGTCAACCTAGAAATTAGAGACTGATGGCACAAGGCTTGTTTTCCCATTAGGAAAGCTCCGTTCATGCGGCCTCGAAGCTACCTGAAAAGCATTGTTGTTGCCTGGGTTTTCGTCACTGCCGACATGGTTCTGAGAAGAAAATGAGTTTTCATGGAAGAAACCTTGTGCTTCCAGTTCCTTGTTGGAAGCTCACCCTGCTCTGCTCTATACCAAAAGTGAAAGCCAACGTGAGCCCTAGCCTCGAAGTAAGGCCCTGATTTGCCTTGCCAATGGGGAGGCGTGCAGCAGCTCCATGAGGCCTTCCTCACTGTTCTGCTTGAGTTTCACGGTAGTAAGCCTTTCAAGACTCCTAGGGACCTTGCTTCAGCACCCGTTTCCGTACCAGAATATTGAGGAGACACAGGAAGCTCTAGTCCTGTTAAGCAACTTCCAGCCCCGTAGGCCTTTTGGAACACCCCAGTGTTGGCTAGAGAAAGGCAACACACTGCACTCTTCCTTGGCAGAGCCAGATTACCTCAGCTCCACACAGGATTCACGACCACACTTCTCGACTGTCCTCCATGCAGTGGATGTAACCTCATTCCCCTAGCTGAACTCTATTGAGAAAAACACTCTGCTTCTAATCCCGTTTCACTTTTTACACTTCGAGTCACGCATCCTCAAGGGGGTGGTCGGCTTGCATTCCAAGTACAATTTAAGCACAGTTCTTGGTGTAACACAGCAGGTCTTTTGAAGAGGCACAGGTCTCTAAGTCTCCCTCGCGCATCCTTTGTTTAGGCACTTTGCTGCACGCAGAAAACCGGTCATAGAAAAAAGTTGATTCAGGGGAAGCCCCAGTGGGAATCGTGAATCTCCTTTGACGTGGTAGCATCAACATGTACTTATGCTGCGTGTCAACCTGGAAATGGGAGACTGAAGGCACAAAGCTTGTTTTCCCGTTTTGAAAGCTCCATTCATGCGGCCTCGAAGCTACCTGAAAAGCAGTGTTGTTACCGTGCTTTTCCTTACAGCCGGCATGGCACATAGAAGAAAATGAGTTTTCTCGAAAGAAACCTTGTGCTTCCAGTTCCTACTTGGAACCTCACCCTGCTCTGCTCTATACGAAACGTGAAAGTCAATGTGAACACTAGCCTCGAAGTAAGGCCCTGATTATGCTGGCAAAACGGGAGGCGTGCAGCAGCTCCATGAGGCCTTCATCGCTGTTCTGCTTTAGTTGAACGGTAGTAAGCTCTCCAAGACTCCTAGGGACTTTGCTTAAGCAACCGTTTCGGTACCAGAACACTGCGTAGAGCCAGGAAGCTTTGGTCCTGCGTGTATGCTGCGTGTGTACCTAGAAATTAGAGACTGATGGCACAAGGCTTGTTTTCCCATTAGGAAAGCTCCGTTCATGCGGCCTCGAAGCTACCGGAAAAGCATTGTTGTTGGCGGGGTTTTAGTCACTGCCGGCATGGTTCTGAGAAGAAAATGAGTTTTTTCGTAAGAAACCTTGTGCTTCCAGTTCCTTGTAGGAGGCTCACCCTGCTCTGCTCTATACCTAAAGTGAAAGTCAACGTGAGACTTGCTTCGAAGTAAGGCCTTGATTATCCTTGCAAAACGGGAGGCGTGCAGCAGCTCCATGAGGCCTTCATCGTTGTTCTGCTTTAGTTTCACGGTAGTAAGCCTTTCAAGACTCCTAGGGACCTTGCTTCAGCCCCTGTTTCGGTACCAGAACACTGCGGAGAGCCAGGAAGCTCTGGTCCTTCGTGTATGCTGCGTGTCAACCTAGAAATTAGAGACTGATGGCACAAGGCTTGTTTTCCCATTAGGAAAGCTCCGTTCATGCGGCCTCGAAGCTACCTGAAAAGCATTGTTGTTGCCTGGGTTTTCGTCACTGCCGACGTGGTTCTGAGAAGAAAATGAGTTTTCATGGAAGAAACCTTGTGCTTCCAGTTCCTTGTTGGAAGCTCACCCTGCTCTGCTCTATACCAAAAGTGAAAGCCAACGTGAGCCCTAGCCTCGAAGTAAGGCCCTGATTTGCCTTGCCAATGGGGAGGCGTGCAGCAGCTCCATGAGGCCTTCCTCACTGTTCTGCTTGAGTTTCACGGTAGTGAGCCTTTCAAGAGTCCTAGGGACCTTGCTTCAGCACCCATTTCAGTACCAGAATATTGAATAGACACAGGAAGCTCTAGTCCTGTTAAGCAACTTCCAGCCCCGTAGGCCTTTTGGAACACCCCAGTGTGGGCTAGAGAAAGGCAACACACTGCACTCTTCCTTGGCAGAGCCAGATTACCTCAGCTCCACACAGGATTCACGACCACACTTCTCGACTGTCCTCCATGCAGTGGATGTAACCTCATTCCCCTAGCTGAACTCTATTGAGAAAAACACTCTGCTTCTAATCCCGTTTCACTTTTTACACTTCGAGTCACGCATCCTCAAGGGGGTGGTCGGCTTGCATTCCAAGTACAATTTAAGCACAGTTCTTGGTGTAACACAGCAGGTCTTTTGAAGAGGCACAGGTCTCTAAGTCTCCCTCGCGCATCCTTGGTTTAGGCACTTTGCTGCACGCAGAAAACCGGTCGTAGAAAAAAGTTGATTCAGGGGAAGCCCCAGTGGGGATCGTGAATCTCTTTTGACGTGGTAGCATCAACATGTACTTATGCTGCGTGTCAACCTGGCAATGGGAGACTGAAGGCACAAAGCTTGTTTTCCCGTTTTGAAAGCTCCATTCATGCGGCCTCGAAGCTACCTGAAAAGCACTGTTGTTACCGTGCTTTTCCTTACAGCCGGCATGGCACATAGAAGAAAATGAGTTTTCTCGAAAGAAACCTTGTGCTTCCAGTTCCTACTTGGAACCTCACCCTGCTCTGCTCTATACCAAACGTGAAAGTCAATGTGAGCACTAGCCTCGAAGTAAGGCCCTGATTATGCTGGCAAAACGGGAGGCGTGCAGCAGCTCCATGAGGCCTTCATCGCTGTTCTGCTTTAGTTGAACGGTAGTAAGCTCTCCAAGACTCCTAGGGACTTTGCTTAAGCAACCGTTTCGGTACCAGAACACTGCGTACAGCCAGGAAGCTTTGGTCCTGCGTGTATGCTGCGTGTCTACCTAGAAATTAGAGACTGATGGCACAAGGCTTGTTTTCCCATTAGGAAAGCTCCGTTCATGCGGCCTCGAAGCTACCGGAAAAGCATTGTTGTTGGCGGGGTTTTAGTCACTGCCGGCATGGTTCTGAGAAGAAAATGAGTTTTTTCGTAAGAAACCTTGTGCTTCCAGTTCCTTGTTGTAAGCTCACCCTGCTCTGCTCTATACCAAAAGTGAAAGCCAAGGTGAGCCCTAGCCTCGAAGTAAGGCCCTGATTTGCCTTGCCAATGGGGAGGCGTGCAGCAGCTCCATGAGGCCTTCCTCACTGTTCTGCTTGAGTTTCACGGTAGTAAGCCTTTCAAGACTCCTAGGGACCTTGCTTCAGCACCCGTTTCCGTACCAGAATATTGAGGAGACACAGGAAGCTCTAGTCCTGTTAAGCAACTTCCAGCCCCGTAGGCCTTTTGGAACACCCCAGTGTTGGCTAGAGAAAGGCAACACACTGCACTCTTCCTTGGCAGAGCCAGATTACCTCAGCTCCACACAGGATTCACGACCACACTTCTCGACTGTCCTCCATGCAGTGGATGTAACCTCATTCCCCTAGCTGAACTCTATTGAGAAACACACTCTGCTTCTAATCCCGTTTCACTTTTTACACTTCGAGTCACGCATCCTCAAGGGGGTGGTCGGCTTGCATTCCAAGTACAATTTAAGCACAGTTCTTGGTGTAACACAGCCGGTCTTTTGAAGAGGCACAGGTCTCTAAGTCTCCCTCGCGCATCCTTTGTTTAGGCACTTTGCTGCACGCAGAAAACCGGTCGTAGAAAAAAGTTGATTCAGGGGAAGCCCCAGTGGGGATCGTGAATCTCTTTTGACGTGGTAGCATCAACATGTACTTATGCTGCGTGTCAACCTGGAAATGGGAGACTGAAGGCACAAAGCTTGTTTTCCCGTTTTGAAAGCTCCATTCATGCGGCCTCGAAGCTACCTGAAAAGCACTGTTGTTACCGTGCTTTTCCTTACAGCCGGCATGGCACATAGAAGAAAATGAGTTTTCTCGAAAGAAACCTTGTGCTTCCAGTTCCTACTTGGAACCTCACCCTGCTCTGCTCTATACGAAACGTGAAAGTCAATGTGAACACTAGCCTCGAAGTAAGGCCCTGATTATGCTGGCAAAACGGGAGGCGTGCAGCAGCTCCATGAGGCCTTCATCGCTGTTCTGCTTTAGTTGAACGGTAGTAAGCTCTCCAAGACTCCTAGGGACTTTGCTTAAGCAACCGTTTCGGTACCAGAACACTGCGTAGAGCCAGGAAGCTTTGGTCCTGCGTGTATGCTGCGTGTGTACCTAGAAATTAGAGACTGATGGCACAAGGCTTGTTTTCCCATTAGGAAAGCTCCGTTCAT
The DNA here is from genome assembly GCF_028564815.1 of Eubalaena glacialis. Classification (NCBI taxonomy): domain Eukaryota; kingdom Metazoa; phylum Chordata; class Mammalia; order Artiodactyla; family Balaenidae; genus Eubalaena; species Eubalaena glacialis. The sequence goes on from NC_083731.1 coordinate 45,737,173, forward strand.
GCGGCCTCGAAGCTACCGGAAAAGCATTGTTGTTGGCGGGGTTTTAGTCACTGCCGGCATGGTTCTGAGAAGAAAATGAGTTTTTTCGTAAGAAACGTTGTGCTTCCAGTTCCTTGTAGGAAGCTCACCCTGCTCTGCTCTATACCTAAAGTGAAAGTCAACGTGAGACTTGCTTCGAAGTAAGGCCTTGATTATCCTTGCAAAACAGGAGGCGTGCAGCAGCTCCATGAGGCCTTCATCGTTGTTCTGCTTTAGTTTCACGGTAGTAAGCCTTTCAAGACTCCTAGGGACCTTGCTTCAGCCCCTGTTTCGGTACCAGAACACTGCGGAACGCCAGGAAGCTCTGGTCCTGCGTGTATGCTGCGTGTCAACCTAGAAATTAGAGACTGATGGCACAAGGCTTGTTTTCCCATTAGGAAAGCTCCGTTCATGCTGCCTCGAAGCTACCTGAAAAGCATTGTTGTTGCCTGGGTTTTCGTCACAGCCGACATGGTTCTGAGAAGAAAATGAGTTTTCATGGAAGAAACCTTGTGCTTCCAGTTCCTTGTTGGAAGCTCACCCTGCTCTGCTCTATACCAAAAGTGAAAGCCAACGTGAGCCCTAGCCTCGAAGTAAGGCCCTGATTTGCCTTGCCAATGGGGAGGCGTGCAGCAGCTCCATGAGGCCTTCCTCACTGTTCTGCTTGAGTTTCTCGGTAGTGAGCCTTCCAAGAGTCCTAGGGACCTTGCTTCAGCACCCATTTCAGTACCAGAATATTGAATAGACACAGGAAACTCTAGTCCTGTTAAGCAGCTTCCAGCCCCGTAGGCCTTTTGGAACACCCCAGTGTGGGCTAGAGAAAGGCAACACACTGCACTCTTCCTTGGCAGAGCCAGATTACCTCAGCTCCACACAGGATTCACGACCACACTTCTCGACGGTCCTCCATGCAGTGGATGTAACCTCATTCCCCTAGCTGAACTCTATTGAGAAAAACACTCTGCTTCTAATCCCGTTTCACTTTTTACACTTCGAGTCACGCATCCTCAAGGGGGTGGTCGGCTTGCATTCCAAGTACAATTTAAGCACAGTTCTTGGTGTAACACAGCAGGTCTTTTGAAGAGGCACAGGTCTCTAAGTCTCCCTCGCGCATCCTTGGTTTAGGCACTTTGCTGCACGCAGAAAACCGGTCGTAGAAAAAAGTTGATTCAGGGGAAGCCCCAGTGGGGATCGTGAATCTCTTTTGACGTGGTAGCATCAACATGTACTTATGCTGCGTGACAACCTGGAAATGGGAGACTGAAGGCACAAAGCTTGTTTTCCCGTTTTGAAAGCTCCATTCATGCGGCCTCGAAGCTACCTGAAAAGCACTGTTGTTACCGTGCTTTTCCTTACAGCCGGCATGGCACATAGAAGAAAATGAGTTTTCTCGAAAGAAACCTTGTGCTTCCAGTTCCTACTTGGAACCTCACCCTGCTCTGCTCTATACCAAACGTGAAAGTCAATGTGAGCACTAGCCTCGAAGTAAGGCCCTGATTATGCTGGCAAAACGGGAGGCGTGCAGCAGCTCCATGAGGCCTTCATCGCTGTTCTGCTTTAGTTGAACGGTAGTAAGCTCTCCAAGACTCCTAGGGACTTTGCTTAAGCAACCGTTTCGGTACCAGAACACTGCGTACAGCCAGGAAGCTTTGGTCCTGCGTGTATGCTGCGTGTCTACCTAGAAATTAGAGACTGATGGCACAAGGCTTGTTTTCCCATTATGAAAGCTCCGTTCATGCGGCCTCGAAGCTACCGGAAAAGCATTGTTGTTGGCGGGGTTTTAGTCACTGCCGGCATGGTTCTGAGAAGAAAATGAGTTTTTTCGTAAGAAACCTTGTGCTTCCAGTTCCTTGTAGGAAGCTCACCCTGCTCTGCTCTATACCTAAAGTGAAAGTCAACGTGAGACTTGCTTCGAAGTAAGGCCTTGATCATCCTTGCAAAACGGGAGGCGTGCAGCAGCTCCATGAGGCCTTCATCGTTGTTCTGCTTTAGTTTCACGGTAGTAAGCCTTTCAAGACTCCTAGGGACCTTGCTTCAGCACCCGTTTCGGTACCAGAACACTGCGGAGAGCCAGGAAGCTCTGGTCCTGCGTGTATGCTGCGTGTCAACCTAGAAATTAGAGACTGATGGCACAAGGCTTGTTTTCCCATTAGGAAAGCTCCGTTCATGCGGCCTCGAAGCTACCTGAAAAGCATTGTTGTTGCCTGGGTTTTCGTCACTGCCGACATGGTTCTGAGAAGAAAATGAGTTTTCATGGAAGAAACCTTGTGCTTCCAGTTCCTTGTTGGAAGCTCACCCTGCTCTGCTCTATACCAAAAGTGAAAGCCAAGGTGAGCCCTAGCCTCGAAGTAAGGCCCTGATTTGCCTTGCCAATGGGGAGGCGTGCAGCAGCTCCATGAGGCCTTCCTCACTGTTCTGCTTGAGTTTCACGGTAGTAAGCCTTTCAAGACTCCTAGGGACCTTGCTTCAGCACCCGTTTCCGTACCAGAATATTGAGGAGACACAGGAAGCTCTAGTCCTGTTAAGCAACTTCCAGCCCCGTAGGCCTTTTGGAACACCCCAGTGTTGGCTAGAGAAAGGCAACACACTGCACTCTTCCTTGGCAGAGCCAGATTACCTCAGCTCCACACAGGATTCACGACCACACTTCTCGACTGTCCTCCATGCAGTGGATGTAACCTCATTCCCCTAGCTGAACTCTATTGAGAAAAACACTCTGCTTCTAATCCCGTTTCACTTTTTACACTTCGAGTCACGCATCCTCAAGGGGGTGGTCGGCTTGCATTCCAAGTACAATTTAAGCACAGTTCTTGGTGTAACACAGCAGGTCTTTTGAAGAGGCACAGGTCTCTAAGTCTCCCTCGCGCATCCTTTGTTTAGGCACTTTCCTGCACGCAGAAAACCGGTCATAGAAAAAAGTTGATTCAGGGGAAGCCCCAGTGGGAATCGTGAATCTCCTTTGACGTGGTAGCATCAACATGTACTTATGCTGCGTGTCAACCTGGAAATGGGAGACTGAAGGCACAAAGCTTGTTTTCCCGTTTTGAAAGCTCCATTCATGCGGCCTCGAAGCTACCTGAAAAGCAGTGTTGTTACCGTGCTTTTCCTTACAGCCGGCATGGCACATAGAAGAAAATGAGTTTTCTCGAAAGAAACCTTGTGCTTCCAGTTCCTACTTGGAACCTCACCCTGCTCTGCTCTATACGAAACGTGAAAGTCAATGTGAACACTAGCCTCGAAGTAAGGCCCTGATTATGCTGGCAAAACGGGAGGCGTGCAGCAGCTCCATGAGGCCTTCATCGCTGTTCTGCTTTAGTTGAATGGTAGTAAGCTCTCCAAGACTCCTAGGGACTTTGCTTAAGCAACCGTTTCGGTACCAGAACACTGCGTAGAGCCAGGAAGCTTTGGTCCTGCGTGTATGCTGCGTGTGTACCTAGAAATTAGAGACTGATGGCACAAGGCTTGTTTTCCCATTAGGAAAGCTCCGTTCATGCGGCCTCGAAGCTACCGGAAAAGCATTGTTGTTGGCGGGGTTTTAGTCACTGCCGGCATGGTTCTGAGAAGAAAATGAGTTTTTTCGTAAGAAACCTTGTGCTTCCAGTTCCTTGTAGGAGGCTCACCCTGCTCTGCTCTATACCTAAAGTGAAAGTCAACGTGAGACTTGCTTCGAAGTAAGGCCTTGATTATCCTTGCAAAACGGGAGGCGTGCAGCAGCTCCATGAGGCCTTCATCGTTGTTCTGCTTTAGTTTCACGGTAGTAAGCCTTTCAAGACTCCTAGGGACCTTGCTTCAGCCCCTGTTTCGGTACCAGAACACTGCGGAGAGCCAGGAAGCTCTGGTCCTTCGTGTATGCTGCGTGTCAACCTAGAAATTAGAGACTGATGGCACAAGGCTTGTTTTCCCATTAGGAAAGCTCCGTTCATGCGGCCTCGAAGCTACCTGAAAAGCATTGTTGTTGCCTGGGTTTTCGTCACTGCCGACATGGTTCTGAGAAGAAAATGAGTTTTCATGGAAGAAACCTTGTGCTTCCAGTTCCTTGTTGGAAGCTCACCCTGCTCTGCTCTATACCAAAAGTGAAAGCCAACGTGAGCCCTAGCCTCGAAGTAAGGCCCTGATTTGCCTTGCCAATGGGGAGGCGTGCAGCAGCTCCATGAGGCCTTCCTCACTGTTCTGCTTGAGTTTCACGGTAGTGAGCCTTTCAAGAGTCCTAGGGACCTTGCTTCAGCACCCATTTCAGTACCAGAATATTGAATAGACACAGGAAGCTCTAGTCCTGTTAAGCAACTTCCAGCCCCGTAGGCCTTTTGGAACACCCCAGTGTGGGCTAGAGAAAGGCAACACACTGCACTCTTCCTTGGCAGAGCCAGATTACCTCAGCTCCACACAGGATTCACGACCACACTTCTCGACTGTCCTCCATGCAGTGGATGTAACCTCATTCCCCTAGCTGAACTCTATTGAGAAAAACACTCTGCTTCTAATCCCGTTTCACTTTTTACACTTCGAGTCACGCATCCTCAAGGGGGTGGTCGGTTTGCATTCCAAGTACAATTTAAGCACAGTTCTTGGTGTAACACAGCAGGTCTTTTGAAGAGGCACAGGTCTCTAAGTCTCCCTCGCGCATCCTTGGTTTAGGCACTTTGCTGCACGCAGAAAACCGGTCGTAGAAAAAAGTTGATTCAGGGGAAGCCCCAGTGGGGATCGTGAATCTCTTTTGACGTGGTAGCATCAACATGTACTTATGCTGCGTGTCAACCTGGAAATGGGAGACTGAAGGCACAAAGCTTGTTTTCCCGTTTTGAAAGCTCCATTCATGCGGCCTCGAAGCTACCTGAAAAGCACTGTTGTTACCGTGCTTTTCCTTACAGCCGGCATGGCACATAGAAGAAAATGAGTTTTCTCGAAAGAAACCTTGTGCTTCCAGTTCCTACTTGGAACCTCACCCTGCTCTGCTCTATACCAAACGTGAAAGTCAATGTGAGCACTAGCCTCGAAGTAAGGCCCTGATTATGCTGGCAAAACGGGAGGCGTGCAGCAGCTCCATGAGGCCTTCATCGCTGTTCTGCTTTAGTTGAACGGTAGTCAGCTCTCCAAGACTCCTAGGGACTTTGCTTAAGCAACCGTTTCGGTACCAGAACACTGCGTAGAGCCAGGAAGCTTTGGTCCTGCGTGTATGCTGCGTGTGTACCTAGAAATTAGAGACTGATGGCACAAGGCTTGTTTTCCCATTAGGAAAGCTCCGTTCATGCGGCCTCGAAGCTACCGGAAAAGCATTGTTGTTGGCGGGGTTTTAGTCACTGCCGGCATGGTTCTGAGAAGAAAATGAGTTTTTTCGTAAGAAACCTTGTGCTTCCAGTTCCTTGTAGGAAGCTCACCCTGCTCTGCTCTATACCTAAAGTGAAAGGCAACGTGAGACTTGCTTCGAAGTAAGGCCTTGATTATCCTTGCAATACGGGAGGCGTGCAGCAGCTCCATGAGGCCTTCATCTTTGTTCTGCTTTAGTTTCACGGTAGTTAGCCTTTCAAGACTGCTCGGGACCTTGCTTCAGCACCCGTTTTCGTACCAGAACACTGCGGAGAGCCAGGAAGCTCTGGTCCTGCGTGTATGCTGCGTGTCAACCTAGAAATTAGAGACTGATGGCACAAGGCTTGTTTTCCCATTAGGAAAGCTCCGTTCATGAGGCCTCGAAACTACCTGAAAAGCACTGTTGTTGCCTGGGTTTTCGTCACTGCCGACATGGTTCTGAGAAGAAAATGAGTTTTCATGGAAGAAACCTTGTGCTTCCAGTTCCTTGTTGGAAGCTCACCCTGCTCTGCTCTATACCAAAAGTGAAAGCCAAGGTGAGCCCTAGCCTCGAAGTAAGGCCCTGATTTGCCTTGCCAATGGGGAGGCGTGCAGCAGCTCCATGAGGCCTTCCTCACTGTTCTGCTTGAGTTTCACGGTAGTAAGCCTTTCAAGACTCCTAGGGACCTTGCTTCAGCACCCGTTTCCGTACCAGAATATTGAGGAGACACAGGAAGCTCTAGTCCTGTTAAGCAACTTCCAGCCCCGTAGGCCTTTTGGAACACCCCAGTGTTGGCTAGAGAAAGGCAACACACTGCACTCTTCCTTGGCAGAGCCAGATTACCTCAGCTCCACACAGGATTCACGACCACACTTCTCGACTGTCCTCCATGCAGTGGATGTAACCTCATTCCCCTAGCTGAACTCTATTGAGAAACACACTCTGCTTCTAATCCCGTTTCACTTTTTACACTTCGAGTCACGCATCCTCAAGGGGGTGGTCGGCTTGCATTCCAAGTACAATTTAAGCATCGTTCTTGGTGTAACACAGCAGGTCTTTTGAAGAGGCACAGGTCTCTAAGTCTCCCTCGCGCATCCTTGGTTTAGGCACTTTGCTGCACGCAGAAAACCGGTCGTAGAAAAAAGTTGATTCAGGGGAAGCCCCAGTGGGGATCGTGAATCTCCTTTGACGTGGTAGCATCAACATGTACTTATGCTGCGTGTCAACCTGGAAATGGGAGACTGAAGGCACAAAGCTTGTTTTCCCGTTTTGAAAGCTCCATTCATGCGGCCTCGAAGCTACCTGAAAAGCACTGTTGTTACCGTGCTTTTCCTTACAGCCGGCATGGCAAATAGAAGAAAATGAGTTTTCTCGAAAGAAACCTTGTGCTTCCAGTTCCTACTTGGAACCTCACCCTGCTCTGCTCTATACCAAACGTGAAAGTCAATGTGAGCACTAGCCTCGAAGTAAGGCCCTGATTATGCTGGCAAAACGGGAGGCGTGCAGCAGCTCCATGAGGCCTTCATCGCTGTTCTGCTTTAGTTGAACGGTAGTCAGCTCTCCAAGACTCCTAGGGACTTTGCTTAAGCAACCGTTTCGGTACCAGAACACTGCGTAGAGCCAGGAAGCTTTGGTCCTGCGTGTATGCTGCGTGTCTACCTAGAAATTAGAGACTGATGGCACAAGGCTTGTTTTCCCATTAGGAAAGCTCCGTTCATGCGGCCTCGAAGCTACCGGAAAAGCATTGTTGTTGGCGGGGTTTTAGTCACTGCCGGCATGGTTCTGAGAAGAAACTGAGTTTTTTCGTAAGAAAGCTTGTGCTTCCAGTTCCTTGTAGGAGGCTCACCCTGCTCTGCTCTATACCTAAAGTGAAAGTCAACGTGAGACTTGCTTCGAAGTAAGGCCTTGATTATCCTTGCAAAACGGGAGGCGTGCAGCAGCTCCATGAGGCCTTCATCGTTGTTCTGCTTTAGTTTCACGGTAGTAAGCCTTTCAAGACTCCTAGGGACCTTGCTTCCTCACCCGTTTCGGTACCAGAACACTGCGGAGAGCCAGGAAGCTCTGGTCCTGCGTGTATGCTGCGTGTCAACCTAGAAATTAGAGACTGATGGCACAAGGCTTGTTTTCCCATTAGGAATGCTCCGTTCATGCGGCCTCGAAGCTACATGAAAAGCATTGTTGTTGCCTGGGTTTTCGTCACTGCCGACATGGTTCTGAGAAGAAAATGAGTTTTCATGGAAGAAACCTTGTGCTTCCAGTTCCTTGTTGGAAGCTCACCCTGCTCTGCTCTATACCAAAAGTGAAAGCCAAGGTGAGCCCTAGCCTCGAAGTAAGGCCCTGATTTGCCTTGCCAATGGGGAGGCGTGCAGCAGCTCCATGAGGCCTTCCTCACTGTTCTGCTTGAGTTTCACGGTAGTGAGCCTTTCAAGAGTCCTAGGGACCTTGCTTCAGCACCCATTTCGGTACCAGAATATTGAATAGACACAGGAAGCTCTAGTCCTGTTAAGCAACTTCCAGCCCCATAGGCCTTTTGGAACACCCCAGTGTTGGCTAGAGAAAGGCAACACACTGCACTCTTCCTTGGCAGAGCCAGATTACCTCAGCTCCACACAGGATTCACGACCACACTTCTCGACTGTCCTCCATGCAGTGGATGTAACCTCATTCCCCTAGCTGAACTCTATTGAGAAAAACACTCTGTTTCTAATCCCGTTTCACTTTTTACACTTCGAGTCACGCATCCTCAAGGGGGTGGTCGGCTTGCATTCCAAGTACAATTTAAGCACAGTTCTTGGTGTAACACAGCAGGTCTTTTGAAGAGGCACAGGTCTCTAAGTCTCCCTCGCGCATCCTTTGTTTAGGCACTTTGCTGCACGCAGAAAACCGGTCGTAGAAAAAAGTTGATTCAGGGGAAGCCCCAGTGGGGATCGTGAATCTCTTTTGACGTGGTAGCATCAACATGTACTTATGCCTCGTGTCAACCTGGAAATGGGAGACTGAAGGCACAAAGCTTGTTTTCCCGTTTTGAAAGCTCCATTCATGCGGCCTCGAAGCTACCTGAAAAGCACTGTTGTTACCGTGCTTTTCCTTACAGCCGGCATGGCACATAGAAGAAAATGAGTTTTCTCGAAAGAAACCTTGTGCTTCCAGTTCCTACTTGGAACCTCACCCTGCTCTGCTCTATACCAAACGTGAAAGTCAATGTGAGCACTAGCCTCGAAGTAAGGCCCTGATTATGCTGGCAAAACGGGAGGCGTGCAGCAGCTCCATGAGGCCTTCATGGCTGTTCTGCTTTAGTTGAACGGTAGTAAGCTCACCAAGACTCCTAGGGACTTTGCTTAAGCAACCGTTTCTGTACCAGAACACTGCGTAGAGCCAGGAAGCTTTGGTCCTGCGTGTATGCTGCGTGTCTACCTAGAAATTAGAGACTGATGGCACAAGGCTTGTTTTCCCATTAGGAAAGCTCCGTTCATGCGGCCTCGAAGCTACCGGAAAAGCATTGTTGTTGGCGGGGTTTTAGTCACTGCCGGCATGGTTCTGAGAAGAAAATGAGTTTTTTCGTAAGAAACCTTGTGCTTCCAGTTCCTTGTAGGAAGCTCACCCTGCTCTGCTCTATACCTAAAGTGAAAGTCAACGTGAGACTTTCTTCGAAGTAAGGCCTTGATTATCCTTGCAAAACGGGAGGCGTGCAGCAGCTCCATGAGGCCTTCATCGTTGTTCTGCTTTAGTTTCACGGTAGTAAGCCTTTCAAGACTCCTAGGGACCTTGCTTCAGCCCCTGTTTCGGTACCAGAACACTGCGGAACGCCAGGAAGCTCTGGTCCTGCGTGTATGCTGCGTGTCAACCTAGAAATTAGAGACTGATGGCACAAGGCTTGTTTTCCCATTAGGAAAGCTCCGTTCATGCGGCCTCGAAGCTACCTGAAAAGCATTGTTGTTGCCTGGGTTTTCGTCACTGCCGACATGGTTCTGAGAAGAAAATGAGTTTTCATGGAAGAAACCTTGTGCTTCCAGTTCCTTGTTGGAAACTCACCCTGCTCTGCTCTATACCAAAAGTGAAAGCCAACGTGAGCCCTAGCCTCGAAGTAAGGCCCTGATTTGCCTTGCCAATGGGGAGGCGTGCAGCAGCTCCATGAGGCCTTCCTCACTGTTCTGCTTGAGTTTCACGGTAGTAAGCCTTTCAAGACTCCTAGGGACCTTGCTTCAGCACCCGTTTCCGTACCAGAATATTGAGGAGACACAGGAAGCTCTAGTCCTGTTAAGCAACTTCCAGCCCCGTAGGCCTTTTGGAACACCCCAGTGTTGGCTAGAGAAAGGCAACACACTGCACTCTTCCTTGGCAGAGCCAGATTACCTCAGCTCCACACAGGATTCACGACCACACTTCTCGACTGTCCTCCATGCAGTGGATGTAACCTCATTCCCCTAGCTGAACTCTATTGAGAAAAACACTCTGCTTCTAATCCCGTTTCACTTTTTACACTTCGAGTCACGCATCCTCAAGGGGGTGGTCGGCTTGCATTCCAAGTACAATTTAAGCACAGTTCTTGGTGTAACACAGCAGGTCTTTTGAAGAGGCACAGGTCTCTAAGTCTCCCTCGCGCATCCTTTGTTTAGGCACTTTGCTGCACGCAGAAAACCGGTCGTAGAAAAAAGTTGATTCAGGGGAAGCCCAGTGGGGATCGTGAATCTCCTTTGACGTGGTAGCATCAACATGTACTTATGCTGCGTGTCAACCTGGAAATGGGAGACTGAAGGCACAAAGCTTGTTTTCCCGTTTTGAAAGCTCCATTCATGCGGCCTCGAAGCTACCTGAAAAGCACTGTTGTTACCGTGCTTTTCCTTACAGCCGGCATGGCACATAGAAGAAAATGAGTTTTCTCGAAAGAAACCTTGTGCTTCCAGTTCCTACTTGGAACCTCACCCTGCTCTGCTCTATACGAAACGTGAAAGTCAATGTGAACACTAGCCTCGAAGTAAGGCCCTGATTATGCTGGCAAAACGGGAGGCGTGCAGCAGCTCCATGAGGCCTTCATCGCTGTTCTGCTTTAGTTGAACGGTAGTCAGCTCTCCAAGACTCCTAGGGACTTTGCTTAAGCAACCGTTTCGGTACCAGAACACTGCGTAGAGCCAGGAAGCTTTGGTCCTGCGTGTATGCTGCGTGGCTACCTAGAAATTAGAGACTGATGGCACAAGGCTTGTTTTCCCATTAGGAAAGCTCCGTTCATGCGGCCTCGAAGCTACCGGAAAAGCATTGTTGTTGGCGGGGTTTTAGTCACTGCCGGCATGGTTCTGAGAAGAAAATGAGTTTTTTCGTAAGAAACCTTGTGCTTCCAGTTCCTTGTAGGAAGCTCACCCTGCTCTGCTCTATACCTAAAGTGAAAGTCAACGTGAGACTTGCTTCGAAGTAAGGCCTTGATCATCCTTGCAAAACGGGAGGCGTGCAGCAGCTCCATGAGGCCTTCATCGTTGTTCTGCTTTAGTTTCACGGTAGTAAGCCTTTCAAGACTCCTAGGGACCTTGCTTCATCACCCGTTTCGGTACCAGAACACTGCGGAGAGCCAGGAAGCTCTGGTCCTGCGTGTATGCTGCGTGTCAACCTAGAAATTAGAGACTGATGGCACAAGGCTTGTTTTCCCATTAGGAAAGCTCCGTTCATGCGGCCTCGAAGCTACCTGAAAAGCATTGTTGTTGCCTGGGTTTTCGTCACTGCCGACATGGTTCTGAGAAGAAAATGAGTTTTCATGGAAGAAACCTTGTGCTTCCAGTTCCTTGTTGGAAGCTCACCCTGCTCTGCTCTATACCAAAAGTGAAAGCCAACGTGAGCCCTAGCCTCGAAGTAAGGCCCTGATTTGCCTTGCCAATGGGGAGGCGTGCAGCAGCTCCATGAGGCCTTCCTCACTGTTCTGCTTGAGTTTCACGGTAGTAAGCCTTTCAAGACTCCTAGGGACCTTGCTTCAGCACCCGTTTCCGTATCAGAATATTGAGGAGACACAGGAAGCTCTAGTCCTGTTAAGCAACTTCCAGCCCCGTAGGCCTTTTGGAACACCCCAGTGTTGGCTAGAGAAAGGCAACACACTGCACTCTTCCTTGGCAGAGCCAGATTACCTCAGCTCCACACAGGATTCACGACCACACTTCTCGACTGTCCTCCATGCAGTGGATGTAACCTCATTCCCCTAGCTGAACTCTATTGAGAAAAACACTCTGCTTCTAATCCCGTTTCACTTTTTACACTTCGAGTCACGCATCCTCAAGGGGGTGGTCGGCTTGCATTCCAAGTACAATTTAAGCACAGTTCTTGGTGTAACACAGCAGGTCTTTTGAAGAGGCACAGGTCTCTAAGTCTCCCTCGCGCATCCTTTGTTTAGGCACTTTGCTGCACGCAGAAAACCGGTCGTAGAAAAAAGTTGATTCAGGGGAAGCCCCAGTGGGGATCGTGAATCTCTTTTGACGTGGTAGCATCAACATGTACTTATGCTGCGTGTCAACCTGGAAATGGGAGACTGAAGGCACAAAGCTTGTTTTCCCGTTTTGAAAGCTCCATTCATGCGGCCTCGAAGCTACCTGAAAAGCACTGTTGTTACCGTGCTTTTCCTTACAGCCGGCATGGCACATAGAAGAAAATGAGTTTTCTCGAAAGAAACCTTGTGCTTCCAGTTCCTACTTGGAACCTCACCCTGCTCTGCTCTATACCAAACGTGAAAGTCAATGTGAGCACTAGCCTCGAAGTAAGGCCCTGATTATGCTGGCAAAACGGGAGGCGTGCAGCAGCTCCATGAGGCCTTCATCGCTGTTCTGCTTTAGTTGAACGGTAGTCAGCTCTCCAAGACTCCTAGGGACTTTGCTTAAGCAACCGTTTCGGTACCAGAACACTGCGTAGAGCCAGGAAGCTTTGGTCCTGCGTGTATGCTGCGTGTCTACCTAGAAATTAGAGACTGATGGCACAAGGCTTGTTTTCCCATTAGGAAAGCTCCGTTCATGCGGCCTCGAAGCTACCGGAAAAGCATTGTTGTTGGCGGGGTTTTAGTCACTGCCGGCATGGTTCTGAAGAGAAAATGAGTTTTTTTCGTAAGAAACCTTTTGCTTCCAGTTCCTTGTAGGAAGGTCACCCTGCTCTGCTCTATACCTAAAGTGAAAGTCAACGTGAGACTTGCTTCGAAGTAAGGCCTTGATTATCCTTGCAAAACGGGAGGCGTGCAGCAGCTCCATGAGGCCTTCATCGTTGTTCTGCTTTAGTTTCACGGTAGTAAGCCTTTCAAGACTCCTAGGGACCTTGCTTCAGCACCCGTTTCGGTACCAGAACACTGCGGAGAGCCAGGAAGCTCTGGTCCTGCGTGTATGCTGCGTGTCAACCTAGAAATTAGAGACTGATGGCACAAGGCTTGTTTTCCCATTAGGAAAGCTCCGTTCATGCGGCCTCGAAGCTACCTGAAAAGCATTGTTGTTGCCTGGGTTTTCGTCACTGCCGACATGGTTCTGAGAAGAAAATGAGTTTTCATGGAAGAAACCTTGTGCTTCCAGTTCCTTGTTGGAAGCTCACCCTGCTCTGCTCTATACCAAAAGTGAAAGCCAAGGTGAGCCCTAGCCTCGAAGTAAGGCCCTGATTTGCCTTGCCAATGGGGAGGCGTGCAGCAGCTCCATGAGGCCTTCCTCACTGTTCTGCTTGAGTTTCACGGTAGTAAGCCTTTCAAGACTCCTAGGGACCTTGCTTCAGCACCCGTTTCCGTACCAGAATATTGAGGAGACACAGGAAGCTCTAGTCCTGTTAAGCAACTTCCAGCCCCGTAGGCCTTTTGGAACACCCCAGTGTTGGCTAGAGAAAGGCAACACACTGCACTCTTCCTTGGCAGAGCCAGATTACCTCAGCTCCACACAGGATTCACGACCACACTTCTCGACTGTCCTCCATGCAGTGGATGTAACCTCATTCCCCTAGCTGAACTCTATTGAGAAAAACACTCTGCTTCTAATCCCGTTTCACTTTTTACACTTCGAGTCACGCATCCTCAAGGGGGTGGTCGGCTTGCATTCCAAGTACAATTTAAGCACAGTTCTTGGTGTAACACAGCAGGTCTTTTGAAGAGGCACAGGTCTCTAAGTCTCCCTCGCGCATCCTTTGTTTAGGCACTTTGCTGCACGCAGAAAACCGGTCGTAGAAAAAAGTTGATTCAGGGGAAGCCCCAGTGGGGATCGTGAATCTCTTTTGACGTGGTAGCATCAACATGTACTTATGCTGCGTGTCAACCTGGAAATGGGAGACTGAAGGCACAAAGCTTGTTTTCCCGTTTTGAAAGCTCCATTCATGCGGCCTCGAAGCTACCTGAAAAGCACTGTTGTTACCGTGCTTTTCCTTACAGCCGGCATGGCACATAGAAGAAAATGAGTTTTCTCGAAAGAAACCTTGTGCTTCCAGTTCCTACTTGGAACCTCACCCTGCTCTGCTCTATACCAAACGTGAAAGTCAATGTGAGCACTAGCCTCGAAGTAAGGCCCTGATTATGCTGGCAAAACGGGAGGCGTGCAGCAGCTCCATGAGGCCTTCATCGCTGTTCTGCTTTAGTTGAACGGTAGTCAGCTCTCCAAGACTCCTAGGGACTTTGCTTAAGCAACCGTTTCGGTACCAGAACACTGCGTAGAGCCAGGAAGCTTTGGTCCTGCGTGTATGCTGCGTGTCTACCTAGAAATTAGAGACTGATGGCACAAGGCTTGTTTTCCCATTAGGAAAGTTCCGTTCATGCGGCCTCGAAGCTACCGGAAAAGCATTGTTGTTGGCGGGGTTTTAGTCACTGCCGGCATGGTTCTGAGAAGAAAATGAGTTTTTTCGTAAGAAACCTTGTGCTTCCAGTTCCTTGTAGGAAGCTCACCCTGCTCTGCTCTATACCTAAAGTGAAAGTCAACGTGAGACTTGCTTCGAAGTAAGGCCTTGATCATCCTTGCAAAACGGGAGGCGTGCAGCAGCTCCATGAGGCCTTCATCGTTGTTCTGCTTTAGTTTCACGGTAGTAAGCCTTTCAAGACTCCTAGGGACCTTGCTTCATCACCCGTTTCGGTACCAGAACACTGCGGAGAGCCAGGAAGCTCTGGTCCTGCGTGTATGCTGCGTGTCAACCTAGAAATTAGAGACTGATGGCACAAGGCTTGTTTTCCCATTAGGAAAGCTCCGTTCATGCGGCCTCGAAGCTACCTGAAAAGCATTGTTGTTGCCTGGGTTTTCGTCACTGCCGACATGGTTCTGAGAAGAAAATGAGTTTTCATGGAAGAAACCTTGTGCTTCCAGTTCCTTGTTGGAAGCTCACCCTGCTCTGCTCTATACCAAAAGTGAAAGCCAACGTGAGCCCTAGCCTCGAAGTAAGGCCCTGATTTGCCTTGCCAATGGGGAGGCGTGCAGCAGCTCCATGAGGCCTTCCTCACTGTTCTGCTTGAGTTTCACGGTAGTAAGCCTTTCAAGACTCCTAGGGACCTTGCTTCAGCACCCGTTTCCGTATCAGAATATTGAGGAGACACAGGAAGCTCTAGTCCTGTTAAGCAACTTCCAGCCCCGTAGGCCTTTTGGAACACCCCAGTGTTGGCTAGAGAAAGGCAACACACTGCACTCTTCCTTGGCAGAGCCAGATTACCTCAGCTCCACACAGGATTCACGACCACACTTCTCGACTGTCCTCCATGCAGTGGATGTAACCTCATTCCCCTAGCTGAACTCTATTGAGAAAAACACTCTGCTTCTAATCCCGTTTCACTTTTTACACTTCGAGTCACGCATCCTCAAGGGGGTGGTCGGCTTGCATTCCAAGTACAATTTAAGCACAGTTCTTGGTGTAACACAGCAGGTCTTTTGAAGAGGCACAGGTCTCTAAGTCTCCCTCGCGCATCCTTTGTTTAGGCACTTTGCTGCACGCAGAAAACCGGTCGTAGAAAAAAGTTGATTCAGGGGAAGCCCCAGTGGGGATCGTGAATCTCTTTTGACGTGGTAGCATCAACATGTACTTATGCTGCGTGTCAACCTGGAAATGGGAGACTGAAGGCACAAAGCTTGTTTTCCCGTTTTGAAAGCTCCATTCATGCGGCCTCGAAGCTACCTGAAAAGCACTGTTGTTACCGTGCTTTTCCTTACAGCCGGCATGGCACATAGAAGAAAATGAGTTTTCTCGAAAGAAACCTTGTGCTTCCAGTTCCTACTTGGAACCTCACCCTGCTCTGCTCTATACCAAACGTGAAAGTCAATGTGAGCACTAGCCTCGAAGTAAGGCCCTGATTATGCTGGCAAAACGGGAGGCGTGCAGCAGCTCCATGAGGCCTTCATCGCTGTTCTGCTTTAGTTGAACGGTAGTCAGCTCTCCAAGACTCCTAGGGACTTTGCTTAAGCAACCGTTTCGGTACCAGAACACTGCGTAGAGCCAGGAAGCTTTGGTCCTGCGTGTATGCTGCGTGTCTACCTAGAAATTAGAGACTGATGGCACAAGGCTTGTTTTCCCATTAGGAAAGCTCCGTTCATGCGGCCTCGAAGCTACCGGAAAAGCATTGTTGTTGGCGGGGTTTTAGTCACTGCCGGCATGGTTCTGAAGAGAAAATGAGTTTTTTTCGTAAGAAACCTTTTGCTTCCAGTTCCTTGTAGGAAGCTCACCCTGCTCTGCTCTATACCTAAAGTGAAAGTCAACGTGAGACTTGCTTCGAAGTAAGGCCTTGATCATCCTTGCAAAACGGGAGGCGTGCAGCAGCTCCATGAGGCCTTCATCGTTGTTCTGCTTTAGTTTCACGGTAGTAAGCCTTTCAAGACTCCTAGGGACCTTGCTTCAGCACCCGTTTCGGTACCAGAACACTGCGGAGAGCCAGGAAGCTCTGGTCCTGCGTGTATGCTGCGTGTCAACCTAGAAATTAGAGACTGATGGCACAAGGCTTGTTTTCCCATTAGGAAAGCTCCGTTCATGCGGCCTCGAAGCTACCTGAAAAGCATTGTTGTTGCCTGGGTTTTCGTCACTGCCGACATGGTTCTGAGAAGAAAATGAGTTTTCATGGAAGAAACCTTGTGCTTCCAGTTCCTTGTTGGAAGCTCACCCTGCTCTGCTCTATACCAAAAGTGAAAGCCAAGGTGAGCCCTAGCCTCGAAGTAAGGCCCTGATTTGCCTTGCCAATGGGGAGGCGTGCAGCAGCTCCATGAGGCCTTCCTCACTGTTCTGCTTGAGTTTCACGGTAGTAAGCCTTTCAAGACTCCTAGGGACCTTGCTTCAGCACCCGTTTCCGTACCAGAATATTGAGGAGACACAGGAAGCTCTAGTCCTGTTAAGCAACTTCCAGCCCCGTAGGCCTTTTGGAACACCCCAGTGTTGGCTAGAGAAAGGCAACACACTGCACTCTTCCTTGGCAGAGCCAGATTACCTCAGCTCCACACAGGATTCACGACCACACTTCTCGACTGTCCTCCATGCAGTGGATGTAACCTCATTCTCCTAGCTGAACTCTATTGAGAAACACACTCTGCTTCTAATCCCGTTTCACTTTTTACACTTCGAGTCACGCATCCTCAAGGGGGTGGTCGGCTTGCATTCCAAGTACAATATAAGCACCGTTCTTGGTGTAACACAGCAGGTCTTTTGAAGAGGCACAGGTCTCTAAGTCTCCCTCGCGCATCCTTGGTTTAGGCACTTTGCTGCACGCAGAAAACCGGTCGTAGAAAAAAGTTGATTCAGGGGAAGCCCCAGTGGGGATCGTGAATCTCTTTTGACGTGGTAGCATCAACATGTACTTATGATGCGTGTCAACCTGGAAATGGGAGACTGAAGGCACAAAGCTTGTTTTCCCGTTTTGAAAGCTCCATTCATGCGGCCTCGAAGCTACCTGAAAAGCACTGTTGTTACCGTGCTTTTCCTTACAGCCGGCATGGCACATAGAAGAAAATGAGTTTTCTCGAAAGAAACCTTGTGCTTCCAGTTCCTACTTGGAACCTCACCCTGCTCTGCTCTATACCAAACGTGAAAGTCAATGTGAGCACTAGCCTCGAAGTAAGGCCCTGATTATGCTGGCAAAACGGGAGGCGTGCAGCAGCTCCATGAGGCCTTCATCGCTGTTCTGCTTTAGTTGAACGGTAGTCAGCTCTCCAAGACTCCTAGGGACTTTGCTTAAGCAACCGTTTCGGTACCAGAACACTGCGTAGAGCCAGGAAGCTTTGGTCCTGCGTGTATGCTGCGTGTGTACCTAGAAATTAGAGACTGATGGCACAAGGCTTGTTTTCCCATTAGGAAAACTCCGTTCATGTGGCCTGGAAGCTACCGGAAAAGCATTGTTGTTGGCGGGGTTTTAGTCACTGCCGGCATGGTTCTGAGAAGAAAATGAGTTTTTTCGTAAGAAACCTTGTGCTTCCAGTTCCTTGTAGGAAGCTCACCCTGCTCTGCTCTATACCTAAAGTGAAAGTCAACGTGAGACTTGCTTCGAAGTAAGGCCTTGATCATCCTTGCAAAACGGGAGGCGTGCAGCAGCTCCATGAGGCCTTCATCGTTGTTCTGCTTTAGTTTCACGGTAGTAAGCCTTTCAAGACTCCTAGGGACCTTGCTTCAGCCCCCGTTTCGGTACCAGAACACTGCGGAGAGCCAGGAAGCTCTGGTCCTGCGTGTATGCTGCGTGTCAACCTAGAAATTAGAGACTGATGGCACAAGGCTTGTTTTCCCATTAGGAAAGCTCCGTTCATGCGGCCTCGAAGCTACCTGAAAAGCATTGTTGTTGCCTGGGTTTTCGTCACTGCCGACATGGTTCTGAGAAGAAAATGAGTTTTCATGGAAGAAACCTTGTGCTTCCAGTTCCTTGTTGGAAGCTCACCCTGCTCTGCTCTATACCAAAAGTGAAAGCCAAGGTGAGCCCTAGCCTCGAAGTAAGGCCCTGATTTGCCTTGCCAATGGGGAGGCGTGCAGCAGCTCCATGAGGCCTTCCTCACTGTTCTGCTTGAGTTTCACGGTAGTAAGCCTTTCAAGACTCCTAGGGACCTTGCTTCAGCACCCGTTTCCGTACCAGAATATTGAGGAGACACAGGAAGCTCTAGTCCTGTTAAGCAACTTCCAGCCCCGTAGGCCTTTTGGAACACCCCAGTGTTGGCTAGAGAAAGGCAACACACTGCACTCTTCCTTGGCAGAGCCAGATTACCTCAGCTCCACACAGGATTCACGACCACACTTCTCGACTGTCCTCCATGCAGTGGATGTAACCTCATTCCCCTAGCTGAACTCTATTGAGAAAAACACTCTGCTTCTAATCCCGTTTCACTTTTTACACTTCGAGTCACGCATCCTCAAGGGGGTGGTCGGCTTGCATTCCAAGTACAATTTAAGCACAGTTCTTGGTGTAACACAGCAGGTCTTTTGAAGAGGCACAGGTCTCTAAGTCTCCCTCGCGCATCCTTTGTTTAGGCACTTTGCTGCATGCAGAAAACCGGTCGTAGAAAAAAGTTGATTCAGGGGAAGCCCCAGTGGGGATCGTGAATCTCTTTTGACGTGGTAGCATCAACATGTACTTATGCTGCGTGTCAACCTGGAAATGGGAGACTGAAGGCACAAAGCTTGTTTTCCCGTTTTGAAAGCTCCATTCATGCGGCCTCGAAGCTACCTGAAAAGCACTGTTGTTACCGTGCTTTTCCTTACAGCCGGCATGGCACATAGAAGAAAATGAGTTTTCTCGAAAGAAACCTTGTGCTTCCAGTTCCTACTTGGAACCTCACCCTGCTCTGCTCTATACCAAACGTGAAAGTCAGTGTGAGCACTAGCCTCGAAGTAAGGCCCTGATTATGCTGGCAAAACGGGAGGCGTGCAGCAGCTCCATGAGGCCTTCATCGCTGTTCTGCTTTAGTTGAACGGTAGTCAGCTCTCCAAGACTCCTAGGGACTTTGCTTAAGCAACCGTTTCGGTACCAGAACACTGCGTAGAGCCAGGAAGCTTTGGTCCTGCGTGTATGCTGCGTGTGTACCTAGAAATTAGAGACTGATGGCACAAGGCTTGTTTTCCCATTAGGAAAACTCCGTTCATGTGGCCTGGAAGCTACCGGAAAAGCATTGTTGTTGGCGGGGTTTTAGTCACTGCCGGCATGGTTCTGAGAAGAAAATGAGTTTTTTCGTAAGAAACCTGGTGCTTCCAGTTCCTTGTAGGAAGCTCACCCTGCTCTGCTCTATACCTAAAGTGAAAGTCAACGTGAGACTTGCTTCGAAGTAAGGCCTTGATCATCCTTGCAAAACGGGAGGCGTGCAGCAGCTCCATGAGGCCTTCATCGTTGTTCTGCTTTAGTTTCACGGTAGTAAGCCTTTCAAGACTCCTAGGGACCTTGCTTCAGCCCCCGTTTCGGTACCAGAACACTGCGGAGAGCCAGGAAGCTCTGGTGCTGCGTGTATGCTGCGTGTCAACCTAGAAATTAGAGACTGATGGCACAAGGCTTGTTTTCCCATTAGGAAAGCTCCGTTCATGCGGCCTCGAAGCTACCTGAAAAGCATTGTTGTTGCCTGGGTTTTCGTCACTGCCGACATGGTTCTGAGAAGAAAATGAGTTTTCATGGAAGAAACCTTGTGCTTCCAGTTCCTTGTTGGAAGCTCACCCTGCTCTGCTCTATACCAAAAGTGAAAGCCAAGGTGAGCCCTAGCCTCGAAGTAAGGCCCTGATTTGCCTTGCCAATGGGGAGGCGTGCAGCAGCTCCATGAGTCCTTCCTCACTGTTCTGCTTGAGTTTCACGGTAGTAAGCCTTTCAAGACTCCTAGGGACCTTGCTTCAGCACCCGTTTCCGTACCAGAATATTGAGGAGACACAGGAAGCTCTAGTCCTGTTAAGCAACTTCCAGCCCCGTAGGCCTTTTGGAACACCCCAGTGTTGGCTAGAGAAAGGCAACACACTGCACTCTTCCTTGGCAGAGCCAGATTACCTCAGCTCCACACAGGATTCACGACCACACTTCTCGACTGTCCTCCATGCAGTGGATGTAACCTCATTCCCCTAGCTGAACTCTATTGAGAAAAACACTCTGCTTCTAATCCCGTTTCACTTTTTACACTTCGAGTCACGCATCCTCAAGGGGGTGGTCGGCTTGCATTCCAAGTACAATTTAAGCACAGTTCTTGGTGTAACACAGCAGGTCTTTTGAAGAGGCACAGGTCTCTAAGTCTCCCTCGCGCATCCTTTGTTTAGGCACTTTGCTGCATGCAGAAAACCGGTCGTAGAAAAAAGTTGATTCAGGGGAAGCCCCAGTGGGGATCGTGAATCTCTTTTGACGTGGTAGCATCAACATGTACTTATGATGCGTGTCAACCTGGAAATGGGAGACTGAAGGCACAAAGCTTGTTTTCCCGTTTTGAAAGCTCCATTCATGCGGCCTCGAAGCTACCTGAAAAGCACTGTTGTTACCGTGCTTTTCCTTACAGCCGGCATGGCACATAGAAGAAAATGAGTTTTCTCGAAAGAAACCTTGTGCTTCCAGTTCCTACTTGGAACCTCACCCTGCTCTGCTCTATACCAAACGTGAAAGTCAATGTGAGCACTAGCCTCGAAGTAAGGCCCTGATTATGCTGGCAAAACGGGAGGCGTGCAGCAGCTCCATGAGGCCTTCATCGCTGTTCTGCTTTAGTTGAACGGTAGTCAGCTCTCCAAGACTCCTAGGGACTTTGCTTAAGCAACCGTTTCGGTACCAGAACACTGCGTAGAGCCAGGAAGCTTTGGTCCTGCGTGTATGCTGCGTGTGTACCTAGAAATTAGAGACTGATGGCACAAGGCTTGTTTTCCCATTAGGAAAGCTCCGTTCATGCGGCCTCGAAGCTACCGGAAAAGCATTGTTGTTGGCAGGGTTTTAGTCACTGCCGGCATGGTTCTGAAGAGAAAATGAGTTTTTTCGTAAGAAACCTTGTGCTTCCAGTTCCTTGTAGGAAGCTCACCCTGCTCTGCTCTATACCTAAAGTGAAAGTCAACGTGAGACTTGCTTCGAAGTAAGGCTTTGATTATCCTTGCAAAACGGGAGGCGTGCAGCAGCTCCATGAGGCCTTCATCGTTGTTCTGCTTTAGTTTCACGGTAGTAAGCCTTTCAAGACTCCTAGGGACCTTGCTTCAGCACCCGTTTCGGTACCAGAACACTGCGGAGAGCCAGAAAGCTCTGGTGCTGCGTGTATGCTGCGTGTCAACCTAGAAATTAGAGACTGATGGCACAAGGCTTGTTTTCCCATTAGGAAAGCTCCGTTCATGAGGCCTCGAAGCTACCTGAAAAGCATTGTTGTTGCCTGGGTTATCGTCACTGCCGACATGGTTCTGAGAAGAAAATGAGTTTTCATGGAAGAAACCTTGTGCTTCCAGTTCCTTGTTGGAAGCTCACCCTGCTCTGCTCTATACCAAAAGTGAAAGCCAACGTGAGCCCTAGCCTCGAAGTAAGGCCCTGATTTGCCTTGCCAATGGGGAGGCGTGCAGCAGCTCCATGAGGCCTTCCTCACTGTTCTGCTTGAGTTTCACGGTAGTGAGCCTTTCAAGAGTCCTAGGGACCTTGCTTCAGCACCCATTTCAGTACCAGAATATTGAATAGACACAGGAAGCTCTAGTCCTGTTAAGCAACTTCCAGCCCCGTAGGCCTTTTGGAACACCCCAGTGTGGGCTAGAGAAAGGCAACACACTGCACTCTTCCTTGGCAGAGCCAGATTACCTCAGCTCCACACAGGATTCACGACCACACTTCTCGACTGTCCTCCATGCAGTGGATGTAACCTCATTCCCCTAGCTGAACTCTATTGAGAAACACACTCTGCTTCTAATCCCGTTTCACTTTTTACACTTCGAGTCACGCATCCTCAAGGGGGTGGTCGGCTTGCATTCCAAGTACAATATAAGCACCGTTCTTGGTGTAACACAGCAGGTCTTTTGAAGAGGCACAGGTCTCTAAGTCTCCCTCGCGCATCCTTGGTTTAGGCACTTTGCTGCACGCAGAAAACCGGTCGTAGAAAAAAGTTGATTCAGGGGAAGCCCCAGTGGGGATCGTGAATCTCTTTTGACGTGGTAGCATCAACATGTACTTATGCTGCGTGTCAACCTGGAAATGGGAGACTGAAGGCACAAAGCTTGTTTTCCCGTTTTGAAAGCTCCATTCATGCGGCCTCGAAGCTACCTGAAAAGCACTGTTGTTACCGTGCTTTTCCTTACAGCCGGCATGGCACATAGAAGAAAATGAGTTTTCTCGAAAGAAACCTTGTGCTTCCAGTTCCTACTTGGAACCTCACCCTGCTCTGCTCTATACCAAACGTGAAAGTCAATGTGAGCACTAGCCTCGAAGTAAGGCCCTGATTATGCTGGCAAAACGGGAGGCGTGCAGCAGCTCCATGAGGCCTTCATCGCTGTTCTGCTTTAGTTGAACGGTAGTCAGCTCTCCAAGACTCCTAGGGACTTTGCTTAAGCAACCGTTTCGGTACCAGAACACTGCGTAGAGCCAGGAAGCTTTGGTCCTGCGTGTATGCTGCGTGTGTACCTAGAAATTAGAGACTGATGGCACAAGGCTTGTTTTCCCATTAGGAAAACTCCGTTCATGTGGCCTGGAAGCTACCGGAAAAGCATTGTTGTTGGCGGGGTTTTAGTCACTGCCGGCATGGTTCTGAGAAGAAAATGAGTTTTTTCGTAAGAAACCTTGTGCTTCCAGTTCCTTGTAGGAAGCTCACCCTGCTCTGCTCTATACCTAAAGTGAAAGTCAACGTGAGACTTGCTTCGAAGTAAGGCCTTGATCATCCTTGCAAAACGGGAGGCGTGCAGCAGCTCCATGAGGCCTTCATCGTTGTTCTGCTTTAGTTTCACGGTAGTAAGCCTTTCAAGACTCCTAGGGACCTTGCTTCAGCCCCCGTTTCGGTACCAGAACACTGCGGAGAGCCAGGAAGCTCTGGTCCTGCGTGTATGCTGCGTGTCAACCTAGAAATTAGAGACTGATGGCACAAGGCTTGTTTTCCCATTAGGAAAGCTCCGTTCATGCGGCCTCGAAGCTACCTGAAAAGCATTGTTGTTGCCTGGGTTTTCGTCACTGCCGACATGGTTCTGAGAAGAAAATGAGTTTTCATGGAAGAAACCTTGTGCTTCCAGTTCCTTGTTGGAAGCTCACCCTGCTCTGCTCTATACCAAAAGTGAAAGCCAAGGTGAGCCCTAGCCTCGAAGTAAGGCCCTGATTTGCCTTGCCAATGGGGAGGCGTGCAGCAGCTCCATGAGTCCTTCCTCACTGTTCTGCTTGAGTTTCACGGTAGTAAGCCTTTCAAGACTCCTAGGGACCTTGCTTCAGCACCCGTTTCCGTACCAGAATATTGAGGAGACACAGGAAGCTCTAGTCCTGTTAAGCAACTTCCAGCCCCGTAGGCCTTTTGGAACACCCCAGTGTTGGCTAGAGAAAGGCAACACACTGCACTCTTCCTTGGCAGAGCCAGATTACCTCAGCTCCACACAGGATTCACGACCACACTTCTCGACTGTCCTCCATGCAGTGGATGTAACCTCATTCCCCTAGCTGAACTCTATTGAGAAAAACACTCTGCTTCTAATCCCGTTTCACTTTTTACACTTCGAGTCACACATCCTCAAGGGGGTGGTCGGCTTGCATTCCAAGTACAATTTAAGCACAGTTCTTGGTGTAACACAGCAGGTCTTTTGAAGAGGCACAGGTCTCTAAGTCTCCCTCGCGCATCCTTTGTTTAGGCACTTTGCTGCACGCAGAAAACCGGTCGTAGAAAAAAGTTGATTCAGGGGAAGCCCCAGTGGGGATCGTGAATCTCTTTTGACGTGGTAGCATCAACATGTACTTATGCTGCGTGTCAACCTGGAAATGGGAGACTGAAGGCACAAAGCTTGTTTTCCCATTTTGAAAGCTCCATTCATGCGGCCTCGAAGCTACCTGAAAAGCACTGTTGTTACCGTGCTTTTCCTTACAGCCGGCATGGCACATAGAAGAAAATGAGTTTTCTCGAAAGAAACCTTGTGCTTCCAGTTCCTACTTGGAACCTCACCCTGCTCTGCTCTATACCAAACGTGAAAGTCAATGTGAGCACTAGCCTCGAAGTAAGGCCCTGATTATGCTGGCAAAACGGGAGGCGTGCAGCAGCTCCATGAGGCCTTCATCGCTGTTCTGCTTTAGTTGAACGGTAGTCAGCTCTCCAAGACTCCTAGGGACTTTGCTTAAGCAACCGTTTCGGTACCAGAACACTGCGTAGAGCCAGGAAGCTTTGGTCCTGCGTGTATGCTGCGTGTGTACCTAGAAATTAGAGACTGATGGCACAAGGCTTGTTTTCCCATTAGGAAAGCTCCGTTCATGCGGCCTCGAAGCTACCGGAAAAGCATTGTTGTTGGCGGGGTTTTAGTCACTGCCGGCATGGTTCTGAAGAGAAAATGAGTTTTTTCGTAAGAAACCTTGTGCTTCCAGTTCCTTGTAGGAAGCTCACCCTGCTCTGCTCTATACCTAAAGTGAAAGTCAACGTGAGACTTGTTTCGAAGTAAGGCTTTGATTATCCTTGCAAAACGGGAGGCGTGCAGCAGCTCCATGAGTCCTTCATCGTTGTTCTGCTTTAGTTTCACGGTAGTAAGCCTTTCAAGACTCCTAGGGACCTTGCTTCAGCACCCGTTTCGGTACCAGAACACTGCGGAGAGCCAGAAAGCTCTGGTCCTGCGTGTATGCTGCGTGTCAACCTAGAAATTAGAGACTGATGGCACAAGGCTTGTTTTCCCATTAGGAAAGCTCCGTTCATGAGGCCTCGAAGCTACCTGAAAAGCATTGTTGTTGCCTGGGTTATCGTCACTGCCGACATGGTTCTGAGAAGAAAATGAGTTTTCATGGAAGAAACCTTGTGCTTCCAGTTCCTTGTTGGAAGCTCACCCTGCTCTGCTCTATACCAAAAGTGAAAGCCAACGTGAGCCCTAGCCTCGAAGTAAGGCCCTGATTTGCCTTGCCAATGGGGAGGCGTGCAGCAGCTCCATGAGGCCTTCCTCACTGTTCTGCTTGAGTTTCACGGTAGTGAGCCTTTCAAGAGTCCTAGGGACCTTGCTTCAGCACCCATTTCAGTACCAGAATATTGAATAGACACAGGAAGCTCTAGTCCTGTTAAGCAACTTCCAGCCCCGTAGGCCTTTTGGAACACCCCAGTGTGGGCTAGAGAAAGGCAACACACTGCACTCTTCCTTGGCAGAGCCAGATTACCTCAGCTCCACACAGGATTCACGACCACACTTCTCGACTGTCCTCCATGCAGTGGATGTAACCTCATTCCCCTAGCTGAACTCTATTGAGAAACACACTCTGCTTCTAATCCCGTTTCACTTTTTACACTTCGAGTCACGCATCCTCAAGGGGGTGGTCGGCTTGCATTCCAAGTACAATTTAAGCACCGTTCTTGGTGTAACACAGCAGGTCTTTTGAAGAGGCACAGGTCTCTAAGTCTCCCTCGCGCATCCTTGGTTTAGGCACTTTGCTGCACGCAGAAAACCGGTCGTAGAAAAAAGTTGATTCAGGGGAAGCCCCAGTGGGGATCGTGAATCTCTTTTGACGTGGTAGCATCAACATGTACTTATGCTGCGTGTCAACCTGGAAATGGGAGACTGAAGGCACAAAGCTTGTTTTCCCGTTTTGAAAGCTCCATTCATGCGGCCTCGAAGCTACCTGAAAAGCACTGTTGTTACCGTGCTTTTCCTTACAGCCGGCATGGCACATAGAAGAAAATGAGTTTTCTCGAAAGAAACCTTGTGCTTCCAGTTCCTACTTGGAACCTCACCCTGCTCTGCTCTATACCAAACGTGAAAGTCAATGTGAGCACTAGCCTCGAAGTAAGGCCCTGATTATGCTGGCAAAACGGGAGGCGTGCAGCAGCTCCATGAGGCCTTCATCGCTGTTCTGCTTTAGTTGAACGGTAGTCAGCTCTCCAAGACTCCTAGGGACTTTGCTTAAGCAACCGTTTCGGTACCAGAACACTGCGTAGAGCCAGGAAGCTTTGGTCCTGCGTGTATGCTGCGTGGGTACCTAGAAATTAGAGACTGATGGCACAAGGCTTGTTTTCCCATTAGGAAAACTCCGTTCATGTGGCCTGGAAGCTACCGGAAAAGCATTGTTGTTGGCGGGGTTTTAGTCACTGCCGGCATGGTTCTGAGAAGAAAATGAGTTTTTTCGTAAGAAACCTTGTGCTTCCAGTTCCTTGTAGGAAGCTCACCCTGCTCTGCTCTATACCTAAAGTGAAAGTCAACGTGAGACTTGCTTCGAAGTAAGGCCTTGATCATCCTTGCAAAACGGGAGGCGTGCAGCAGCTCCATGAGGCCTTCATCGTTGTTCTGCTTTAGTTTCACGGTAGTAAGCCTTTCAAGACTCCTAGGGACCTTGCTTCAGCCCCCGTTTCGGTACCAGAACACTGCGGAGAGCCAGGAAGCTCTGGTCCTGCGTGTATGCTGCGTGTCAACCTAGAAATTAGAGACTGATGGCACAAGGCTTGTTTTCCCATTAGGAAAGCTCCGTTCATGCGGCCTCGAAGCTACCTGAAAAGCATTGTTGTTGCCTGGGTTTTCGTCACTGCCGACATGGTTCTGAGAAGAAAATGAGTTTTCATGGAAGAAACCTTGTGCTTCCAGTTCCTTGTTGGAAGCTCACCCTGCTCTGCTCTATACCAAAAGTGAAAGCCAACGTGAGCCCTAGCCTCGAAGTAAGGCCCTGATTTGCCTTGCCAATGGGGAGGCGTGCAGCAGCTCCATGAGTCCTTCCTCACTGTTCTGCTTGAGTTTCACGGTAGTAAGCCTTTCAAGACTCCTAGGGACCTTGCTTCAGCACCCGTTTCCGTACCAGAATATTGAGGAGACACAGGAAGCTCTAGTCCTGTTAAGCAACTTCCAGCCCCGTAGGCCTTTTGGAACACCCCAGTGTTGGCTAGAGAAAGGCAACACACTGCACTCTTCCTTGGCAGAGCCAGATTACCTCAGCTCCACACAGGATTCACGACCACACTTCTCGACTGTCCTCCATGCAGTGGATGTAACCTCATTCCCCTAGCTGAACTCTATTGAGAAAAACACTCTGCTTCTAATCCCGTTTCACTTTTTACACTTCGAGTCACGCATCCTCAAGGGGGTGGTTGGCTTGCATTCCAAGTACAATTTAAGCACAGTTCTTGGTGTAACACAGCAGGTCTTTTGAAGAGGCACAGGTCTCTAAGTCTCCCTCGCGCATCCTTTGTTTAGGCACTTTGCTGCATGCAGAAAACCGGTCGTAGAAAAAAGTTGATTCAGGGGAAGCCCCAGTGGGGATCGTGAATCTCTTTTGACGTGGTAGCATCAACATGTACTTATGCTGCGTGTCAACCTGGAAATGGGAGACTGAAGGCACAAAGCTTGTTTTCCCGTTTTGAAAGCTCCATTCATGCGGCCTCGAAGCTACCTGAAAAGCACTGTTGTTACCGTGCTTTTCCTTACAGCCGGCATGGCACATAGAAGAAAATGAGTTTTCTCGAAAGAAACCTTGTGCTTCCAGTTCCTACTTGGAACCTCACCCTGCTCTGCTCTATACCAAACGTGAAAGTCAATGTGAGCACTAGCCTCGAAGTAAGGCCCTGATTATGCTGGCAAAACGGGAGGCGTGCAGCAGCTCCATGAGGCCTTCATCGCTGTTCTGCTTTAGTTGAACGGTAGTCAGCTCTCCAAGACTCCTAGGGACTTTGCTTAAGCAACCGTTTCGGTACCAGAACACTGCGTACAGCCAGGAAGCTTTGGTCCTGCGTGTATGCTGCGTGTGTACCTAGAAATTAGAGACTGATGGCACAAGGCTTGTTTTCCCATTAGGAAAGCTCCGTTCATGCGGCCTCGAAGCTACCGGAAAAGCATTGTTGTTGGCAGGGTTTTAGTCACTGCCGGCATGGTTCTGAAGAGAAAATGAGTTTTTTCGTAAGAAACCTTGTGCTTCCAGTTCCTTGTAGGAAGCTCACCCTGCTCTGCTCTATACCTAAAGTGAAAGTCAACGTGAGACTTGCTTCGAAGTAAGGCTTTGATTATCCTTGCAAAACGGGAGGCGTGCAGCAGCTCCATGAGGCCTTCATCGTTGTTCTGCTTTAGTTTCACGGTAGTAAGCCTTTCAAGACTCCTAGGGACCTTGCTTCAGCACCCGTTTCGGTACCAGAACACTGCGGAGAGCCAGAAAGCTCTGGTGCTGCGTGTATGCTGCGTGTCAACCTAGAAATTAGAGACTGATGGCACAAGGCTTGTTTCCCATTAGGAAAGCTCCGTTCATGCGGCCTCGAAGCTACCTGAAAAGCATTGTTGTTACCTGGGTTATCGTCACTGCCGACATGGTTCTGAGAAGAAAATGAGTTTTCATGGAAGAAATCTTGTGCTTCCAGTTCCTTGTTGGAAGCTCACCCTGCTCTGCTCTATACCAAAAGTGAAAGCCAACGTGAGCCCTAGCCTCGAAGTAAGGCCCTGATTTGCCTTGCCAATGGGGAGGCGTGCAGCAGCTCCATGAGGCCTTCCTCACTGTTCTGCTTGAGTTTCACGGTAGTGAGCCTTTCAAGAGTCCTAGGGACCTTGCTTCAGCACCCATTTCAGTACCAGAATATTGAATAGACACAGAAAGCTGTAGTCCTGTTAAGCAACTTCCAGCCCCGTAGGCCTTTTGGAACACCCCAGTGTGGGCTAGAGAAAGGCAACACACTGCACTCTTCCTTGGCAGAGCCAGATTACCTCAGCTCCACACAGGATTCACGACCACACTTCTCGACTGTCCTCCATGCAGTGGATGTAACCTCATTCCCCTAGCTGAACTCTATTGAGAAACACACTCTGCTTCTAATCCCGTTTCACTTTTTACACTTCGAGTCACGCATCCTCAAGGGGGTGGTCGGCTTGCATTCCAAGTACAATTTAAGCACCGTTCTTGGTGTAACACAGCAGGTCTTTTGAAGAGGCACAGGTCTCTAAGTCTCCCTCGCGCATCCTTGGTTTAGGCACTTTGCTGCATGCAGAAAACCGGTCGTAGAAAAAAGTTGATTCAGGGGAAGCCCCAGTGGGGATCGTGAATCTCTTTTGACGTGGTAGCATCAACATGTACTTATGCTGCGTGTCAACCTGGAAATGGGAGACTGAAGGCACAAAGCTTGTTTTCCCTTTTTGAAAGCTCCATTTATGCGGCCTCGAAGCTACCTGAAAAGCACTGTTGTTACCGTGCTTTTCCTTACAGCCGGCATGGCACATAGAAGAAAATGAGTTTTCTCGAAAGAAACCTTGTGCTTCCAGTTCCTACTTGGAACCTCACGCTGCTCTGCTCTATACCAAACGTGAAAGTCAATGTGAGCACTAGCCTCGAAGTAAGGCCCTGATTATGCTGGCAAAACGGGAGGCGTGCAGCAGCTCCATGAGGCCTTCATCGCTGTTCTGCTTTAGTTGAACGGTAGTCAGCTCTCCAAGACTCCTAGGGACTTTGCTTAAGCAACCGTTTCGGTACCAGAACACTGCGTACAGCCAGGAAGCTTTGGTCCTGCGTGTATGCTGCGTGTGTACCTAGAAATTAGAGACTGATGGCACAAGGCTTGTTTTCCCATTAGGAAAGCTCCGTTCATGCGGCCTCGAAGCTACCGGAAAAGCATTGTTGTTGGCGGGGTTTTAGTCACTGCCGGCATGGTTCTGAAGAGAAAATGAGTTTTTTCGTAAGAAACCTTGTGCTTCCAGTTCCTTGTAGGAAGCTCACCCTGCTCTGCTCTATACCTAAAGTGAAAGTCAACGTGAGAGTTGCTTCGAAGTAAGGCTTTGATTATCCTTGCAAAACGGGAGGCGTGCAGCAGCTCCATGAGGCCTTCATCGTTGTTCTGCTTTAGTTTCACGGTAGTAAGCCTTTCAAGACTCCTAGGGACCTTGCTTCAGCCCCCGTTTCGGTACCAGAACACTGCGGAGAGCCAGAAAGCTCTGGTGCTGCGTGTATGCTGCATGTCAACCTAGAAATTAGAGACTGATGGCACAAGGCTTGTTTTCCCATTAGGAAAGCTCCGTTCATGAGGCCTCGAAGCTACCTGAAAAGCATTGTTGTTGCCTGGGTTTTCGTCACTGCCGACATGGTTCTGAGAAGAAAATGAGTTTTCATGGAAGAAACCTTGTGCTTCCAGTTCCTTGTTGGAAGCTCACCCTGCTCTGCTCTATACCAAAAGTGAAAGCCAACGTGAGCCCTAGCCTCGAAGTAAGGCCCTGATTTGCCTTGCCAATGGGGAGGCGTGCAGCAGCTCCATGAGGCCTTCCTCACTGTTCTGCTTGAGTTTCACGGTAGTGAGCCTTTCAAGAGTCCTAGGGACCTTGCTTCAGCACCCATTTCAGTACCAGAATATTGAATAGACACAGGAAGCTCTAGTCCTGTTAAGCAACTTCCAGCCCCGTAGGCCTTTTGGAACACCCCAGTGCGGGCTAGAGAAAGGCAACACACTGCACTCTTCCTTGGCAGAGCCAGATTACCTCAGCTCCACACAGGATTCACGACCACACTTCTCGACTGTCCTCCATGCAGTGGATGTAACCTCATTCCCCTAGCTGAACTCTATTGAGAAACACACTCTGCTTCTAATCCCGTTTCACTTTTTACACTTCGAGTCACGCATCCTCAAGGGGGTGGTCGGCTTGCATTCCAAGTACAATTTAAGCACCGTTCTTGGTGTAACACAGCAGGTCTTTTGAAGAGGCACAGGTCTCTAAGTCTCCCTCGCGCATCCTTGGTTTAGGCACTTTGCTGCACGCAGAAAACCGGTCGTAGAAAAAAGTTGATTCAGGGGAAGCCCCAGTGGGGATCGTGAATCTCTTTTGACGTGGTAGCATCAACATGTACTTATGCTGCGTGTCAACCTGGAAATGGGAGACTGAAGGCACAAAGCTTGTTTTCCCGTTTTGAAAGCTCCATTCATGCGGCCTCGAAGCTACCTGAAAAGCACTGTTGTTACCGTGCTTTTCCTTACAGCCGGCATGGCACATAGAAGAAAATGAGTTTTCTCGAAAGAAACCTTGTGCTTCCAGTTCCTACTTGGAACCTCACCCTGCTCTGCTCTATACCAAACGTGAAAGTCAATGTGAGCACTAGCCTCGAAGTAAGGCCCTGATTATGCTGGCAAAACGGGAGGCGTGCAGCAGCTCCATGAGGCCTTCATCGCTGTTCTGCTTTAGTTGAACGGTAGTCAGCTCTCCAAGACTCCTAGGGACTTTGCTTAAGCAACCGTTTCGGTACCAGAACACTGCGTACAGCCAGGAAGCTTTGGTCCTGCGTGTATGCTGCGTGTCTACCTAGAAATTAGAGACTGATGGCACAAGGCTTGTTTTCCCATTATGAAAGCTCCGTTCATGCGGCCTCGAAGCTACTGGAAAAGCATTGTTGTTGGCGGGGTTTTAGTCACTGCCGGCATGGTTCTGAGAAGAAAATGAGTTTTTTCGTAAGAAACCTTGTGCTTCCAGTTCCTTGTAGGAAGCTCACCCTGCTCTGCTCTATACCTAAAGTGAAAGTCAACGTGAGACTTGCTTCGAAGTAAGGCCTTGATCATCCTTGCAAAACGGGAGGCGTGCAGCAGCTCCATGAGGCCTTCATCGTTGTTCTGCTTTAGTTTCACGGTAGTAAGCCTTTCAAGACTCCTAGGGGCCTTGCTTCAGCACCCGTTTCGGTACCAGAACACTGCGGAGAGCCAGGAAGCTCTGGTCCTGCGTGTATGCTGCGTGTCAACCTAGAAATTAGAGACTGATGGCACAAGGCTTGTTTTCCCATTAGGAAAGCTCCGTTCATGAGGCCTCGAAGCTACCTGAAAAGCAGTGTTGTTGCCTGGGTTATCGTCACTGCCGACATGGTTCTGAGAAGAAAATGAGTTTTCATGGAAGAAACCTTGTGCTTCCAGTTCCTTGTTGGAAGCTCACCCTGCTCTGCTCTATACCAAAAGTGAAAGCCAAGGTGAGCCCTAGCCTCGAAGTAAGGCCCTGATTTGCCTTGCCAATGGGGAGGCGTGCAGCAGCTCCATGAGGCCTTCCTCACTGTTCTGCTTGAGTTTCACGGTAGTGAGCCTTTCAAGAGTCCTAGGGACCTTGCTTCAGCACCCATTTCAGTACCAGAATATTGAATAGACACAGGAAGCTCTAGTCCTGTTAAGCAACTTCCAGCCCCGTAGGCCTTTTGGAACACCCCAGTGTGGGCTAGAGAAAGGCAACACACTGCACTCTTCCTTGGCAGAGCCAGATTACCTCAGCTCCACACAGGATTCACGACCACACTTCTCGACTGTCCTCCATGCAGTGGATGTAACCTCATTCCCCTAGCTGAACTCTATTGAGAAACACACTCTGCTTCTAATCCCGTTTCACTTTTTACACTTCGAGTCACGCATCCTCAAGGGGGTGGTCGGCTTGCATTCCAAGTACAATTTAAGCACCGTTCTTGGTGTAACACAGCAGGTCTTTTGAAGAGGCACAGGTCTCTAAGTCTCCCTCGCGCATCCTTGGTTTAGGCACTTTGCTGCACGCAGAAAACCGGTCGTAGAAAAAAGTTGATTCAGGGGAAGCCCCAGTGGGGATCGTGAATCTCTTTTGACGTGGTAGCATCAACATGTACTTATGCTGCGTGTCAACCTGGAAATGGGAGACTGAAGGCACAAAGCTTGTTTTCCCGTTTTGAAAGCTCCATTCATGCGGCCTCGAAGCTACCTGAAAAGCACTGTTGTTACCGTGCTTTTCCTTACAGCCGGCATGGCACATAGAAGAAAATGAGTTTTCTCGAAAGAAACCTTGTGCTTCCAGTTCCTACTTGGAACCTCACCCTGCTCTGCTCTATACCAAACGTGAAAGTCAATGTGAGCACTAGCCTCGAAGTAAGGCCCTGATTATGCTGGCAAAACGGGAGGCGTGCAGCAGCTCCATGAGGCCTTCATCGCTGTTCTGCTTTAGTTGAACGGTAGTCAGCTCTCCAAGACTCCTAGGGACTTTGCTTAAGCAACCGTTTCGGTACCAGAACACTGCGTAGAGCCAGGAAGCTTTGGTCCTGCGTGTATGCTGCGTGTGTACCTAGAAATTAGAGACTGATGGCACAAGGCTTGTTTTCCCATTATGAAAGCTCCGTTCATGCGGCCTCGAAGCTACCGGAAAAGCATTGTTGTTGGCGGGGTTTTAGTCACTGCCGGCATGGTTCTGAGAAGAAAATGAGTTTTTTCGTAAGAAACCTTGTGCTTCCAGTTCCTTGTAGGAAGCTCACCCTGCTCTGCTCTATACCTAAAGTGAAAGTCAACGTGAGACTTGCTTCGAAGTAAGGCCTTGATCATCCTTGCAAAACGGGAGGCGTGCAGCAGCTCCATGAGGCCTTCATCGTTGTTCTGCTTTAGTTTCACGGTAGTAAGCCTTTCAAGACTCCTAGGGACCTTGCTTCAGCACCCGTTTCGGTACCAGAACACTGCGGAGAGCCAGGAAGCTCTGGTCCTGCGTGTATGCTGCGTGTCAACCTAGAAATTAGAGACTGATGGCACAAGGCTTGTTTTCCCATTAGGAAAGCTCCGTTCCTGCGGCCTCGAAGCTACCTGAAAAGCATTGTTGTTGCCTGGGTTTTCGTCACTGCTGACATGGTTCTGAGAAGAAAATGAGTTTTCATGGAAGAAACCTTGTGCTTCCAGTTCCTTGTTGGAAGCTCACCCTGCTCTGCTCTATACCAAAAGTGAAAGCCAAGGTGAGCCCTAGCCTCGAAGTAAGGCCCTGATTTGCCTTGCCAATGGGGAGGCGTGCAGCAGCTCCATGAGGCCTTCCTCACTGTTCTGCTTGAGTTTCACGGTA
Source organism: Eubalaena glacialis (assembly GCF_028564815.1). Classification (NCBI taxonomy): domain Eukaryota; kingdom Metazoa; phylum Chordata; class Mammalia; order Artiodactyla; family Balaenidae; genus Eubalaena; species Eubalaena glacialis. The sequence goes on from NC_083731.1 coordinate 45,771,215, forward strand.
GTAAGCCTTTCAAGACTCCTAGGGACCTTGCTTCAGCACCCGTTTCCGTACCAGAATATTGAGGAGACACAGGAAGCTCTAGTCCTGTTAAGCAACTTCCAGCCCCGTAGGCCTTTTGGAACACCCCAGTGTTGGCTAGAGAAAGGCAACACACTGCACTCTTCCTTGGCAGAGCCAGATTACCTCAGCTCCACACAGGATTCACGACCACACTTCTCGACTGTCCTCCATGCAGTGGATGTAACCTCATTCCCCTAGCTGAACTCTATTGAGAAAAACACTCTGCTTCTAATCCCGTTTCACTTTTTACACTTCGAGTCACGCATCCTCAAGGGGGTGGTCGGCTTGCATTCCAAGTACAATTTAAGCACCGTTCTTGGTGTAACACAGCAGGTCTTTTGAAGAGGCACAGGTCTCTAAGTCTCCCTCGTGCATCCTTTGTTTAGGCACTTTGCTGCACGCAGAAAACCGGTCGTAGAAAAAAGTTGATTCAGGGGAAACCCCAGTGGGAATCGTGAATCTCCTTTGACGTGGTAGCATCAACATGTACTTATGCTGCGTGTCAACCTGGAAATGGGAGACTGAAGGCACAAAGCTTGTTTTCCCGTTTTGAAAGCTCCATTCATGCGGCCTCGAAGCTACCTGAAAAGCACTGTTGTTACCGTGCTTTTCCTTACAGCCGGCATGGCACATAGAAGAAAATGAGTTTTCTCGAAAGAAACCTTGTGCTTCCAGTTCCTACTTGGAACCTCACCCTGCTCTGCTCTATACCAAACGTGAAAGTCAATGTGAGCACTAGCCTCGAAGTAAGGCCCTGATTATGCTGGCAAAACGGGAGGCGTGCAGCAGCTCCATGAGGCCTTCATCGCTGTTCTGCTTTAGTTGAACGGTAGTCAGCTCTCCAAGACTCCTAGGGACTTTGCTTAAGCAACCGTTTCGGTACCAGAACACTGCGTAGAGCCAGGAAGCTTTGGTCCTGCGTGTATGCTGCGTGTGTACCTAGAAATTAGAGACTGATGGCACAAGGCTTGTTTTCCCATTAGGAAAGCTCCGTTCATGCGGCCTCGAAGCTACCGGAAAAGCATTGTTGTTGGCGGGGTTTTAGTCACTGCCGGCATGGTTCTGAAGAGAAAATGAGATTTTTCGTAAGAAACCTTGTGCTTCCAGTTCCTTGTAGGAAGCTCACCCTGCTCTGCTCTATACCTAAAGTGAAAGTCAACGTCAGACTTGCTTCGAAGTAAGGCTTTGATTATCCTTGCAAAACGGGAGGCGTGCAGCAGCTCCATGAGGCCTTCATCGTTGTTCTGCTTTAGTTTCACGGTAGTAAGCCTTTCAAGACTCCTCGGGACCTTGCTTCAGCACCCGTTTCGGTACCAGAACACTGCGGAGAGCCAGAGAGCTCTGGTGCTGCGTGTATGCTGCGTGTCAACCTAGAAATTAGAGACTGATGGCACAAGGCTTGTTTTCCCATTAGGAAAGCTCCGTTCATGAGGCCTCGAAGCTACCTGAAAAGCATTGTTGTTGCCTGGGTTTTCGTCACTGCCGACATGGTTCTGAGAAGAAAATGAGTTTTCATGGAAGAAACCTTGTGCTTCCAGTTCCTTGTTGGAAGCTCACCCTGCTCTGCTCTATACCAAAAGTGAAAGCCAACGTGAGCCCTAGCCTCGAAGTAAGGCCCTGATTTGCCTTGCCAATGGGGAGGCGTGCAGCAGCTCCATGAGGCCTTCCTCACTGTTCTGCTTGAGTTTCACGGTAGTGAGCCTTTCAAGAGTCCAAGGGACCTTGCTTCAGCACCCATTTCAGTACCAGAATATTGAATAGACACAGGAAGCTCTAGTCCTGTTAAGCAACTTCCAGCCCCGTAGGCCTTTTGGAACACCCCAGTGTGGGCTAGAGAAAGGCAACACACTGCACTCTTCCTTGGCAGAGCCAGATTACCTCAGCTCCACACAGGATTCACGACCACACTTCTCGACTGTCCTCCATGCAGTGGATGTAACCTCATTCCCCTAGCTGAACTCTATTGAGAAACACACTCTGCTTCTAATCCCGTTTCACTTTTTACACTTCGAGTCACGCATCCTCAAGGGGGTGGTCGGCTTGCATTCCAAGTACAATTTAAGCACCGTTCTTGGTGTAACACAGCAGGTCTTTTGAAGAGGCACAGGTCTCTAAGTCTCCCTCGCGCATCCTTGGTTTAGGCACTTTGCTGCACGCAGAAAACCGGTCGTAGAAAAAAGTTGATTCAGGGGAAGCCCCAGTGGGGATCGTGAATCTCTTTTGACGTGGTAGCATCAACATGTACTTATGCTGCGTGTCAACCTGGAAATGGGAGACTGAAGGCACAAAGCTTGTTTTCCCGTTTTGAAAGCTCCATTCATGCGGCCTCGAAGCTACCTGAAAAGCACTGTTGTTACCGTGCTTTTCCTTACAGCCGGCATGGCACATAGAAGAAAATGAGTTTTCTCGAAAGAAACCTTGTGCTTCCAGTTCCTACTTAGAACCTCACCCTGCTCTGCTCTATACCAAACGTGAAAGTCAATGTGAGCACTAGCCTCGAAGTAAGGCCCTGATTATGCTGGCAAAACGGGAGGCGTGCAGCAGCTCCATGAGGCCTTCATCGCTGTTCTGCTTTAGTTGAATGGTAGTCAGCTCTCCAAGACTCCTAGGGACTTTGCTTAAGCAACCGTTTCGGTACCAGAACACTGCGTACAGCCAGGAAGCTTTGGTCCTGCGTGTATGCTGCGTGTGTACCTAGAAATTAGAGACTGATGGCACAAGGCTTGTTTTCCCATTATGAAAGCTCCGTTCATGCGGCCTCGAAGCTACCGGAAAAGCATTGTTGTTGGCGGGGTTTTAGTCACTGCCGGCATGGTTCTGAGAAGAAAATGAGTTTTTTCGTAAGAAACCTTGTGCTTCCAGTTCCTTGTAGGAAGCTCACCCTGCTCTGCTCTATACCTAAAGTGAAAGTCAACGTGAGACTTGCTTCGAAGTAAGGCCTTGATCATCCTTGCAAAACGGGAGGCGTGCAGCAGCTCCATGAGGCCTTCATCGTTGTTCTGCTTTAGTTTCACGGTAGTAAGCCTTTCAAGACTCCTAGGGACCTTGCTTCAGCACCCGTTTCGGTACCAGAACACTGCGGAGAGCCAGGAAGCTCTGGTCCTGCGTGTATGCTGCGTGTCAACCTAGAAATTAGAGACTGATGGCACAAGGCTTGTTTTCCCATTAGGAAAGCTCCGTTCATGCGGCCTCGAAGCTACCTGAAAAGCATTGTTGTTGCCTGGGTTTTCGTCACTGCCGACATGGTTCTGAGAAGAAAATGAGTTTTCATGGAAGAAACCTTGTGCTTCCAGTTCCTTGTTGGAAGCTCACCCTGCTCTGCTCTATACCAAAAGTGAAAGCCAAGGTGAGCCCTAGCCTCGAAGTAAGGCCCTGATTTGCCTTGCCAATGGGGAGGCGTGCAGCAGCTCCATGAGGCCTTCCTCACTGTTCTGCTTGAGTTTCACGGTAGTAAGCCTTTCAAGACTCCTAGGGACCTTGCTTCAGCACCCGTTTCCGTACCAGAATATTGAGGAGACACAGGAAGCTCTAGTCCTGTTAAGCAACTTCCAGCCCCGTAGGCCTTTTGGAACACCCCAGTGTTGGCTAGAGAAAGGCAACACACTGCACTCTTCCTTGGCAGAGCCAGATTACCTCAGCTCCACACAGGATTCACGACCACACTTCTCGACTGTCCTCCATGCAGTGGATGTAACCTCATTCCCCTAGCTGAACTCTATTGAGAAAAACACTCTGCTTCTAATCCCGTTTCACTTTTTACACTTCGAGTCACGCATCCTCAAGGGGGTGGTCGGCTTGCATTCCAAGTACAATTTAAGCACAGTTCTTGGTGTAACACAGCAGGTCTTTTGAAGAGGCACAGGTCTCTAAGTCTCCCTCGCGCATCCTTTGTTTAGGCACTTTGCTGCATGCAGAAAACCGGTCGTAGAAAAAAGTTGATTCAGGGGAATCCCCAGTGGGGATCGTGAATCTCTTTTGACGTGGTAGCATCAACATGTACTTATGCTGCGTGTCAACCTGGAAATGGGAGACTGAAGGCACAAAGCTTGTTTTCCCGTTTTGAAAGCTCCATTCATGCGGCCTCGAAGCTACCTGAAAAGCACTGTTGTTACCGTGCTTTTCCTTACAGCCGGCATGGCACATAGAAGAAAATGAGTTTTCTCGAAAGAAACCTTGTGCTTCCAGTTCCTACTTGGAACCTCACCCTGCTCTGCTCTATACCAAACGTGAAAGTCAATGTGAGCACTAGCCTCGAAGTAAGGCCCTGATTATGCTGGCAAAACGGGAGGCGTGCAGCAGCTCCATGAGGCCTTCATCGCTGTTCTGCTTTAGTTGAACGGTAGTCAGCTCTCCAAGACTCCTAGGGACTTTGCTTAAGCAACCGTTTCGGTACCAGAACACTGCGTAGAGCCAGGAAGCTTTGGTCCTGCGTGTATGCTGCGTGTGTACCTAGAAATTAGAGACTGATGGCACAAGGCTTGTTTTCCCATTAGGAAAGCTCCGTTCATGCGGCCTCGAAGCTACCGGAAAAGCATTGTTGTTGGCGGGGTTTTAGTCACTGCCGGCATGGTTCTGAAGAGAAAATGAGTTTTTTCGTAAGAAACCTTGTGCTTCCAGTTCCTTGTAGGAAGCTCACCCTGCTCTGCTCTATACCTAAAGTGAAAGTCAACGTGAGACTTGCTTCGAAGTAAGGCTTTGATTATCCTTGCAAAACGGGAGGCGTGCAGCAGCTCCATGAGGCCTTCATCGTTGTTCTGCTTTAGTTTCACGGTAGTAAGCCTTTCAAGACTCCTAGGGACCTTGCTTCAGCCCCCGTTTCGGTACCAGAACACTGCGGAGAGCCAGAAAGCTCTGGTGCTGCGTGTATGCTGCGTGTCAACCTAGAAATTAGAGACTGATGGCACAAGGCTTGTTTTCCCATTAGGAAAGCTCCGTTCATGAGGCCTCGAAGCTACCTGAAAAGCAGTGTTGTTGCCTGGGTTATCGTCACTGCCGACATGGTTCTGAGAAGAAAATGAGTTTTCATGGAAGAAACCTTGTGCTTCCAGTTCCTTGTTGGAAGCTCACCCTGCTCTGCTCTATACCAAAAGTGAAAGCCAACGTGAGCCCTAGCCTCGAAGTAAGGCCCTGATTTGCCTTGCCAATGGGGAGGCGTGCAGCAGCTCCATGAGGCCTTCCTCACTGTTCTGCTTGAGTTTCACGGTAGTGAGCCTTTCAAGAGTCCTAGGGACCTTGCTTCAGCACCCATTTCAGTACCAGAATATTGAATAGACACAGGAAGCTCTAGTCCTGTTAAGCAACTTCCAGCCCCGTAGGCCTTTTGGAACACCCCAGTGTGGGCTAGAGAAAGGCAACACACTGCACTCTTCCTTGGCAGAGCCAGATTACCTCAGCTCCACACAGGATTCACGACCACACTTCTCGACTGTCCTCCATGCAGTGGATGTAACCTCATTCCCCTAGCTGAACTCTATTGAGAAACACACTCTGCTTCTAATGCCGTTTCACTTTTTACACTTCGAGTCACGCATCCTCAAGGGGGTGGTCGGCTTGCATTCCAAGTACAATTTAAGCACCGTTCTTGGTGTAACACAGCAGGTCTTTTGAAGAGGCACAGGTCTCTAAGTCTCCCTCGCGCATCCTTGGTTTAGGCACTTTGCTGCACGCAGAAAACCGGTCGTAGAAAAAAGTTGATTCAGGGGAAGCCCCAGTGGGGATCGTGAATCTCTTTTGACGTGGTAGCATCAACATGTACTTATGCTGCGTGTCAACCTGGAAATGGGAGACTGAAGGCACAAAGCTTGTTTTCCCGTTTTGAAAGCTCCATTCATGCGGCCTCGAAGCTACCTGAAAAGCACTGTTGTTACCGTGCTTTTCCTTACAGCCGGCATGGCACATAGAAGAAAATGAGTTTTCTCGAAAGAAACCTTGTGCTTCCAGTTCCTACTTGGAACCTCACCCTGCTCTGCTCTATACCAAACGTGAAAGTCAATGTGAGCACTAGCCTCGAAGTAAGGCCCTGATTATGCTGGCAAAACGGGAGGCGTGCAGCAGCTCCATGAGGCCTTCATCGCTGTTCTGCTTTAGTTGAACGGTAGTCAGCTCTCCAAGACTCCTAGGGACTTTGCTTAAGCAACCGTTTCGGTACCAGAACACTGCGTACAGCCAGGAAGCTTTGGTCCTGCGTGTATGCTGCGTGTCTACCTAGAAATTAGAGACTGATGGCACAAGGCTTGTTTTCCCATTATGAAAGCTCCGTTCATGCGGCCTCGAAGCTACCGGAAAAGCATTGTTGTTGGCGGGGTTTTAGTCACTGCCGGCATGGTTCTGAGAAGAAAATGAGTTTTTTCGTAAGAAACCTTGTGCTTCCAGTTCCTTGTAGGAAGCTCACCCTGCTCTGCTCTATACCTAAAGTGAAAGTCAACGTGAGACTTGCTTCGAAGTAAGGCCTTGATCATCCTTGCAAAACGGGAGGCGTGCAGCAGCTCCATGAGGCCTTCATCGTTGTTCTGCTTTAGTTTCACGGTAGTAAGCCTTTCAAGACTCCTAGGGACCTTGCTTCAGCACCCGTTTCGGTACCAGAACACTGCGGAGAGCCAGGAAGCTCTGGTCCTGCGTGTATGCTGCGTGTCAACCTAGAAATTAGAGACTGATGGCACAAGGCTTGTTTTCCCATTAGGAAAGCTCCGTTCCTGCGGCCTCGAAGCTACCTGAAAAGCATTGTTGTTGCCTGGGTTTTCGTCACTGCTGACATGGTTCTGAGAAGAAAATGAGTTTTCATGGAAGAAACCTTGTGCTTCCAGTTCCTTGTTGGAAGCTCACCCTGCTCTGCTCTATACCAAAAGTGAAAGCCAAGGTGAGCCCTAGCCTCGAAGTAAGGCCCTGATTTGCCTTGCCAATGGGGAGGCGTGCAGCAGCTCCATGAGGCCTTCCTCACTGTTCTGCTTGAGTTTCACGGTAGTAAGCCTTTCAAGACTCCTAGGGACCTTGCTTCAGCACCCGTTTCCGTACCAGAATATTGAGGAGACACAGGAAGCTCTAGTCCTGTTAAGCAACTTCCAGCCCCGTAGGCCTTTTGGAACACCCCAGTGTTGGCTAGAGAAAGGCAACACACTGCACTCTTCCTTGGCAGAGCCAGATTACCTCAGCTCCACACAGGATTCACGACCACACTTCTCGACTGTCCTCCATGCAGTGGATGTAACCTCATTCCCCTAGCTGAACTCTATTGAGAAAAACACTCTGCTTCTAATCCCGTTTCACTTTTTACACTTCGAGTCACGCATCCTCAAGGGGGTGGTCGGCTTGCATTCCAAGTACAATTTAAGCACCGTTCTTGGTGTAACACAGCAGGTGTTTTGAAGAGGCACAGGTCTCTAAGTCTCCCTCGCGCATCCTTTGTTTAGGCACTTTGCTGCACGCAGAAAACCGGTCGTAGAAAAAAGTTGATTCAGGGGAAGCCCCAGTGGGAATCGTGAATCTCCTTTGACGTGGTAGCATCAACATGTACTTATGCTGCGTGTCAACCTGGAAATGGGAGACTGAAGGCACAAAGCTTGTTTTCCCGTTTTGAAAGCTCCATTCATGCGGCCTCGAAGCTACCTGAAAAGCAGTGTTGTTACCGTGCTTTTCCTTACAGCCGGCATGGCACATAGAAGAAAATGAGTTTTCTCGAAAGAAACCTTGTGCTTCCAGTTCCTACTTGGAACCTCACCCTGCTCTGCTCTATACCAAACGTGAAAGTCAATGTGAGCACTAGCCTCGAAGTAAGGCCCTGATTATGCTGGCAAAACGGGAGGCGTGCAGCAGCTCCATGAGGCCTTCATCGCTGTTCTGCTTTAGTTGAACGGTAGTAAGCTCTCCAAGACTCCTAGGGACTTTGCTTAAGCAACCGTTTCGGTACCAGAACACTGCGTACAGCCAGGAAGCTTTGGTCCTGCGTGTATGCTGCGTGTCTACCTAGAAATTAGAGACTGATGGCACAAGGCTTGTTTTCCCATTATGAAAGCTCCGTTCATGCGGCCTCGAAGCTACCGGAAAAGCATTGTTGTTGGCGGGGTTTTAGTCACTGCCGGCATGGTTCTGAGAAGAAAATGAGTTTTTTCGTAAGAAACCTTGTGCTTCCAGTTCCTTGTAGGAAGCTCACCCTGCTCTGCTCTATACCTAAAGTGAAAGTCAACGTGAGACTTGCTTCGAAGTAAGGCCTTGATCATCCTTGCAAAACGGGAGGCGTGCAGCAGCTCCATGAGGCCTTCATCGTTGTTCTGCTTTAGTTTCACGGTAGTAAGCCTTTCAAGACTCCTAGGGACCTTGCTTCAGCACCCGTTTCGGTACCAGAACACTGCGGAGAGCCAGGAAGCTCTGGTCCTGCGTGTATGCTGCGTGTCAACCTAGAAATTAGAGACTGATGGCACAAGGCTTGTTTTCCCATTAGGAAAGCTCCGTTCATGCGGCCTCGAAGCTACCTGAAAAGCATTGTTGTTGCCTGGGTTTTCGTCACTGCCGACATGGTTCTGAGAAGAAAATGAGTTTTCATGGAAGAAACCTTGTGCTTCCAGTTCCTTGTTGGAAGCTCACCCTGCTCTGCTCTATACCAAAAGTGAAAGCCAACGTGAGCCCTAGCCTCGAAGTAAGGCCCTGATTTGCCTTGCCAATGGGGAGGCGTGCAGCAGCTCCATGAGGCCTTCCTCACTGTTCTGCTTGAGTTTCACGGTAGTGAGCCTTTCAAGAGTCCTAGGGACCTTGCTTCAGCACCCATTTCAGTACCAGAATATTGAATAGACACAGGAAGCTCTAGTCCTGTTAAGCAACTTCCAGCCCCGTAGGCCTTTTGGAACACCCCAGTGTGGGCTAGAGAAAGGCAACACACTGCACTCTTCCTTGGCAGAGCCAGATTACCTCAGCTCCACACAGGATTCACGACCACACTTCTCGACTGTCCTCCATGCAGTGGATGTAACCTCATTCCCCTAGCTGAACTCTATTGAGAAAAACACTCTGCTTCTAATCCCGTTTCACTTTTTACACTTCGAGTCACGCATCCTCAAGGGGGTGGTCGGCTTGCATTCCAAGTACAATTTAAGCACAGTTCTTGGTGTAACACAGCAGGTCTTTTGAAGAGGCACAGGTCTCTAAGTCTCCCTCGCGCATCCTTGGTTTAGGCACTTTGCTGCACGCAGAAAACCGGTCGTAGAAAAAAGTTGATTCAGGGGAAGCCCCAGTGGGGATCGTGAATCTCTTTTGACGTGGTAGCATCAACATGTACTTATGCTGCGTGTCAACCTGGAAATGGGAGACTGAAGGCACAAAGCTTGTTTTCCCGTTTTGAAAGCTCCATTCATGCGGCCTCGAAGCTACCTGAAAAGCACTGTTGTTACCGTGCTTTTCCTTACAGCCGGCATGGCACATAGAAGAAAATGAGTTTTCTCGAAAGAAACCTTGTGCTTCCAGTTCCTACTTGGAACCTCACCCTGCTCTGCTCTATACCAAACGTGAAAGTCAATGTGAGCACTAGCCTCGAAGTAAGGCCCTGATTATGCTGGCAAAACGGGAGGCGTGCAGCAGCTCCATGAGGCCTTCATCGCTGTTCTGCTTTAGTTGAACGGTAGTAAGCTCTCCAAGACTCCTAGGGACTTTGCTTAAGCAACCGTTTCGGTACCAGAACACTGCGTACAGCCAGGAAGCTTTGGTCCTGCGTGTATGCTGCGTGTCTACCTAGAAATTAGAGACTGATGGCACAAGGCTTGTTTTCCCATTAGGAAAGCTCCGTTCATGCGGCCTCGAAGCTACCGGAAAAGCATTGTTGTTGGCGGGGTTTTAGTCACTGCCGGCATGGTTCTGAGAAGAAAATGAGTTTTTTCGTAAGAAACCTTGTGCTTCCAGTTCCTTGTTGTAAGCTCACCCTGCTCTGCTCTATACCAAAAGTGAAAGCCAACGTGAGCCCTAGCCTCGAAGTAAGGCCCTGATTTGCCTTGCCAATGGGGAGGCGTGCAGCAGCTCCATGAGGCCTTCCTCACTGTTCTGCTTGAGTTTCACGGTAGTAAGCCTTTCAAGACTCCTAGGGACCTTGCTTCAGCACCCGTTTCCGTACCAGAATATTGAGGAGACACAGGAAGCTCTAGTCCTGTTAAGCAACTTCCAGCCCCGTAGGCCTTTTGGAACACCCCAGTGTTGGCTAGAGAAAGGCAACACACTGCACTCTTCCTTGGCAGAGCCAGATTACCTCAGCTCCACACAGGATTCACGACCACACTTCTCGACTGTCCTCCATGCAGTGGATGTAACCTCATTCCCCTAGCTGAACTCTATTGAGAAACACACTCTGCTTCTAATCCCGTTTCACTTTTTACACTTCGAGTCACGCATCCTCAAGGGGGTGGTCGGCTTGCATTCCAAGTACAATTTAAGCACAGTTCTTGGTGTAACACAGCAGGTCTTTTGAAGAGGCACAGGTCTCTAAGTCTCCCTCGCGCATCCTTTGTTTAGGCACTTTGCTGCACGCAGAAAACCGGTCGTAGAAAAAAGTTGATTCAGGGGAAGCCCCAGTGGGGATCGTGAATCTCTTTTGACGTGGTAGCATCAACATGTACTTATGCTGCGTGTCAACCTGGAAATGGGAGACTGAAGGCACAAAGCTTGTTTTCCCGTTTTGAAAGCTCCATTCATGCGGCCTCGAAGCTACCTGAAAAGCACTGTTGTTACCGTGCTTTTCCTTACAGCCGGCATGGCACATAGAAGAAAATGAGTTTTCTCGAAAGAAACCTTGTGCTTCCAGTTCCTACTTGGAACCTCACCCTGCTCTGCTCTATACGAAACGTGAAAGTCAATGTGAACACTAGCCTCGAAGTAAGGCCCTGATTATGCTGGCAAAACGGGAGGCGTGCAGCAGCTCCATGAGGCCTTCATCGCTGTTCTGCTTTAGTTGAACGGTAGTAAGCTCTCCAAGACTCCTAGGGACTTTGCTTAAGCAACCGTTTCGGTACCAGAACACTGCGTAGAGCCAGGAAGCTTTGGTCCTGCGTGTATGCTGCGTGTGTACCTAGAAATTAGAGACTGATGGCACAAGGCTTGTTTTCCCATTAGGAAAGCTCCGTTCATGCGGCCTCGAAGCTACCGGAAAAGCATTGTTGTTGGCGGGGTTTTAGTCACTGCCGGCATGGTTCTGAGAAGAAAATGAGTTTTTTCGTAAGAAACGTTGTGCTTCCAGTTCCTTGTAGGAAGCTCACCCTGCTCTGCTCTATACCTAAAGTGAAAGTCAACGTGAGACTTGCTTCGAAGTAAGGCCTTGATTATCCTTGCAAAACAGGAGGCGTGCAGCAGCTCCATGAGGCCTTCATCGTTGTTCTGCTTTAGTTTCACGGTAGTAAGCCTTTCAAGACTCCTAGGGACCTTGCTTCAGCCCCTGTTTCGGTACCAGAACACTGCGGAACGCCAGGAAGCTCTGGTCCTGCGTGTATGCTGCGTGTCAACCTAGAAATTAGAGACTGATGGCACAAGGCTTGTTTTCCCATTAGGAAAGCTCCGTTCATGCTGCCTCGAAGCTACCTGAAAAGCATTGTTGTTGCCTGGGTTTTCGTCACAGCCGACATGGTTCTGAGAAGAAAATGAGTTTTCATGGAAGAAACCTTGTGCTTCCAGTTCCTTGTTGGAAGCTCACCCTGCTCTGCTCTATACCAAAAGTGAAAGCCAAGGTGAGCCCTAGCCTCGAAGTAAGGCCCTGATTTGCCTTGCCAATGGGGAGGCGTGCAGCAGCTCCATGAGGCCTTCCTCACTGTTCTGCTTGAGTTTCTCGGTAGTGAGCCTTCCAAGAGTCCTAGGGACCTTGCTTCAGCACCCATTTCAGTACCAGAATATTGAATAGACACAGGAAGCTCTAGTCCTGTTAAGCAACTTCCAGCCCCGTAGGCCTTTTGGAACACCCCAGTGTTGGCTAGAGAAAGGCAACACACTGCACTCTTCCTTGGCAGAGCCAGATTACCTCAGCTCCACACAGGATTCACGACCACACTTCTCGACTGTCCTCCATGCAGTGGATGTAACCTCATTCCCCTAGCTGAACTCTATTGAGAAACACACTCTGCTTCTAATCCCGTTTCACTTTTTACACTTCGAGTCACGCATCCTCAAGGGGGTGGTCGGCTTGCATTCCAAGTACAATTTAAGCACAGTTCTTGGTGTAACACAGCAGGTCTTTTGAAGAGGCACAGGTCTCTAAGTCTCCCTCGCGCATCCTTTGTTTAGGCACTTTGCTGCACGCAGAAAACCGGTCGTAGAAAAAAGTTGATTCAGGGGAAGCCCCAGTGGGGATCGTGAATCTCTTTTGACGTGGTAGCATCAACATGTACTTATGCTGCGTGTCAACCTGGAAATGGGAGACTGAAGGCACAAAGCTTGTTTTCCCGTTTTGAAAGCTCCATTCATGCGGCCTCGAAGCTACCTGAAAAGCACTGTTGTTACCGTGCTTTTCCTTACAGCCGGCATGGCACATAGAAGAAAATGAGTTTTCTCGAAAGAAACCTTGTGCTTCCAGTTCCTACTTGGAACCTCACCCTGCTCTGCTCTATACGAAACGTGAAAGTCAATGTGAACACTAGCCTCGAAGTAAGGCCCTGATTATGCTGGCAAAACGGGAGGCGTGCAGCAGCTCCATGAGGCCTTCATCGCTGTTCTGCTTTAGTTGAACGGTAGTAAGCTCTCCAAGACTCCTAGGGACTTTGCTTAAGCAACCGTTTCGGTACCAGAACACTGCGTAGAGCCAGGAAGCTTTGGTCCTGCGTGTATGCTGCGTGTGTACCTAGAAATTAGAGACTGATGGCACAAGGCTTGTTTTCCCATTAGGAAAGCTCCGTTCATGCGGCCTCGAAGCTACCGGAAAAGCATTGTTGTTGGCGGGGTTTTAGTCACTGCCGGCATGGTTCTGAGAAGAAAATGAGTTTTTTCGTAAGAAACGTTGTGCTTCCAGTTCCTTGTAGGAAGCTCACCCTGCTCTGCTCTATACCTAAAGTGAAAGTCAACGTGAGACTTGCTTCGAAGTAAGGCCTTGATTATCCTTGCAAAACAGGAGGCGTGCAGCAGCTCCATGAGGCCTTCATCGTTGTTCTGCTTTAGTTTCACGGTAGTAAGCCTTTCAAGACTCCTAGGGACCTTGCTTCAGCCCCTGTTTCGGTACCAGAACACTGCGGAACGCCAGGAAGCTCTGGTCCTGCGTGTATGCTGCGTGTCAACCTAGAAATTAGAGACTGATGGCACAAGGCTTGTTTTCCCATTAGGAAAGCTCCGTTCATGCTGCCTCGAAGCTACCTGAAAAGCATTGTTGTTGCCTGGGTTTTCGTCACAGCCGACATGGTTCTGAGAAGAAAATGAGTTTTCATGGAAGAAACCTTGTGCTTCCAGTTCCTTGTTGGAAGCTCACCCTGCTCTGCTCTATACCAAAAGTGAAAGCCAACGTGAGCCCTAGCCTCGAAGTAAGGCCCTGATTTGCCTTGCCAATGGGGAGGCGTGCAGCAGCTCCATGAGGCCTTCCTCACTGTTCTGCTTGAGTTTCTCGGTAGTGAGCCTTCCAAGAGTCCTAGGGACCTTGCTTCAGCACCCATTTCAGTACCAGAATATTGAATAGACACAGGAAACTCTAGTCCTGTTAAGCAACTTCCAGCCCCGTAGGCCTTTTGGAACACCCCAGTGTGGGCTAGAGAAAGGCAACACACTGCACTCTTCCTTGGCAGAGCCAGATTACCTCAGCTCCACACAGGATTCACGACCACACTTCTCGACGGTCCTCCATGCAGTGGATGTAACCTCATTCCCCTAGCTGAACTCTATTGAGAAAAACACTCTGCTTCTAATCCCGTTTCACTTTTTACACTTCGAGTCACGCATCCTCAAGGGGGTGGTCGGCTTGCATTCCAAGTACAATTTAATCACAGTTCTTGGTGTAACACAGCAGGTCTTTTGAAGAGGCACAGGTCTCTAAGTCTCCCTCGCGCATCCTTGGTTTAGGCACTTTGCTGCACGCAGAAAACCGGTCGTAGAAAAAAGTTGATTCAGGGGAAGCCCCAGTGGGGATCGTGAATCTCTTTTGACGTGGTAGCATCAACATGTACTTATGCTGCGTGACAACCTGGAAATGGGAGACTGAAGGCACAAAGCTTGTTTTCCCGTTTTGAAAGCTCCATTCATGCGGCCTCGAAGCTACCTGAAAAGCACTGTTGTTACCGTGCTTTTCCTTACAGCCGGCATGGCACATAGAAGAAAATGAGTTTTCTCGAAAGAAACCTTGTGCTTCCAGTTCCTACTTGGAACCTCACCCTGCTCTGCTCTATACCAAACGTGAAAGTCAATGTGAGCACTAGCCTCGAAGTAAGGCCCTGATTATGCTGGCAAAACGGGAGGCGTGCAGCAGCTCCATGAGGCCTTCATCGCTGTTCTGCTTTAGTTGAACGGTAGTAAGCTCTCCAAGACTCCTAGGGACTTTTCTTAAGCAACCGTTTCGGTACCAGAACACTGCGTACAGCCAGGAAGCTTTGGTCCTGCGTGTATGCTGCGTGTCTACCTAGAAATTAGAGACTGATGGCACAAGGCTTGTTTTCCCATTAGGAAAGCTCCGTTCATGCGGCCTCGAAGCTACCGGAAAAGCATTGTTGTTGGCGGGGTTTTAGTCACTGCCGGCATGGTTCTGAGAAGAAAATGAGTTTTTTCGTAAGAAACCTTGTGCTTCCAGTTCCTTGTAGGAAGCTCACCCTGCTCTGCTCTATACCTAAAGTGAAAGTCAACGTGAGACTTGCTTCGAAGTAAGGCCTTGATCATCCTTGCAAAACGGGAGGCGTGCAGCAGCTCCATGAGGCCTTCATCGTTGTTCTGCTTTAGTTTCACGGTAGTAAGCCTTTCAAGACTCCTAGGGACCTTGCTTCAGCACCCGTTTCGGTACCAGAACACTGCGGAGAGCCAGGAAGCTCTGGTCCTGCGTGTATGCTGCGTGTCAACCTAGAAATTAGAGACTGATGGCACAAGGCTTGTTTTCCCATTAGGAAAGCTCCGTTCATGCGGCCTCGAAGCTACCTGAAAAGCATTGTTGTTGCCTGGGTTTTCGTCACTGCCGACATGGTTCTGAGAAGAAAATGAGTTTTCATGGAAGAAACCTTGTGCTTCCAGTTCCTTGTTGGAAGCTCACCCTGCTCTGCTCTATACCAAAAGTGAAAGCCAAGGTGAGCCCTAGCCTCGAAGTAAGGCCCTGATTTGCCTTGCCAATGGGGAGGCGTGCAGCAGCTCCATGAGGCCTTCCTCACTGTTCTGCTTGAGTTTCACGGTAGTAAGCCTTTCAAGACTCCTAGGGACCTTGCTTCAGCACCCGTTTCCGTACCAGAATATTGAGGAGACACAGGAAGCTCTAGTCCTGTTAAGCAACTTCCAGCCCCGTAGGCCTTTTGGAACACCCCAGTGTTGGCTAGAGAAAGGCAACACACTGCACTCTTCCTTGGCAGAGCCAGATTACCTCAGCTCCACACAGGATTCACGACCACACTTCTCGACTGTCCTCCATGCAGTGGATGTAACCTCATTCCCCTAGCTGAACTCTATTGAGAAAAACACTCTGCTTCTAATCCCGTTTCACTTTTTACACTTCGAGTCACGCATCCTCAAGGGGGTGGTCGGCTTGCATTCCAAGTACAATTTAAGCACAGTTCTTGGTGTAACACAGCAGGTCTTTTGAAGAGGCACAGGTCTCTAAGTCTCCCTCGCGCATCCTTTGTTTAGGCACTTTCCTGCACGCAGAAAACCGGTCATAGAAAAAAGTTGATTCAGGGGAAGCCCCAGTGGGAATCGTGAATCTCCTTTGACGTGGTAGCATCAACATGTACTTATGCTGCGTGTCAACCTGGAAATGGGAGACTGAAGGCACAAAGCTTGTTTTCCCGTTTTGAAAGCTCCATTCATGCGGCCTCGAAGCTACCTGAAAAGCAGTGTTGTTACCGTGCTTTTCCTTACAGCCGGCATGGCACATAGAAGAAAATGAGTTTTCTCGAAAGAAACCTTGTGCTTCCAGTTCCTACTTGGAACCTCACCCTGCTCTGCTCTATACGAAACGTGAAAGTCAATGTGAACACTAGCCTCGAAGTAAGGCCCTGATTATGCTGGCAAAACGGGAGGCGTGCAGCAGCTCCATGAGGCCTTCATCGCTGTTCTGCTTTAGTTGAACGGTAGTAAGCTCTCCAAGACTCCTAGGGACTTTGCTTAAGCAACCGTTTCGGTACCAGAACACTGCGTAGAGCCAGGAAGCTTTGGTCCTGCGTGTATGCTGCGTGTGTACCTAGAAATTAGAGACTGATGGCACAAGGCTTGTTTTCCCATTAGGAAAGCTCCGTTCATGCGGCCTCGAAGCTACCGGAAAAGCATTGTTGTTGGCGGGGTTTTAGTCACTGCCGGCATGGTTCTGAGAAGAAAATGAGTTTTTTCGTAAGAAACCTTGTGCTTCCAGTTCCTTGTAGGAGGCTCACCCTGCTCTGCTCTATACCTAAAGTGAAAGTCAACGTGAGACTTGCTTCGAAGTAAGGCCTTGATTATCCTTGCAAAACGGGAGGCGTGCAGCAGCTCCATGAGGCCTTCATCGTTGTTCTGCTTTAGTTTCACGGTAGTAAGCCTTTCAAGACTCCTAGGGACCTTGCTTCAGCCCCTGTTTCGGTACCAGAACACTGCGGAGAGCCAGGAAGCTCTGGTCCTTCGTGTATGCTGCGTGTCAACCTAGAAATTAGAGACTGATGGCACAAGGCTTGTTTTCCCATTAGGAAAGCTCCGTTCATGCGGCCTCGAAGCTACCTGAAAAGCATTGTTGTTGCCTGGGTTTTCGTCACTGCCGACATGGTTCTGAGAAGAAAATGAGTTTTCATGGAAGAAACCTTGTGCTTCCAGTTCCTTGTTGGAAGCTCACCCTGCTCTGCTCTATACCAAAAGTGAAAGCCAACGTGAGCCCTAGCCTCGAAGTAAGGCCCTGATTTGCCTTGCCAATGGGGAGGCGTGCAGCAACTCCATGAGGCCTTCCTCACTGTTCTGCTTGAGTTTCACGGTAGTGAGCCTTTCAAGAGTCCTAGGGACCTTGCTTCAGCACCCATTTCAGTACCAGAATATTGAATAGACACAGGAAGCTCTAGTCCTGTTAAGCAACTTCCAGCCCCGTAGGCCTTTTGGAACACCCCAGTGTGGGCTAGAGAAAGGCAACACACTGCACTCTTCCTTGGCAGAGCCAGATTACCTCAGCTCCACACAGGATTCACGACCACACTTCTCGACTGTCCTCCATGCAGTGGATGTAACCTCATTCCCCTAGCTGAACTCTATTGAGAAAAACACTCTGCTTCTAATCCCGTTTCACTTTTTACACTTCGAGTCACGCATCCTCAAGGGGGTGGTCGGTTTGCATTCCAAGTACAATTTAAGCACAGTTCTTGGTGTAACACAGCAGGTCTTTTGAAGAGGCACAGGTCTCTAAGTCTCCCTCGCGCATCCTTGGTTTAGGCACTTTGCTGCACGCAGAAAACCGGTCGTAGAAAAAAGTTGATTCAGGGGAAGCCCCAGTGGGGATCGTGAATCTCTTTTGACGTGGTAGCATCAACATGTACTTATGCTGCGTGTCAACCTGGAAATGGGAGACTGAAGGCACAAAGCTTGTTTTCCCGTTTTGAAAGCTCCATTCATGCGGCCTCGAAGCTACCTGAAAAGCACTGTTGTTACCGTGCTTTTCCTTACAGCCGGCATGGCACATAGAAGAAAATGAGTTTTCTCGAAAGAAACCTTGTGCTTCCAGTTCCTACTTGGAACCTCACCCTGCTCTGCTCTATACCAAACGTGAAAGTCAATGTGAGCACTAGCCTCGAAGTAAGGCCCTGATTATGCTGGCAAAACGGGAGGCGTGCAGCAGCTCCATGAGGCCTTCATCGCTGTTCTGCTTTAGTTGAACGGTAGTCAGCTCTCCAAGACTCCTAGGGACTTTGCTTAAGCAACCGTTTCGGTACCAGAACACTGCGTAGAGCCAGGAAGCTTTGGTCCTGCGTGTATGCTGCGTGTCTACCTAGAAATTAGAGACTGATGGCACAAGGCTTGTTTTCCCATTAGGAAAGCTCCGTTCATGCGGCCTCGAAGCTACCGGAAAAGCATTGTTGTTGGCGGGGTTTTAGTCACTGCCGGCATGGTTCTGAGAAGAAAATGAGTTTTTTCGTAAGAAACCTTGTGCTTCCAGTTCCTTGTAGGAAGCTCACCCTGCTCTGCTCTATACCTAAAGTGAAAGGCAACGTGAGACTTGCTTCGAAGTAAGGCCTTGATTATCCTTGCAATACGGGAGGCGTGCAGCAGCTCCATGAGGCCTTCATCGTTGTTCTGCTTTAGTTTCACGGTAGTAAGCCTTTCAAGACTCCTAGGGACCTTGCTTCAGCCCCTGTTTCGGTACCAGAACACTGCGGAACGCCAGGAAGCTCTGGTCCTGCGTGTATGCTGCGTGTCAACCTAGAAATTAGAGACTGATGGCACAAGGCTTGTTTTCCCATTAGGAAAGCTCCGTTCATGCGGCCTCGAAGCTACCTGAAAAGCATTGTTGTTGCCTGGGTTTTCGTCACTGCCGACATGGTTCTGAGAAGAAAATGAGTTTTCATGGAAGAAACCTTGTGCTTCCAGTTCCTTTTTGGAAGCTCACCCTGCTCTGCTCTATACCAAAAGTGAAAGCCAACGTGAGCCCTAGCCTCGAAGTAAGGCCCTGATTTGCCTTGCCAATGGGGAGGCGTGCAGCAGCTCCATGAGGCCTTCCTCACTGTTCTGCTTGAGTTTCACGGTAGTAAGCCTTTCAAGACTCCTAGGGACCTTGCTTCAGCACCCGTTTCCGTACCAGAATATTGAGGAGACACAGGAAGCTCTAGTCCTGTTAAGCAACTTCCAGCCCCGTAGGCCTTTTGGAACACCCCAGTGTTGGCTAGAGAAAGGCAACACACTGCACTCTTCCTTGGCAGAGCCAGATTACCTCAGCTCCACACAGGATTCACGACCACACTTCTCGACTGTCCTCCATGCAGTGGATGTAACCTCATTCCCCTAGCTGAACTCTATTGAGAAAAACACTCTGCTTCTAATCCCGTTTCACTTTTTACACTTCGAGTCACGCATCCTCAAGGGGGTGGTCGGCTTGCATTCCAAGTACAATTTAAGCACAGTTCTTGGTGTAACACAGCAGGTCTTTTGAAGAGGCACAGGTCTCTAAGTCTCCCTCGCGCATCCTTTGTTTAGGCACTTTGCTGCACGCAGAAAACCGGTCGTAGAAAAAAGTTGATTCAGGGGAAGCCCAGTGGGGATCGTGAATCTCCTTTGACGTGGTAGCATCAACATGTACTTATGCTGCGTGTCAACCTGGAAATGGGAGACTGAAGGCACAAAGCTTGTTTTCCCGTTTTGAAAGCTCCATTCATGCGGCCTCGAAGCTACCTGAAAAGCACTGTTGTTACCGTGCTTTTCCTTACAGCCGGCATGGCACATAGAAGAAAATGAGTTTTCTCGAAAGAAACCTTGTGCTTCCAGTTCCTACTTGGAACCTCACCCTGCTCTGCTCTATACGAAACGTGAAAGTCAATGTGAACACTAGCCTCGAAGTAAGGCCCTGATTATGCTGGCAAAACGGGAGGCGTGCAGCAGCTCCATGAGGCCTTCATCGCTGTTCTGCTTTAGTGGAACGGTAGTCAGCTCTCCAAGACTCCTAGGGACTTTGCTTAAGCAACCGTTTCGGTACCAGAACACTGCGTAGAGCCAGGAAGCTTTGGTCCTGCGTGTATGCTGCGTGTCTACCTAGAAATTAGAGACTGATGGCACAAGGCTTGTTTTCCCATTAGGAAAGCTCCGTTCATGCGGCCTCGAAGCTACCGGAAAAGCATTGTTGTTGGCGGGGTTTTAGTCACTGCCGGCATGGTTCTGAGAAGAAAATGAGTTTTTTCGTAAGAAACCTTGTGCTTCCAGTTCCTTGTAGGAAGCTCACCCTGCTCTGCTCTATACCTAAAGTGAAAGTCAACGTGAGACTTGCTTCGAAGTAAGGCCTTGATCATCCTTGCAAAACGGGAGGCGTGCAGCAGCTCCATGAGGCCTTCATCGTTGTTCTGCTTTAGTTTCACGGTAGTAAGCCTTTCAAGACTCCTAGGGACCTTGCTTCATCACCCGTTTCGGTACCAGAACACTGCGGAGAGCCAGGAAGCTCTGGTCCTGCGTGTATGCTGCGTGTCAACCTAGAAATTAGAGACTGATGGCACAAGGCTTGTTTTCCCATTAGGAAAGCTCCGTTCATGCGGCCTCGAAGCTACCTGAAAAGCATTGTTGTTGCCTGGGTTTTCGTCACTGCCGACATGGTTCTGAGAAGAAAATGAGTTTTCATGGAAGAAACCTTGTGCTTCCAGTTCCTTGTTGGAAGCTCACCCTGCTCTGCTCTATACCAAAAGTGAAAGCCAACGTGAGCCCTAGCCTCGAAGTAAGGCCCTGATTTGCCTTGCCAATGGGGAGGCGTGCAGCAGCTCCATGAGGCCTTCCTCACTGTTCTGCTTGAGTTTCACGGTAGTAAGCCTTTCAAGACTCCTAGGGACCTTGCTTCAGCACCCGTTTCCGTATCAGAATATTGAGGAGACACAGGAAGCTCTAGTCCTGTTAAGCAACTTCCAGCCCCGTAGGCCTTTTGGAACACCCCAGTGTTGGCTAGAGAAAGGCAACACACTGCACTCTTCCTTGGCAGAGCCAGATTACCTCAGCTCCACACAGGATTCACGACCACACTTCTCGACTGTCCTCCATGCAGTGGATGTAACCTCATTCCCCTAGCTGAACTCTATTGAGAAAAACACTCTGCTTCTAATCCCGTTTCACTTTTTACACTTCGAGTCACGCATCCTCAAGGGGGTGGTCGGCTTGCATTCCAAGTACAATTTAAGCACAGTTCTTGGTGTAACACAGCAGGTCTTTTGAAGAGGCACAGGTCTCTAAGTCTCCCTCGCGCATCCTTTGTTTAGGCACTTTGCTGCACGCAGAAAACCGGTCGTAGAAAAAAGTTGATTCAGGGGAAGCCCCAGTGGGGATCGTGAATCTCTTTTGACGTGGTAGCATCAACATGTACTTATGCTGCGTGTCAACCTGGAAATGGGAGACTGAAGGCACAAAGCTTGTTTTCCCGTTTTGAAAGCTCCATTCATGCGGCCTCGAAGCTACCTGAAAAGCACTGTTGTTACCGTGCTTTTCCTTACAGCCGGCATGGCACATAGAAGAAAATGAGTTTTCTCGAAAGAAACCTTGTGCTTCCAGTTCCTACTTGGAACCTCACCCTGCTCTGCTCTATACCAAACGTGAAAGTCAATGTGAGCACTAGCCTCGAAGTAAGGCCCTGATTATGCTGGCAAAACGGGAGGCGTGCAGCAGCTCCATGAGGCCTTCATCGCTGTTCTGCTTTAGTTGAACGGTAGTCAGCTCTCCAAGACTCCTAGGGACTTTGCTTAAGCAACCGTTTCGGTACCAGAACACTGCGTAGAGCCAGGAAGCTTTGGTCCTGCGTGTATGCTGCGTGTCTACCTAGAAATTAGAGACTGATGGCACAAGGCTTGTTTTCCCATTAGGAAAGCTCCGTTCATGCGGCCTCGAAGCTACCGGAAAAGCATTGTTGTTGGCGGGGTTTTAGTCACTGCCGGCATGGTTCTGAAGAGAAAATGAGTTTTTTTCGTAAGAAACCTTTTGCTTCCAGTTCCTTGTAGGAAGGTCACCCTGCTCTGCTCTATACCTAAAGTGAAAGTCAACGTGAGACTTGCTTCGAAGTAAGGCCTTGATTATCCTTGCAAAACGGGAGGCGTGCAGCAGCTCCATGAGGCCTTCATCGTTGTTCTGCTTTAGTTTCACGGTAGTAAGCCTTTCAAGACTCCTAGGGACCTTGCTTCAGCACCCGTTTCGGTACCAGAACACTGCGGAGAGCCAGGAAGCTCTGGTCCTGCGTGTATGCTGCGTGTCAACCTAGAAATTAGAGACTGATGGCACAAGGCTTGTTTTCCCATTAGGAAAGCTCCGTTCATGCGGCCTCGAAGCTACCTGAAAAGCATTGTTGTTGCCTGGGTTTTCGTCACTGCCGACATGGTTCTGAGAAGAAAATGAGTTTTCATGGAAGAAACCTTGTGCTTCCAGTTCCTTGTTGGAAGCTCACCCTGCTCTGCTCTATACCAAAAGTGAAAGCCAAGGTGAGCCCTAGCCTCGAAGTAAGGCCCTGATTTGCCTTGCCAATGGGGAGGCGTGCAGCAGCTCCATGAGGCCTTCCTCACTGTTCTGCTTGAGTTTCACGGTAGTAAGCCTTTCAAGACTCCTAGGGACCTTGCTTCAGCACCCGTTTCCGTACCAGAATATTGAGGAGACACAGGAAGCTCTAGTCCTGTTAAGCAACTTCCAGCCCCGTAGGCCTTTTGGAACACCCCAGTGTTGGCTAGAGAAAGGCAACACACTGCACTCTTCCTTGGCAGAGCCAGATTACCTCAGCTCCACACAGGATTCACGACCACACTTCTCGACTGTCCTCCATGCAGTGGATGTAACCTCATTCCCCTAGCTGAACTCTATTGAGAAAAACACTCTGCTTCTAATCCCGTTTCACTTTTTACACTTCGAGTCACGCATCCTCAAGGGGGTGGTCGGCTTGCATTCCAAGTACAATTTAAGCACAGTTCTTGGTGTAACACAGCAGGTCTTTTGAAGAGGCACAGGTCTCTAAGTCTCCCTCGCGCATCCTTTGTTTAGGCACTTTGCTGCACGCAGAAAACCGGTCGTAGAAAAAAGTTGATTCAGGGGAAGCCCCAGTGGGGATCGTGAATCTCTTTTGACGTGGTAGCATCAACATGTACTTATGCTGCGTGTCAACCTGGAAATGGGAGACTGAAGGCACAAAGCTTGTTTTCCCGTTTTGAAAGCTCCATTCATGCGGCCTCGAAGCTACCTGAAAAGCACTGTTGTTACCGTGCTTTTCCTTACAGCCAGCATGGCACATAGAAGAAAATGAGTTTTCTCGAAAGAAACCTTGTGCTTCCAGTTCCTACTTGGAACCTCACCCTGCTCTGCTCTATACCAAACGTGAAAGTCAATGTGAGCACTAGCCTCGAAGTAAGGCCCTGATTATGCTGGCAAAACGGGAGGCGTGCAGCAGCTCCATGAGGCCTTCATCGCTGTTCTGCTTTAGTTGAACGGTAGTCAGCTCTCCAAGACTCCTAGGGACTTTGCTTAAGCAACCGTTTCGGTACCAGAACACTGCGTAGAGCCAGGAAGCTTTGGTCCTGCGTGTATGCTGCGTGTCTACCTAGAAATTAGAGACTGATGGCACAAGGCTTGTTTTCCCATTAGGAAAGTTCCGTTCATGCGGCCTCGAAGCTACCGGAAAAGCATTGTTGTTGGCGGGGTTTTAGTCACTGCCGGCATGGTTCTGAGAAGAAAATGAGTTTTTTCGTAAGAAACCTTGTGCTTCCAGTTCCTTGTAGGAAGCTCACCCTGCTCTGCTCTATACCTAAAGTGAAAGTCAACGTGAGACTTGCTTCGAAGTAAGGCCTTGATCATCCTTGCAAAACGGGAGGCGTGCAGCAGCTCCATGAGGCCTTCATCGTTGTTCTGCTTTAGTTTCACGGTAGTAAGCCTTTCAAGACTCCTAGGGACCTTGCTTCATCACCCGTTTCGGTACCAGAACACTGCGGAGAGCCAGGAAGCTCTGGTCCTGCGTGTATGCTGCGTGTCAACCTAGAAATTAGAGACTGATGGCACAAGGCTTGTTTTCCCATTAGGAAAGCTCCGTTCATGCGGCCTCGAAGCTACCTGAAAAGCATTGTTGTTGCCTGGGTTTTCGTCACTGCCGACATGGTTCTGAGAAGAAAATGAGTTTTCATGGAAGAAACCTTGTGCTTCCAGTTCCTTGTTGGAAGCTCACCCTGCTCTGCTCTATACCAAAAGTGAAAGCCAACGTGAGCCCTAGCCTCGAAGTAAGGCCCTGATTTGCCTTGCCAATGGGGAGGCGTGCAGCAGCTCCATGAGGCCTTCCTCACTGTTCTGCTTGAGTTTCACGGTAGTAAGCCTTTCAAGACTCCTAGGGACCTTGCTTCAGCACCCGTTTCCGTATCAGAATATTGAGGAGACACAGGAAGCTCTAGTCCTGTTAAGCAACTTCCAGCCCCGTAGGCCTTTTGGAACACCCCAGTGTTGGCTAGAGAAAGGCAACACACTGCACTCTTCCTTGGCAGAGCCAGATTACCTCAGCTCCACACAGGATTCACGACCACACTTCTCGACTGTCCTCCATGCAGTGGATGTAACCTCATTCCCCTAGCTGAACTCTATTGAGAAAAACACTCTGCTTCTAATCCCGTTTCACTTTTTACACTTCGAGTCACGCATCCTCAAGGGGGTGGTCGGCTTGCATTCCAAGTACAATTTAAGCACAGTTCTTGGTGTAACACAGCAGGTCTTTTGAAGAGGCACAGGTCTCTAAGTCTCCCTCGCGCATCCTTTGTTTAGGCACTTTGCTGCACGCAGAAAACCGGTCGTAGAAAAAAGTTGATTCAGGGGAAGCCCCAGTGGGGATCGTGAATCTCTTTTGACGTGGTAGCATCAACATGTACTTATGCTGCGTGTCAACCTGGAAATGGGAGACTGAAGGCACAAAGCTTGTTTTCCCGTTTTGAAAGCTCCATTCATGCGGCCTCGAAGCTACCTGAAAAGCACTGTTGTTACCGTGCTTTTCCTTACAGCCGGCATGGCACATAGAAGAAAATGAGTTTTCTCGAAAGAAACCTTGTGCTTCCAGTTCCTACTTGGAACCTCACCCTGCTCTGCTCTATACCAAACGTGAAAGTCAATGTGAGCACTAGCCTCGAAGTAAGGCCCTGATTATGCTGGCAAAACGGGAGGCGTGCAGCAGCTCCATGAGGCCTTCATCGCTGTTCTGCTTTAGTTGAACGGTAGTCAGCTCTCCAAGACTCCTAGGGACTTTGCTTAAGCAACCGTTTCGGTACCAGAACACTGCGTAGAGCCAGGAAGCTTTGGTCCTGCGTGTATGCTGCGTGTCTACCTAGAAATTAGAGACTGATGGCACAAGGCTTGTTTTCCCATTAGGAAAGCTCCGTTCATGCGGCCTCGAAGCTACCGGAAAAGCATTGTTGTTGGCGGGGTTTTAGTCACTGCCGGCATGGTTCTGAAGAGAAAATGAGTTTTTTTCGTAAGAAACCTTTTGCTTCCAGTTCCTTGTAGGAAGGTCACCCTGCTCTGCTCTATACCTAAAGTGAAAGTCAACGTGAGACTTGCTTCGAAGTAAGGCCTTGATTATCCTTGCAAAACGGGAGGCGTGCAGCAGCTCCATGAGGCCTTCATCGTTGTTCTGCTTTAGTTTCACGGTAGTAAGCCTTTCAAGACTCCTAGGGACCTTGCTTCAGCACCCGTTTCGGTACCAGAACACTGCGGAGAGCCAGGAAGCTCTGGTGCTGCGTGTATGCTGCGTGTCAACCTAGAAATTAGAGACTGATGGCACAAGGCTTGTTTTCCCATTAGGAAAGCTCCGTTCATGCGGCCTCGAAGCTACCTGAAAAGCATTGTTGTTGCCTGGGTTTTCGTCACTGCCGACATGGTTCTGAGAAGAAAATGAGTTTTCATGGAAGAAACCTTGTGCTTCCAGTTCCTTGTTGGAAGCTCACCCTGCTCTGCTCTATACCAAAAGTGAAAGCCAAGGTGAGCCCTAGCCTCGAAGTAAGGCCCTGATTTGCCTTGCCAATGGGGAGGCGTGCAGCAGCTCCATGAGGCCTTCCTCACTGTTCTGCTTGAGTTTCACGGTAGTAAGCCTTTCAAGACTCCTAGGGACCTTGCTTCAGCACCCGTTTCCGTACCAGAATATTGAGGAGACACAGGAAGCTCTAGTCCTGTTAAGCAACTTCCAGCCCCGTAGGCCTTTTGGAACACCCCAGTGTTGGCTAGAGAAAGGCAACACACTGCACTCTTCCTTGGCAGAGCCAGATTACCTCAGCTCCACACAGGATTCACGACCACACTTCTCGACTGTCCTCCATGCAGTGGATGTAACCTCATTCCCCTAGCTGAACTCTATTGAGAAAAACACTCTGCTTCTAATCCCGTTTCACTTTTTACACTTCGAGTCACGCATCCTCAAGGGGGTGGTCGGCTTGCATTCCAAGTACAATTTAAGCACAGTTCTTGGTGTAACACAGCAGGTCTTTTGAAGAGGCACAGGTCTCTAAGTCTCCCTCGCGCATCCTTTGTTTAGGCACTTTGCTGCACGCAGAAAACCGGTCGTAGAAAAAAGTTGATTCAGGGGAAGCCCCAGTGGGGATCGTGAATCTCTTTTGACGTGGTAGCATCAACATGTACTTATGCTGCGTGTCAACCTGGAAATGGGAGACTGAAGGCACAAAGCTTGTTTTCCCGTTTTGAAAGCTCCATTCATGCGGCCTCGAAGCTACCTGAAAAGCACTGTTGTTACCGTGCTTTTCCTTACAGCCGGCATGGCACATAGAAGAAAATGAGTTTTCTCGAAAGAAACCTTGTGCTTCCAGTTCCTACTTGGAACCTCACCCTGCTCTGCTCTATACCAAACGTGAAAGTCAATGTGAGCACTAGCCTCGAAGTAAGGCCCTGATTATACTGGCAAAACGGGAGGCGTGCAGCAGCTCCATGAGGCCTTCATCTCTGTTCTGCTTTAGTTGAACGGTAGTCAGCTCTCCAAGACTCCTAGGGACTTTGCTTAAGCAACCGTTTCGGTACCAGAACACTGCGTAGAGCCAGGAAGCTTTGGTCCTGCGTGTATGCTGCGTGTGTACCTAGAAATTAGAGACTGATGGCACAAGGCTTGTTTTCCCATTAGGAAAGCTCCGTTCATGTGGCCTCGAAGCTACCGGAAAAGCATTGTTGTTGGCGGGGTTTTAGTCACTGCCGGCATGGTTCTGAGAAGAACATGAGTTTTTTCGTAAGAAACCTTGTGCTTCCAGTTCCTTGTAGGAAGCTCACCCTGCTCTGCTCTATACCTAAAGTGAAAGTCAACGTGAGACTTGCTTCGAAGTAAGGCCTTGATTATCCTTGCAAAACGGGAGGCGTGCAGCAGCTCCATGATGCCTTCATCGTTGTTCTGCTTTAGTTTCACGGTAGTAAGCCTTTCAAGACTCCTAGGGACCTTGCTTCAGCACCCGTTTCGGTACCAGAACACTGCGGAGAGCCAGGAAGCTCTGGTCCTGCGTGTATGCTGCGTGTCAACCTAGAAATTAGAGACTGAGGGCACAAGGCTTGTTTTCCCATTAGGAAAGCTCCGTTCATGCGGCCTCGAAGCTACCAGAAAAGCACTGTTGTTGCCTGGGTTTTCGTCACTGCCGACATGGTTCTGAGAAGAAAATGAGTTTTCATGGAAGAAACCTTGTGCTTCCAGTTCCTTGTTGGAAGCTCACCCTGCTCTGCTCTATACCAAAAGTGAAAGCCAACGTGAGCCCTAGCCTCGAAGTAAGGCCCTGATTTGCCTTGCCAATGGGGAGGCGTGCAGCAGCTCCATGAGGCCTTCCTCACTCTTCTACTTGAGTTTCACGGTAGTAAGCCTTTCAAGACTCCTAGGGACCTTGCTTCAGCACCCGTTTCGGTACCAGAACACTGCGGAGAGCCAGGAAGCTCTGGTCCTGCGTGTATGCTGCGTGTCAACCTAGAAATTAGAGACTGATGGCACAAGGCTTGTTTTCCCATTAGGAAAGCTCCGTTCATGCGGCCTCCAAGCTACCAGACAAGCACTGTTGTTGCCTGGGTTTTCGTCACTGCCGACATGGTTCTGAGAAGAAAATGAGTTTTCATGGAAGAAACCTTGTGCTTCCAGTTCCTTGTTGGAAGCTCACCCTGCTCTGCTCTATACCAAAAGTGAAAGCCAACGTGAGCCCTAGCCTCGAAGTAAGGCCCTGATTTGCCTTGCCAATGGGGAGGCGTGCAGCAGCTCCATGAGGCCTTCCTCACTGTTCTGCTTGAGTTTCACGGTAGTAAGCCTTTCAAGACTCCTAGGGACCTTGCTTCAGCACCCGTTTCAGTACCAGAATATTGAGTAGACACAGGAAGCTCTAGTCCTGTTAAGCAACTTCCAGCCCCGTAGGCCTTTTGGAACACCCCAGTGTTGGCTAGAGAAAGGCAACACACTGCACTCTTCCTTGGCAGAGCCAGATTACCTCAGCTCCACACAGGTTTCACGACCCATTTCTCGACTGTCCTCTATGAAGTGGATGTAACCTCATTCCCCTAGCTGAACTCTATTGAGAAAAACACTCTGCTTCTAATCCCGTTTCACTTTTTACACTTCGAGTCACGCATCCTCAAGGAGGTGGTCGGCTTGCATTCCAAGTACAATTTAAGCACAGTTCTTGGTGTAACACAGAAGGTCTTTTGAAAAGGCACAGGTCTCTAAGTCTCCCTCGCGCATCCTTTGTTTAGGCACTTTGCTGCACGCAGAAAACCGGTCGTAGAAAAAAGTTGATTCAGGGGAAGCCCCAGTGGGGATCGTGAATCTCTTTTGACGTGGTAGCATCAACATGTACTTATGCTGCGTGTCAACCTGGAAATGGGAGACTGAAGGCACAAAGCTTGTTTTTCCGTTTTGAAAGCTCCATTCATGCGTCCTCGAAGCTACCTGAAAAGCACTGTTGTTACCGTGCTTTTCCTTACAGCCGGCATGGCACATAGAAGAAAATGAGTTTTCTCGAAAGAAACCTTGTGCTTCCAGTTCCTACTTGGAACCTCACCCTGCTCTGCTCTATACCAAACGTGAAAGTCAATGTGAGCACTAGCCTCGAAGTAAGGCCCTGATTATGCTGGCAAAACGGGAGGCGTGCAGCAGCTCCATGAGGCCTTCATCGCTGTTCTGCTTTAGTTGAACGGTAGTCAGCTCTCCAAGACTCCTAGGGACTTTGCTTAAGCAACCGTTTCGGTACCAGAACACTGCGTAGAGCCAGGAAGCTTTGGTCCTGCGTGTATGCTGCGTGTGTACCTAGAAATTAGAGACTGATGGCACAAGGCTTGTTTTCCCATTAGGAAAGCTCCGTTCATGCGGCCTCGAAGCTACCGGAAAAGCATTGTTGTTGGCGGGGTTTTAGTCACTGCCGGCATGGTTCTGAGAAGAAAATGAGTTTTTTCGTGAGAAACCTTTTGCTTCCAGTTCCTTGTAGGAAGCTCACCCTGCTCTGCTCTATACCTAAAGTGAAAGTCAACGTGAGACTTGCTTCGAAGTAAGGCCTTGATCATCCTTGCAAAACGGGAGGCGTGCAGCAGCTCCATGAGGCCTTCCTCGTTGTTCTGCTTTAGTTTCACAGTAGTAAGCCTTTCAAGACTCCTAGGGACCTTGCTTCAGCACCCGTTTCGGTACCAGAACACTGCGGAGAGCCAGGAAGCTCTGGTCCTGCGTGTATGCTGCGTGTCAACCTAGAAATTAGAGACTGATGGCACAAGGCTTGTTTTCCCATTAGGAAAGCTCCGTTCATGCGGCCTCGAAGCTACCAGAAAAGCACTGTTGTTGCCTGGGTTTTCGTCACTGCCGACATGGTTCTGAGAAGAAAATGAGTTTTCATGGAAGAAACCTTGTGCTTCCAGTTCCTTGTTGGAAGCTCACCCTGCTCTGCTCTATACCAAAAGTGAAAGCCAAGGTGAGCCCTAGCCTCGAAGTAAGGCCCTGATTTGCCTTGCCAATGGGGAGGCGTGCAGCAGCTCCATGAGGCCTTCCTCACTGTTCTGCTTGAGTTTCACGGTAGTAAGCCTTTCAAGACTCCTAGGGACCTTGCTTCAGCACCCGTTTCCGTACCAGAATATTGAGGAGACACAGGAAGCTCTAGTCCTGTTAAGCAACTTCCAGCCCCGTAGGCCTTTTGGAACACCCCAGTGTTGGCTAGAGAAAGGCAACACACTGCACTCTTCCTTGGCAGAGCCAGATTACCTCAGCTCCACACAGGATTCACGACCACACTTCTCGACTGTCCTCCATGCAGTGGATGTAACCTCATTCCCCTAGCTGAACTCTATTGAGAAAAACACTCTGCTTCTAATCCCGTTTCACTTTTTACACTTCGAGTCACGCATCCTCAAGGGGGTGGTCGGCTTGCATTCCAAGTACAATTTAAGCACAGTTCTTGGTGTAACACAGCAGGTCTTTTGAAGAGGCACAGGTCTCTAAGTCTCCCTCGCGCATCCTTTGTTTAGGCACTTTGCTGCACGCAGAAAACCGGTCGTAGAAAAAAGTTGATTCAGGGGAAGCCCCAGTGGGGATCGTGAATCTCTTTTGACGTGGTAGCATCAACATGTACTTATGCTGCGTGTCAACCTGGAAATGGGAGACTGAAGGCACAAAGCTTGTTTTCCCGTTTTGAAAGCTCCATTCATGCGGCCTCGAAGCTACCTGAAAAGCACTGTTGTTACCGTGCTTTTCCTTACAGCCGGCATGGCACATAGAAGAAAATGAGTTTTCTCGAAAGAAACCTTGTGCTTCCAGTTCCTACTTGGAACCTCACCCTGCTCTGCTCTATACCAAACGTGAAAGTCAATGTGAGCACTAGCCTCGAAGTAAGGCCCTGATTATACTGGCAAAACGGGAGGCGTGCAGCAGCTCCATGAGGCCTTCATCTCTGTTCTGCTTTAGTTGAACGGTAGTCAGCTCTCCAAGACTCCTAGGGACTTTGCTTAAGCAACCGTTTCGGTACCAGAACACTGCGTAGAGCCAGGAAGCTTTGGTCCTGCGTGTATGCTGCGTGTGTACCTAGAAATTAGAGACTGATGGCACAAGGCTTGTTTTCCCATTAGGAAAGCTCCGTTCATGTGGCCTCGAAGCTACCGGAAAAGCATTGTTGTTGGCGGGGTTTTAGTCACTGCCGGCATGGTTCTGAGAAGAACATGAGTTTTTTCGTAAGAAACCTTGTGCTTCCAGTTCCTTGTAGGAAGCTCACCCTGCTCTGCTCTATACCTAAAGTGAAAGTCAACGTGAGACTTGCTTCGAAGTAAGGCCTTGATTATCCTTGCAAAACGGGAGGCGTGCAGCAGCTCCATGATGCCTTCATCGTTGTTCTGCTTTAGTTTCACGGTAGTAAGCCTTTCAAGACTCCTAGGGACCTTGCTTCAGCACCCGTTTCGGTACCAGAACACTGCGGAGAGCCAGGAAGCTCTGGTCCTGCGTGTATGCTGCGTGTCAACCTAGAAATTAGAGACTGAGGGCACAAGGCTTGTTTTCCCATTAGGAAAGCTCCGTTCATGCGGCCTCGAAGCTACCAGAAAAGCACTGTTGTTGCCTGGGTTTTCGTCACTGCCGACATGGTTCTGAGAAGAAAATGAGTTTTCATGGAAGAAACCTTGTGCTTCCAGTTCCTTGTTGGAAGCTCACCCTGCTCTGCTCTATACCAAAAGTGAAAGCCAACGTGAGCCCTAGCCTCGAAGTAAGGCCCTGATTTGCCTTGCCAATGGGGAGGCGTGCAGCAGCTCCATGAGGCCTTCCTCACTCTTCTACTTGAGTTTCACGGTAGTAAGCCTTTCAAGACTCCTAGGGACCTTGCTTCAGCACCCGTTTCGGTACCAGAACACTGCGGAGAGCCAGGAAGCTCTGGTCCTGCGTGTATGCTGCGTGTCAACCTAGAAATTAGAGACTGATGGCACAAGGCTTGTTTTCCCATTAGGAAAGCTCCGTTCATGCGGCCTCCAAGCTACCAGACAAGCACTGTTGTTGCCTGGGTTTTCGTCACTGCCGACATGGTTCTGAGAAGAAAATGAGTTTTCATGGAAGAAACCTTGTGCTTCCAGTTCCTTGTTGGAAGCTCACCCTGCTCTGCTCTATACCAAAAGTGAAAGCCAACGTGAGCCCTAGCCTCGAAGTAAGGCCCTGATTTGCCTTGCCAATGGGGAGGCGTGCAGCAGCTCCATGAGGCCTTCCTCACTGTTCTGCTTGAGTTTCACGGTAGTAAGCCTTTCAAGACTCCTAGGGACCTTGCTTCAGCACCCGTTTCAGTACCAGAATATTGAGTAGACACAGGAAGCTCTAGTCCTGTTAAGCAACTTCCAGCCCCGTAGGCCTTTTGGAACACCCCAGTGTTGGCTAGAGAAAGGCAACACACTGCACTCTTCCTTGGCAGAGCCAGATTACCTCAGCTCCACACAGGTTTCACGACCCATTTCTCGACTGTCCTCTATGAAGTGGATGTAACCTCATTCCCCTAGCTGAACTCTATTGAGAAAAACACTCTGCTTCTAATCCCGTTTCACTTTTTACACTTCGAGTCACGCATCCTCAAGGAGGTGGTCGGCTTGCATTCCAAGTACAATTTAAGCACAGTTCTTGGTGTAACACAGAAGGTCTTTTGAAAAGGCACAGGTCTCTAAGTCTCCCTCGCGCATCCTTTGTTTAGGCACTTTGCTGCACGCAGAAAACCGGTCGTAGAAAAAAGTTGATTCAGGGGAAGCCCCAGTGGGGATCGTGAATCTCTTTTGACGTGGTAGCATCAACATGTACTTATGCTGCGTGTCAACCTGGAAATGGGAGACTGAAGGCACAAAGCTTGTTTTCCCGTTTTGAAAGCTCCATTCATGCGGCCTCGAAGCTACCTGAAAAGCACTGTTGTTACCGTGCTTTTCCTTACAGCCGGCATGGCACATAGAAGAAAATGAGTTTTCTCGAAAGAAACCTTGTGCTTCCAGTTCCTACTTGGAACCTCACCCTGCTCTGCTCTATACCAAACGTGAAAGTCAATGTGAGCACTAGCCTCGAAGTAAGGCCCTGATTATGCTGGCAAAACGGGAGGCGTGCAGCAGCTCCATGAGGCCTTCATCGCTGTTCTGCTTTAGTTGAACGGTAGTCAGCTCTCCAAGACTCCTAGGGACTTTGCTTAAGCAACCGTTTCGGTACCAGAACACTGCGTAGAGCCAGGAAGCTTTGGTCCTGCGTGTATGCTGCGTGTGTACCTAGAAATTAGAGACTGATGGCACAAGGCTTGTTTTCCCATTAGGAAAGCTCCGTTCATGCGGCCTCGAAGCTACCGGAAAAGCATTGTTGTTGGCGGGGTTTTAGTCACTGCCGGCATGGTTCTGAGAAGAAAATGAGTTTTTTCGTGAGAAACCTTTTGCTTCCAGTTCCTTGTAGGAAGCTCACCCTGCTCTGCTCTATACCTAAAGTGAAAGTCAACGTGAGACTTGCTTCGAAGTAAGGCCTTGATCATCCTTGCAAAACGGGAGGCGTGCAGCAGCTCCATGAGGCCTTCCTCGTTGTTCTGCTTTAGTTTCACAGTAGTAAGCCTTTCAAGACTCCTAGGGACCTTGCTTCAGCACCCGTTTCGGTACCAGAACACTGCGGAGAGCCAGGAAGCTCTGGTCCTGCGTGTATGCTGCGTGTCAACCTAGAAATTAGAGACTGATGGCACAAGGCTTGTTTTCCCATTAGGAAAGCTCCGTTCATGCGGCCTCGAAGCTACCAGAAAAGCACTGTTGTTGCCTGGGTTTTCGTCACTGCCGACATGGTTCTGAGAAGAAAATGAGTTTTCATGGAAGAAACCTTGTGCTTCCAGTTCCTTGTTGGAAGCTCACCCTGCTCTGCTCTATACCAAAAGTGAAAGCCAACGTGAGCCCTAGCCTCGAAGTAAGGCCCTGATTTGCCTTGCCAATGGGGAGGCGTGCAGCAGCTCCATGAGGCCTTCCTCACTGTTCTGCTTGAGTTTCACGGTAGTAAGCCTTTCAAGACTCCTAGGGACCTTGCTTCAGCACCCGTTTCAGTACCAGAATATTGAGTAGACACAGGAAGCTCTAGTCCTGTTAAGCAACTTCCAGCCCCGTAGGCCTTTTGGAACACCCCAGTGTTGGCTAGAGAAAGGCAACACACTGCACTCTTCCTTGGCAGAGCCAGATTACCTCAGCTCCACAGAGGTTTCACGACCCATTTCTCGACTGTCCTCTATGCAGTGGATGTAACCTCATTCCCCTAGCTGAACTCTATTGAGAAAAACACTCTGCTTCTAATCCCATTTCACTTTTTACACTTCGAGTCACGCATCCTCAAGGAGGTGGTCGGCTTGCATTCCAAGTACAATTTAAGCACAGTTCTTGGTGTAACACAGCAGGTCTTTTGAAGAGGCACAGGTCTCTAAGTCTCCCTCGCGCATCCTTTGTTTAGGCACTTTGCTGCACGCAGAAAACCGGTCGTAGAAAAAAGTTGATTCAGGGGAAGCCCCAGTGGGGATCGTGAATCTCTTTTGACGTGGTAGCATCAACATGTACTTATGCTGCGTGTCAACCTGGAAATGGGAGACTGAAGGCACAAAGCTTGTTTTCCCGTTTTGAAAGCTCCATTCATGCGGCCTCGAAGCTACCTGAAAAGCACTGTTGTTACCGTGCTTTTCCTTACAGCCGGCATGGCACATAGAAGAAAATGAGTTTTCTCGAAAGAAACCTTGTGCTTCCAGTTCCTACTTGGAACCTCACCCTGCTCTGCTCTATACCAAACGTGAAAGTCAATGTGAGCACTATCCTCGAAGTAAGGCCCTGATTATGCTGGCAAAACGGGAGGCGTGCAGCAGCTCCATGAGGCCTTCATCGCTGTTCTGCTTTAGTTGAACGGTAGTCAGCTCTCCAAGACTCCTAGGGACTTTGCTTAAGCAACCGTTTCGGTACCAGAACACTGCGTAGAGCCAGGAAGCTTTGGTCCTGCGTGTATGCTGCGTGTGTACCTAGAAATTAGAGACTGATGGCACAAGGCTTGTTTTCCCATTAGGAAAGCTCCGTTCATGCGGCCTCGAAGCTACCGGAAAAGCATTGTTGTTGGCGGGGTTTTAGTCACTGCCGGCATGGTTCTGAGAAGAAAATGAGTTTTTTCGTAGAAACCTTGTGCTTCCAGTTCCTTGTAGGAAGCTCACCCTGCTCTGCTCTATACCTAAAGTGAAAGTCAACGTGAGACTTGCTTCGAAGTAAGGCCTTGATCATCCTTGCAAAACGGGAGGCGTGCAGCAGCTCCATGAGGCCTTCATCGTTGTTCTGCTTTAGTTTCACGGTAGTAAGCCTTTCAAGACTCCTAGGGACCTTGCTTCAGCACCCGTTTCGGTACCAGAACACTGCGGAGAGCCAGGAAGCTCTGGTCCTGCGTGTATGCTGCGTGTCAACCTAGAAATTAGAGACTGATGGCACAAGGCTTGTTTTCCCATTAGGAAAGCTCCGTTCATGCGGCCTCGAAGCTACCAGAAAAGCACTGTTGTTGCCTGGGTTTTCGTCACTGCCGACATGGTTCTGAGAAGAAAATGAGTTTTCATGGAAGAAACCTTGTGCTTCCAGTTCCTTGTTGGAAGCTCACCCTGCTCTGCTCTATACCAAAAGTGAAAGCCAAGGTGAGCCCTAGCCTCGAAGTAAGGCCCTGATTTGCCTTGCCAATGGGGAGGCGTGCAGCAGCTCCATGAGGCCTTCCTCACTGTTCTCCTTGAGTTTCACGGTAGTAAGCCTTTCAAGACTCCTAGGGACCTTGCTTCAGCACCCGTTTCCGTACCAGAATATTGAGGAGACACAGGAAGCACTAGTCCTGTTAAGCAACTTGCAGCCCCGTAGGCCTTTTGGAACACCCCAGTGTTGGCTAGAGAAAGGCAACACACTGCACTCTTCCTTGGCAGAGCCAGATTACCTCAGCTCCACACAGGATTCACGACCACACTTCTCGACTGTCCTCCATGCAGTGGATGTAACCTCATTCCCCTAGCTGAACTCTATTGAGAAAAACACTCTGCTTCTAATCCCGTTTCACTTTTTACACTTCGAGTCACGCATCCTCAAGGAGGTGGTCGGCTTGCATTCCAAGTACAATTTAAGCACAGTTCTTGGTGTAACACAGCAGGTCTTTTGAAGAGGCACAGGTCTCTAAGTCTCCCTCGCGCATCCTTTGTTTAGGCACTTTGCTGCACGCAGAAAACCGGTCGTAGAAAAAAGTTGATTCAGGGGAAGCCCCAGTGGGGATCGTGAATCTCTTTTGACGTGGTAGCATCAACATGTACTTATGCTGCGTGTCAACCTGGAAATGGGAGACTGAAGGCACAAAGCTTGTTTTTCCGTTTTGAAAGCTCCATTCATGCGTCCTCGAAGCTACCTGAAAAGCACTGTTGTTACCGTGCTTTTCCTTACAGCCGGCATGGCACATAGAAGAAAATGAGTTTTCTCGAAAGAAACCTTGTGCTTCCAGTTCCTACTTGGAACCTCACCCTGCTCTGCTCTATACCAAACGTGAAAGTCAATGTGAGCACTAGCCTCGAAGTAAGGCCCTGATTATGCTGGCAAAACGGGAGGCGTGCAGCAGCTCCATGAGGCCTTCATCGCTGTTCTGCTTTAGTTGAACGGTAGTCAGCTCTCCAAGACTCCTAGGGACTTTGCTTAAGCAACCGTTTCGGTACCAGAACACTGCGTAGAGCCAGGAAGCTTTGGTCCTGCGTGTATGCTGCGTGTGTACCTAGAAATTAGAGACTGATGGCACAAGGCTTGTTTTCCCATTAGGAAAGCTCCGTTCATGCGGCCTCGAAGCTACCGGAAAAGCATTGTTGTTGGCGGGGTTTTAGTCACTGCCGGCATGGTTCTGAGAAGAAAATGAGTTTTTTCGTGAGAAACCTTTTGCTTCCAGTTCCTTGTAGGAAGCTCACCCTGCTCTGCTCTATACCTAAAGTGAAAGTCAACGTGAGACTTGCTTCGAAGTTAGGCCTTGATCATCCTTGCAAAACGGGAGGCGTGCAGCAGCTCCATGAGGCCTTCATCGTTGTTCTGCTTTAGTTTCACGGTAGTAAGCCTTTCAAGACTCCTAGGGACCTTGCTTCAGCACCCGTTTCGGTACCAGAACACTGCGGAGAGCCAGGAAGCTCTGGTCCTGCGTGTATGCTGCGTGTCAACCTAGAAATTAGAGACTGATGGCACAAGGCTTGTTTTCCCATTAGGAAAGCTCCGTTCATGCGGCCTCGAAGCTACCAGAAAAGCACTGTTGTTGCCTGGGTTTTCGTCACTGCCGACATGGTTCTGAGAAGAAAATGAGTTTTCATGGAAGAAACCTTGTGCTTCCAGTTCCTTGTTGGAAGCTCACCCTGCTCTGCTCTATACCAAAAGTGAAAGCCAACGTGAGCCCTAGCCTCGAAGTAAGGCCCTGATTTGCCTTGCCAATGGGGAGGCGTGCAGCAGCTCCATGAGGCCTTCCTCACTGTTCTGCTTGAGTTTCACGGTAGTAAGCCTTTCAAGACTCCTAGGGACCTTGCTTCAGCACCCGTTTCAGTACCAGAATATTGAGTAGACACAGGAAGCTCTAGTCCTGTTAAGCAACTTCCAGCCCCGTAGGCCTTTTGGAACACCCCACTGTTGGCTAGAGAAAGGCAACACACTGC
Organism: Eubalaena glacialis; assembly: GCF_028564815.1. Lineage (NCBI taxonomy): Eukaryota > Metazoa > Chordata > Mammalia > Artiodactyla > Balaenidae > Eubalaena > Eubalaena glacialis. Next base: position 45,808,657 of record NC_083731.1, read on the forward strand.
ACTCTTCCTTGGCAGAGCCAGATTACCTCAGCTCCACAGAGGTTTCACGACCCATTTCTCGACTGTCCTCTATGCAGTGGATGTAACCTCATTCCCCTAGCTGAACTCTATTGAGAAAAACACTCTGCTTCTAATCCCATTTCACTTTTTACACTTCGAGTCACGCATCCTCAAGGAGGTGGTCGGCTTGCATTCCAAGTACAATTTAAGCACAGTTCTTGGTGTAACACAGCAGGTCTTTTGAAGAGGCACAGGTCTCTAAGTCTCCCTCGCGCATCCTTTGTTTAGGCAGTTTGCTGCACGCAGAAAACCGGTCGTAGAAAAAAGTTGATTCAGGGGAAGCCCCAGTGGGGATCGTGAATCTCTTTTGACGTGGTAGCATCAACATGTACTTATGCTGCGTGTCAACCTGGAAATGGGAGACTGAAGGCACAAAGCTTGTTTTTCCGTTTTGAAAGCTCCATTCATGCGGCCTCGAAGCTACCTGAAAAGCACTGTTGTTACCGTGCTTTTCCTTACAGCCGGCATGGCACATAGAAGAAAATGAGTTTTCTCGAAAGAAACCTTGTGCTTCCAGTTCCTACTTGGAACCTCACCCTGCTCTGCTCTATACCAAACGTGAAAGTCAATGTGAGCACTATCCTCGAAGTAAGGCCCTGATTATGCTGGCAAAACGGGAGGCGTGCAGCCGCTCCATGAGGCCTTCATCGCTGTTCTGCTTTAGTTGAACGGTAGTCAGCTCTCCAAGACTCCTAGGGACTTTGCTTAAGCAACCGTTTCGGTACCAGAACACTGCGTAGAGCCAGGAAGCTTTGGTCCTGCGTGTATGCTGCGTGTGTACCTAGAAATTAGAGACTGATGGCACAAGGCTTGTTTTCCCATTAGGAAAGCTCCGTTCATGCGGCCTCGAAGCTACCGGAAAAGCATTGTTGTTGGCGGGGTTTTAGTCACTGCCGGCATGGTTCTGAGAAGAAAATGAGTTTTTTCGTAGAAACCTTGTGCTTCCAGTTCCTTGTAGGAAGCTCACCCTGCTCTGCTCTATACCTAAAGTGAAAGTCAACGTGAGACTTGCTTCGAAGTAAGGCCTTGATCATCCTTGCAAAACGGGAGGCGTGCAGCAGCTCCATGAGGCCTTCATCGTTGTTCTGCTTTAGTTTCACGGTAGTAAGCCTTTCAAGACTCCTAGGGACCTTGCTTCAGCACCCGTTTCGGTACCAGAACACTGCGGAGAGCCAGGAAGCTCTGGTCCTGCGTGTATGCTGCGTGTCAACCTAGAAATTAGAGACTGATGGCACAAGGCTTGTTTTCCCATTAGGAAAGCTCCGTTCATGCGGCCTCGAAGCTACCAGAAAAGCACTGTTGTTGCCTGGGTTTTCGTCACTGCCGACATGGTTCTGAGAAGAAAATGAGTTTTCATGGAAGAAACCTTGTGCTTCCAGTTCCTTGTTGGAAGCTCACCCTGCTCTGCTCTATACCAAAAGTGAAAGCCAAGGTGAGCCCTAGCCTCGAAGTAAGGCCCTGATTTGCCTTGCCAATGGGGAGGCGTGCAGCAGCTCCATGAGGCCTTCCTCACTGTTCTGCTTGAGTTTCACGGTAGTAAGCCTTTCAAGACTCCTAGGGACCTTGCTTCAGCACCCGTTTCCGTACCAGAATATTGAGGAGACACAGGAAGCTCTAGTCCTGTTAAGCAACTTCCAGCCCCGTAGGCCTTTTGGAACACCCCAGTGTTGGCTAGAGAAAGGCAACACACTGCACTCTTCCTTGGCAGAGCCAGATTACCTCAGCTCCACACAGGATTCACGACCACACTTCTCGACTGTCCTCCATGCAGTGGATGTAACCTCATTCCCCTAGCTGAACTCTATTGAGAAAAACACTCTGCTTCTAATCCCGTTTCACTTTTTACACTTCGAGTCACGCATCCTCAAGGAGGTGGTCGGCTTGCATTCCAAGTACAATTTAAGCACAGTTCTTGGTGTAACACAGCAGGTCTTTTGAAGAGGCACAGGTCTCTAAGTCTCCCTCGCGCATCCTTTGTTTAGGCACTTTGCTGCACGCAGAAAACCGGTCGTAGAAAAAAGTTGATTCAGGGGAAGCCCCAGTGGGGATCGTGAATCTCTTTTGACGTGGTAGCATCAACATGTACTTATGCTGCGTGTCAACCTGGAAATGGGAGACTGAAGGCACAAAGCTTGTTTTTCCGTTTTGAAAGCTCCATTCATGCGGCCTCGAAGCTACCTGAAAAGCACTGTTGTTACCGTGCTTTTCCTTACAGCCGGCATGGCACATAGAAGAAAATGAGTTTTCTCGAAAGAAACCTTGTGCTTCCAGTTCCTACTTGGAACCTCACCCTGCTCTGCTCTATACCAAACGTGAAAGTCAATGTGAGCACTAGCCTCGAAGTAAGGCCCTGATTATGCTGGCAAAACGGGAGGCGTGCAGCAGCTCCATGAGGCCTTCATCGCTGTTCTGCTTTAGTTGAACGGTAGTCAGCTCTCCAAGACTCCTAGGGACTTTGCTTAAGCAACCGTTTCGGTACCAGAACACTGCGTAGAGCCAGGAAGCTTTGGTCCTGCGTGTATGCTGCGTGTGTACCTAGAAATTAGAGACTGATGGCACAAGGCTTGTTTTCCCATTAGGAAAGCTCCGTTCATGCGGCCTCGAAGCTACCGGAAAAGCATTGTTGTTGGCGGGGTTTTAGTCACTGCCGGCATGGTTCTGAGAAGAAAATGAGTTTTTTCGTGAGAAACCTTTTGCTTCCAGTTCCTTGTAGGAAGCTCACCCTGCTCTGCTCTATACCTAAAGTGAAAGTCAACGTGAGACTTGCTTCGAAGTAAGGCCTTGATCATCCTTGCAAAACGGGAGGCGTGCAGCAGCTCCATGAGGCCTTCATCGTTGTTCTGCTTTAGTTTCACGGTAGTAAGCCTTTCAAGACTCCTAGGGACCTTGCTTCAGCACCCGTTTCGGTACCAGAACACTGCGGAGAGCCAGGAAGCTCTGGTCCTGCGTGTATGCTGCGTGTCAACCTAGAAATTAGAGACTGATGGCACAAGGCTTGTTTTCCCATTAGGAAAGCTCCGTTCATGCGGCCTCGAAGCTACCAGAAAAGCACTGTTGTTGCCTGGGTTTTCGTCACTGCCGACATGGTTCTGAGAAGAAAATGAGTTTTCATGGAAGAAACCTTGTGCTTCCAGTTCCTTGTTGGAAGCTCACCCTGCTCTGCTCTATACCAAAAGTGAAAGCCAACGTGAGCCCTAGCCTCGAAGTAAGGCCCTGATTTGCCTTGCCAATGGGGAGGCATGCAGCAGCTCCATGAGGCCTTCCTCACTGTTCTGCTTGAGTTTCACGGTAGTAAGCCTTTCAAGACTCCTAGGGACCTTGCTTCAGCACCCGTTTCAGTACCAGAATATTGAGTAGACACAGGAAGCTCTAGTCCTGTTAAGCAACTTCCAGCCCCGTAGGCCTTTTGGAACACCCCAGTGTTGGCTAGAGAAAGGCAACACACTGCACTCTTCCTTGGCAGAGCCAGATTACCTCAGCTCCACAGAGGTTTCACGACCCATTTCTCGACTGTCCTCTATGCAGTGGATGTAACCTCATTCCCCTAGCTGAACTCTATTGAGAAAAACACTCTGCTTCTAATCCCATTTCACTTTTTACACTTCGAGTCACGCATCCTCAAGGAGGTGGTCGGCTTGCATTCCAAGTACAATTTAAGCACAGTTCTTGGTGTAACACAGCAGGTCTTTTGAAGAGGCACAGGTCTCTAAGTCTCCCTCGCGCATCCTTTGTTTAGGCACTTTGCTGCACGCAGAAAACCGGTCGTAGAAAAAAGTTGATTCAGGGGAAGCCCCAGTGGGGATCGTGAATCTCTTTTGACGTGGTAGCATCAACATGTACTTATGCTGCGTGTCAACCTGGAAATGGGAGACTGAAGGCACAAAGCTTGTTTTTCCGTTTTGAAAGCTCCATTCATGCGGCCTCGAAGCTACCTGAAAAGCACTGTTGTTACCGTGCTTTTCCTTACAGCCGGCATGGCACATAGAAGAAAATGAGTTTTCTCGAAAGAAACCTTGTGCTTCCAGTTCCTACTTGGAACCTCACCCTGCTCTGCTCTATACCAAACGTGAAAGTCAATGTGAGCACTATCCTCGAAGTAAGGCCCTGATTATGCTGGCAAAACGGGAGGCGTGCAGCCGCTCCATGAGGCCTTCATCGCTGTTCTGCTTTAGTTGAACGGTAGTCAGCTCTCCAAGACTCCTAGGGACTTTGCTTAAGCAACCGTTTCGGTACCAGAACACTGCGTAGAGCCAGGAAGCTTTGGTCCTGCGTGTATGCTGCGTGTGTACCTAGAAATTAGAGACTGATGGCACAAGGCTTGTTTTCCCATTAGGAAAGCTCCGTTCATGCGGCCTCGAAGCTACCGGAAAAGCATTGTTGTTGGCGGGGTTTTAGTCACTGCCGGCATGGTTCTGAGAAGAAAATGAGTTTTTTCGTAGAAACCTTGTGCTTCCAGTTCCTTGTAGGAAGCTCACCCTGCTCTGCTCTATACCTAAAGTGAAAGTCAACGTGAGACTTGCTTCGAAGTAAGGCCTTGATCATCCTTGCAAAACGGGAGGCGTGCAGCAGCTCCATGAGGCCTTCATCGTTGTTCTGCTTTAGTTTCACGGTAGTAAGCCTTTCAAGACTCCTAGGGACCTTGCTTCAGCACCCGTTTCGGTACCAGAACACTGCGGAGAGCCAGGAAGCTCTGGTCCTGCGTGTATGCTGCGTGTCAACCTAGAAATTAGAGACTGATGGCACAAGGCTTGTTTTCCCATTAGGAAAGCTCCGTTCATGCGGCCTCGAAGCTACCAGAAAAGCACTGTTGTTGCCTGGGTTTTCGTCACTGCCGACATGGTTCTGAGAAGAAAATGAGTTTTCATGGAAGAAACCTTGTGCTTCCAGTTCCTTGTTGGAAGCTCACCCTGCTCTGCTCTATACCAAAAGTGAAAGCCAAGGTGAGCCCTAGCCTCGAAGTAAGGCCCTGATTTGCCTTGCCAATGGGGAGGCGTGCAGCAGCTCCATGAGGCCTTCCTCACTGTTCTGCTTGAGTTTCACGGTAGTAAGCCTTTCAAGACTCCTAGGGACCTTGCTTCAGCACCCGTTTCCGTACCAGAATATTGAGGAGACACAGGAAGCTCTAGTCCTGTTAAGCAACTTCCAGCCCCGTAGGCCTTTTGGAACACCCCAGTGTTGGCTAGAGAAAGGCAACACACTGCACTCTTCCTTGGCAGAGCCAGATTACCTCAGCTCCACACAGGATTCACGACCACACTTCTCGACTGTCCTCCATGCAGTGGATGTAACCTCATTCCCCTAGCTGAACTCTATTGAGAAAAACACTCTGCTTCTAATCCCGTTTCACTTTTTACACTTCGAGTCACGCATCCTCAAGGGGGTGGTCGGCTTGCATTCCAAGTACAATTTAAGCACAGTTCTTGGTGTAACACAGCAGGTCTTTTGAAGAGGCACAGGTCTCTAAGTCTCCCTCGCGCATCCTTTGTTTAGGCACTTTGCTGCACGCAGAAAACCGGTCGTAGAAAAAAGTTGATTCAGGGGAAGCCCCAGTGGGGATCGTGAATCTCTTTTGACGTGGTAGCATCAACATGTACTTATGCTGCGTGTCAACCTGGAAATGGGAGACTGAAGGCACAAAGCTTGTTTTCCCGTTTTGAAAGCTCCATTCATGCGGCCTCGAAGCTACCTGAAAAGCACTGTTGTTACCGTGCTTTTCCTTACAGCCGGCATGGCACATAGAAGAAAATGAGTTTTCTCGAAAGAAACCTTGTGCTTCCAGTTCCTACTTGGAACCTCACCCTGCTCTGCTCTATACCAAACGTGAAAGTCAATGTGAGCACTATCCTCGAAGTAAGGCCCTGATTATGCTGGCAAAACGGGAGGCGTGCAGCCGCTCCATGAGGCCTTCATCGCTGTTCTGCTTTAGTTGAACGGTAGTCAGCTCTCCAAGACTCCTAGGGACTTTGCTTAAGCAACCGTTTCGGTACCAGAACACTGCGTAGAGCCAGGAAGCTTTGGTCCTGCGTGTATGCTGCGTGTGTACCTAGAAATTAGAGACTGATGGCACAAGGCTTGTTTTCCCATTAGGAAAGCTCCGTTCATGCGGCCTCGAAGCTACCGGAAAAGCATTGTTGTTGGCGGGGTTTTAGTCACTGCCGGCATGGTTCTGAGAAGAAAATGAGTTTTTTCGTAGAAACCTTGTGCTTCCAGTTCCTTGTAGGAAGCTCACCCTGCTCTGCTCTATACCTAAAGTGAAAGTCAACGTGAGACTTGCTTCAAAGTAAGGCCTTGATCATCCTTGCAAAACGGGAGGCGTGCAGCAGCTCCATGAGGCCTTCATCGTTGTTCTGCTTTAGTTTCACGGTAGTAAGCCTTTCAAGACTCCTAGGGACCTTGCTTCAGCACCCGTTTCGGTACCAGAACACTGCGGAGAGCCAGGAAGCTCTGGTCCTGCGTGTATGCTGCGTGTCAACCTAGAAATGAGAGCCTGATGGCACAAGGCTTGTTTTCCCATTAGGAAAGCTCCGTTCATGCGGCCTCGAAGCTACCTGAAAAGCATTGTTGTTGCCTGGGTTTTCGTCACTGCCGACATGGTTCTGAGAAGAAAATGAGTTTTCATGGAAGAAACCTTGTGCTTCCAGTTCCTTGTTGGAAGCTCACCCTGCTCTGCTCTATACCTAAAGTGAAAGTCAACGTGAGACTTGCTTCGAAGTTAGGCCTTGATCATCCTTGCAAAACGGGAGGCGTGCAGCAGCTCCATGAGGCCTTCATCGTTGTTCTGCTTTAGTTTCACGGTAGTAAGCCTTTCAAGACTCCTAGGGACCTTGCTTCAGCACCCGTTTCGGTACCAGAACACTGCGGAGAGCCAGGAAGCTCTGGTCCTGCGTGTATGCTGCGTGTCAACCTAGAAATTAGAGACTGATGGCACAAGGCTTGTTTTCCCATTAGGAAAGCTCCGTTCATGCGGCCTCGAAGCTACCAGAAAAGCACTGTTGTTGCCTGGGTTTTCGTCACTGCCGACATGGTTCTGAGAAGAAAATGAGTTTTCATGGAAGAAACCTTGTGCTTCCAGTTCCTTGTTGGAAGCTCACCCTGCTCTGCTCTATACCAAAAGTGAAAGCCAACGTGAGCCCTAGCCTCGAAGTAAGGCCCTGATTTGCCTTGCCAATGGGGAGGCGTGCAGCAGCTCCATGAGGCCTTCCTCACTGTTCTGCTTGAGTTTCACGGTAGTAAGCCTTTCAAGACTCCTAGGGACCTTGCTTCAGCACCCGTTTCAGTACCAGAATATTGAGTAGACACAGGAAGCTCTAGTCCTGTTAAGCAACTTCCAGCCCCGTAGGCCTTTTGGAACACCCCACTGTTGGCTAGAGAAAGGCAACACACTGCACTCTTCCTTGGCAGAGCCAGATTACCTCAGCTCCACAGAGGTTTCACGACCCATTTCTCGACTGTCCTCTATGCAGTGGATGTAACCTCATTCCCCTAGCTGAACTCTATTGAGAAAAACACTCTGCTTCTAATCCCATTTCACTTTTTACACTTCGAGTCACGCATCCTCAAGGAGGTGGTCGGCTTGCATTCCAAGTACAATTTAAGCACAGTTCTTGGTGTAACACAGCAGGTCTTTTGAAGAGGCACAGGTCTCTAAGTCTCCCTCGCGCATCCTTTGTTTAGGCACTTTGCTGCACGCAGAAAACCGGTCGTAGAAAAAAGTTGATTCAGGGGAAGCCCCAGTGGGGATCGTGAATCTCTTTTGACGTGGTAGCATCAACATGTACTTATGCTGCGTGTCAACCTGGAAATGGGAGACTGAAGGCACAAAGCTTGTTTTTCCGTTTTGAAAGCTCCATTCATGCGGCCTCGAAGCTACCTGAAAAGCACTGTTGTTACCGTGCTTTTCCTTACAGCCGGCATGGCACATAGAAGAAAATGAGTTTTCTCGAAAGAAACCTTGTGCTTCCAGTTCCTACTTGGAACCTCACCCTGCTCTGCTCTATACCAAACGTGAAAGTCAATGTGAGCACTATCCTCGAAGTAAGGCCCTGATTATGCTGGCAAAACGGGAGGCGTGCAGCCGCTCCATGAGGCCTTCATCGCTGTTCTGCTTTAGTTGAACGGTAGTCAGCTCTCCAAGACTCCTAGGGACTTTGCTTAAGCAACCGTTTCGGTACCAGAACACTGCGTAGAGCCAGGAAGCTTTGGTCCTGCGTGTATGCTGCGTGTGTACCTAGAAATTAGAGACTGATGGCACAAGGCTTGTTTTCCCATTAGGAAAGCTCCGTTCATGCGGCCTCGAAGCTACCGGAAAAGCATTGTTGTTGGCGGGGTTTTAGTCACTGCCGGCATGGTTCTGAGAAGAAAATGAGTTTTTTCGTAGAAACCTTGTGCTTCCAGTTCCTTGTAGGAAGCTCACCCTGCTCTGCTCTATACCTAAAGTGAAAGTCAACGTGAGACTTGCTTCGAAGTAAGGCCTTGATCATCCTTGCAAAACGGGAGGCGTGCAGCAGCTCCATGAGGCCTTCATCGTTGTTCTGCTTTAGTTTCACGGTAGTAAGCCTTTCAAGACTCCTAGGGACCTTGCTTCAGCACCCGTTTCGGTACCAGAACACTGCGGAGAGCCAGGAAGCTCTGGTCCTGCGTGTATGCTGCGTGTCAACCTAGAAATTAGAGACTGATGGCACAAGGCTTGTTTTCCCATTAGGAAAGCTCCGTTCATGCGGCCTCGAAGCTACCAGAAAAGCACTGTTGTTGCCTGGGTTTTCGTCACTGCCGACATGGTTCTGAGAAGAAAATGAGTTTTCATGGAAGAAACCTTGTGCTTCCAGTTCCTTGTTGGAAGCTCACCCTGCTCTGCTCTATACCAAAAGTGAAAGCCAAGGTGAGCCCTAGCCTCGAAGTAAGGCCCTGATTTGCCTTGCCAATGGGGAGGCGTGCAGCAGCTCCATGAGGCCTTCCTCACTGTTCTGCTTGAGTTTCACGGTAGTAAGCCTTTCAAGACTCCTAGGGACCTTGCTTCAGCACCCGTTTCCGTACCAGAATATTGAGGAGACACAGGAAGCTCTAGTCCTGTTAAGCAACTTCCAGCCCCGTAGGCCTTTTGGAACACCCCAGTGTTGGCTAGAGAAAGGCAACACACTGCACTCTTCCTTGGCAGAGCCAGATTACCTCAGCTCCACACAGGATTCACGACCACACTTCTCGACTGTCCTCCATGCAGTGGATGTAACCTCATTCCCCTAGCTGAACTCTATTGAGAAAAACACTCTGCTTCTAATCCCGTTTCACTTTTTACACTTCGAGTCACGCATCCTCAAGGGGGTGGTCGGCTTGCATTCCAAGTACAATTTAAGCACAGTTCTTGGTGTAACACAGCAGGTCTTTTGAAGAGGCACAGGTCTCTAAGTCTCCCTCGCGCATCCTTTGTTTAGGCACTTTGCTGCACGCAGAAAACCGGTCGTAGAAAAAAGTTGATTCAGGGGAAGCCCCAGTGGGGATCGTGAATCTCTTTTGACGTGGTAGCATCAACATGTACTTATGCTGCGTGTCAACCTGGAAATGGGAGACTGAAGGCACAAAGCTTGTTTTCCCGTTTTGAAAGCTCCATTCATGCGGCCTCGAAGCTACCTGAAAAGCACTGTTGTTACCGTGCTTTTCCTTACAGCCGGCATGGCACATAGAAGAAAATGAGTTTTCTCGAAAGAAACCTTGTGCTTCCAGTTCCTACTTGGAACCTCACCCTGCTCTGCTCTATACCAAACGTGAAAGTCAATGTGAGCACTAGCCTCGAAGTAAGGCCCTGATTATGCTGGCAAAACGGGAGGCGTGCAGCAGCTCCATGAGGTCTTCATCGCTGTTCTGCTTTAGTTGAACGGTAGTCAGCTCTCCAAGACTCCTAGGGACTTTGCTTAAGCAACCGTTTCGGTACCAGAACACTGCGTAGAGCCAGGAAGCTTTGGTCCTGCGTGTATGCTGCGTGTGTACCTAGAAATTAGAGACTGATGGCACAAGGCTTGTTTTCCCATTAGGAAAGCTCCGTTCATGCGGCCTCGAAGCTACCGGAAAAGCATTGTTGTTGGCGGGGTTTTAGTCACTGCCGGCATGGTTCTGAGAAGAAAATGAGTTTTTTCGTAGAAACCTTGTGCTTCCAGTTCCTTGTAGGAAGCTCACCCTGCTCTGCTCTATACCTAAAGTGAAAGTCAACGTGAGACTTGCTTCAAAGTAAGGCCTTGATCATCCTTGCAAAACGGGAGGCGTGCAGCAGCTCCATGAGGCCTTCATCGTTGTTCTGCTTTAGTTTCACGGTAGTAAGCCTTTCAAGACTCCTAGGGACCTTGCTTCAGCACCCGTTTCGGTACCAGAACACTGCGGAGAGCCAGGAAGCTCTGGTCCTGCGTGTATGCTGCGTGTCAACCTAGAAATGAGAGCCTGATGGCACAAGGCTTGTTTTCCCATTAGGAAAGCTCCGTTCATGCGGCCTCGAAGCTACCTGAAAAGCATTGTTGTTGCCTGGGTTTTCGTCACTGCCGACATGGTTCTGAGAAGAAAATGAGTTTTCATGGAAGAAACCTTGTGCTTCCAGTTCCTTGTTGGAAGCTCACCCTGCTCTGCTCTATACCAAAAGTGAAAGCCAACGTGAGCCCTAGCCTCGAAGTAAGGCCCTGATTTGCCTTGCCAATGGGGAGGCGTGCAGCAGCTCCATGAGGCCTTCCTCACTGTTCTGCTTGAGTTTCACGGTAGTAAGCCTTTCAAGACTCCTAGGGACCTTGCTTCAGCACCCGTTTCGGTACCAGAACACTGCGGAGAGCCAGGAAGCTCTGGTCCTGCGTGTATGCTGCGTGTCAACCTAGAAATTAGAGACTGATGGCACAAGGCTTGTTTTCCCATTAGGAAAGCTCCGTTCATGCGGCCTCGAAGCTACCAGAAAAGCACTGTTGTTGCCTGGGTTTTCGTCACTGCCGACATGGTTCTGAGAAGAAAATGAGTTTTCATGGAAGAAACCTTGTGCTTCCAGTTCCTTGTTGGAAGCTCACCCTGCTCTGCTCTATACCAAAAGTGAAAGCCAACGTGAGCCCTAGCCTCGAAGTAAGGCCCTGATTTGCCTTGCCAATGGGGAGGCGTGCAGCAGCTCCATGAGGCCTTCCTCACTGTTCTGCTTGAGTTTCACGGTAGTAAGCCTTTCAAGACTCCTAGGGACCTTGCTTCAGCACCCGTTTCAGTACCAGAATATTGAGTAGACACAGGAAGCTCTAGTCCTGTTAAGCAACTTCCAGCCCCGTAGGCCTTTTGGAACACCCCAGTGTTGGCTAGAGAAAGGCAACACACTGCACTCTTCCTTGGCAGAGCCAGATTACCTCAGCTCCACACAGGTTTCACGACCCATTTCTCGACTGTCCTCTATGCAGTGGATGTAACCTCATTCCCCTAGCTGAACTCTATTGAGAAAAACACTCTGCTTCTAATCCCGTTTCACTTTTTACACTTCGAGTCACGCATCCTCAAGGAGGTGGTCGGCTTGCATTCCAAGTACAATTTAAGCACAGTTCTTGGTGTAACACAGCAGGTCTTTTGAAGAGGCACAGGTCTCTAAGTCTCCCTCGCGCATCCTTTGTTTAGGCACTTTGCTGCACGCAGAAAACCGGTCGTAGAAAAAAGTTGATTCAGGGGAAGCCCCAGTGGGGATCGTGAATCTCTTTTGACGTGGTAGCATCAACATGTACTTATGCTGCGTGTCAACCTGGAAATGGGAGACTGAAGGCACAAAGCTTGTTTTTCCGTTTTGAAAGCTCCATTCATGCGGCCTCGAAGCTACCTGAAAAGCACTGTTGTTACCGTGCTTTTCCTTACAGCCGGCATGGCACATAGAAGAAAATGAGTTTTCTCGAAAGAAACCTTGTGCTTCCAGTTCCTACTTGGAACCTCACCCTGCTCTGCTCTATACCAAACGTGAAAGTCAATGTGAGCACTAGCCTCGAAGTAAGGCCCTGATTATGCTGGCAAAACGGGAGGCGTGCAGCAGCTCCATGAGGCCTTCATCGCTGTTCTGCTTTAGTTGAACGGTAGTCAGCTCTCCAAGACTCCTAGGGACTTTGCTTAAGCAACCGTTTCGGTACCAGAACACTGCGTAGAGCCAGGAAGCTTTGGTCCTGCGTGTATGCTGCGTGTGTACCTAGAAATTAGAGACTGATGGCACAAGGCTTGTTTTCCCATTAGGAAAGCTCCGTTCATGCGGCCTCGAAGCTACCGGAAAAGCATTGTTGTTGGCGGGGTTTTAGTCACTGCCGGCATGGTTCTGAGAAGAAAATGAGTTTTTTCGTGAGAAACCTTTTGCTTCCAGTTCCTTGTAGGAAGCTCACCCTGCTCTGCTCTATACCTAAAGTGAAAGTCAACGTGAGACTTGCTTCGAAGTAAGGCCTTGATCATCCTTGCAAAACGGGAGGCGTGCAGCAGCTCCATGAGGCCTTCATCGTTGTTCTGCTTTAGTTTCACGGTAGTAAGCCTTTCAAGACTCCTAGGGACCTTGCTTCAGCACCCGTTTCGGTACCAGAACACTGCGGAGAGCCAGGAAGCTCTGGTCCTGCGTGTATGCTGCGTGTCAACCTAGAAATTAGAGACTGATGGCACAAGGCTTGTTTTCCCATTAGGAAAGCTCCGTTCATGCGGCCTCGAAGCTACCAGAAAAGCACTGTTGTTGCCTGGGTTTTCGTCACTGCCGACATGGTTCTGAGAAGAAAATGAGTTTTCATGGAAGAAACCTTGTGCTTCCAGTTCCTTGTTGGAAGCTCACCCTGCTCTGCTCTATACCAAAAGTGAAAGCCAATGTGAGCCCTAGCCTAGAAGTAAGGCCCTGATTTGCCTTGCCAATGGGGAGGCGTGCAGCAGCTCCATGAGGCCTTCCTCACTCTTCTGCTTGAGTTTCACGGTAGTAAGCCTTTCAAGACTCCTAGGGACCTTGCGTCAGCACCCGTTTCAGTACCAGAATATTGAGTAGACACAGGAAGCTCTAGTCCTGTTAAGCAACTTCCAGCCCCGTAGGCCTTTTGGAACACCCCAGTGTTGGCTAGAGAAAGGCAACACACTGCACTCTTCCTTGGCAGAGCCAGATTACCTCAGCTCCACACAGGTTTCACGACCCATTTCTCGACTGTCCTCTATGCAGTGGATGTAACCTCATTCCCCTAGCTGAACTCTATTGAGAAAAACACTCTGCTTCTAATCCCGTTTCACTTTTTACACTTCGAGTCAAGCATCCTCAAGGAGGTGGTCGGCTTGCATTCCAAGTACAATTTAAGCACAGTTCTTGGTGTAACACAGCAGGTCTTTTGAAGAGGCACAGGTCTCTAAGTCTCCCTCGCGCATCCTTTGTTTAGGCACTTTGCTGCACGCAGAAAACCGGTCGTAGAAAAAAGTTGATTCAGGGGAAGCCCCAGTGGGGATCGTGAATCTCTTTTGACGTGGTAGCATCAACATGTACTTATGCTGCGTGTCAACCTGGAAATGGGAGACTGAAGGCACAAAGCTTGTTTTTCCGTTTTGAAAGCTCCATTCATGCGGCCTCGAAGCTACCTGAAAAGCACTGTTGTTACCGTGCTTTTCCTTACAGCCGGCATGACACATAGAAGAAAATGAGTTTTCTCGAAAGAAACCTTGTGCTTCCAGTTCCTACTTGGAACCTCACCCTGCTCTGCTCTATACCAAACGTGAAAGTCAATGTGAGCACTATCCTCGAAGTAAGGCCCTGATTATGCTGGCAAAACGGGAGGCGTCCAGCAGCTCCATGAGGCCTTCATCGCTGTTCTGCTTTAGTTGAACGGTAGTCAGCTCTCCAAGACTCCTAGGGACTTTGCTTAAGCAACCGTTTCGGTACCAGAACACTGCGTAGAGCCAGGAAGCTTTGGTCCTGCGTGTATGCTGCGTGTGTACCTAGAAATTAGAGACTGATGGCACAAGGCTTGTTTTCCCATTAGGAAAGCTCCGTTCATGCGGCCTCGAAGCTACCGGAAAAGCATTGTTGTTGGCGGGGTTTTAGTCACTGCCGGCATGGTTCTGAGAAGAAAATGAGTTTTTTCGTAGAAACCTTGTGCTTCCAGTTTCTTTTAGGAAGCTCACCCTGCTCTGCTCTATACCTAAAGTGAAAGTCAACGTGAGACTTGCTTCGAAGTAAGGCCTTGATCATCCTTGCAAAACGGGAGGCGTGCAGCAGCTCCATGAGGCCTTCATCGTTGTTCTGCTTTAGTTTCACGGTAGTAAGCCTTTCAAGACTCCTAGGGACCTTGCTTCAGCACCCGTTTCGGTACCAGAACACTGCGGAGAGCCAGGAAGCTCTGGTCCTGCGTGTATGCTGCGTGTCAACCTAGAAATTAGAGACTGATGGCACAAGGCTTGTTTTCCCATTAGGAAAGCTCCGTTCATGCGGCCTCGAAGCTACCAGAAAAGCACTGTTGTTGCCTGGGTTTTCGTCACTGCCGACATGGTTCTGAGAAGAAAATGAGTTTTCATGGAAGAAACCTTGTGCTTCCAGTTCCTTGTTGGAAGCTCACCCTGCTCTGCTCTATACCAAAAGTGAAAGCCAATGTGAGCCCTAGCCTCGAAGTAAGGCCCTGATTTGCCTTGCCAATGGGGAGGCGTGCAGCAGCTCCATGAGGCCTTCCTCACTGTTCTGCTTGAGTTTCACGGTAGTAAGCCTTTCAAGACTCCTAGGGACCTTGCTTCAGCACCCGTTTCCGTACCAGAATATTGAGGAGACACAGGAAGCTCTAGTCCTGTTAAGCAACTTCCAGCCCCGTAGGCCTTTTGGAACACCCCAGTGTTGGCTAGAGAAAGGCAACACACTGCACTCTTCCTTGGCAGAGCCAGATTACCTCAGCTCCACACAGGTTTCACGACCCATTTCTCGACTGTCCTCTATGCAGTGGATGTAACCTCATTCCCCTAGCTGAACTCTATTGAGAAAAACACTCTGCTTCTAATCCCGTTTCACTTTTTACACTTCGAGTCACGCATCCTCAAGGAGGTGGTCGGCTTGCATTCCAAGTACAATTTAAGCACAGTTCTTGGTGTAACACAGCAGGTCTTTTGAAGAGGCACAGGTCTCTAAGTCTCCCTCGCGCATCCTTTGTTTAGGCACTTTGCTGCACGCAGAAAACCGGTCGTAGAAAAAAGTTGATTCAGGGGAAGCCCCAGTGGGGATCGTGAATCTCTTTTGACGTGGTAGCATCAACATGTACTTATGCTGCGTGTCAACCTGGAAATGGGAGACTGAAGGCACAAAGCTTGTTTTTCCGTTTTGAAAGCTCCATTCATGCGGCCTCGAAGCTACCTGAAAAGCACTGTTGTTACCGTGCTTTTCCTTACAGCCGGCATGGCACATAGAAGAAAATGAGTTTTCTCGAAAGAAACCTTGTGCTTCCAGTTCCTACTTGGAACCTCACCCTGCTCTGCTCTATACCAAACGTGAAAGTCAATGTGAGCACTAGCCTCGAAGTAAGGCCCTGATTATGCTGGCAAAACGGGAGGCGTGCAGCAGCTCCATGAGGCCTTCATCGCTGTTCTGCTTTAGTTGAACGGTAGTCAGCTCTCCAAGACTCCTAGGGACTTTGCTTAAGCAACCGTTTCGGTACCAGAACACTGCGTAGAGCCAGGAAGCTTTGGTCCTGCGTGTATGCTGCCTGTCTACCTAGAAATTAGAGACTGATGGCACAAGGCTTGTTTTCCCATTAGGAAAGCTCCGTTCATGCGGCCTCGAAGCTACCGGAAATGCATTGTTGTTGGCGGGGTTTTAGTCACTGCCGGCATGGTTCTGAGAAGAAAATGAGTTTTTTCGTAAGAAACCTTTTGCTTCCAGTTCCTTGTAGGAAGCTCACCCTGCTCTGCTCTATACCTAAAGTGAAAGTCAACGTGAGACTTGCTTCGAAGTAAGGCCTTGATTATCCTTGCAAAACGGGAGGCGTGCAGCAGCTCCATGAGGCCTTCATCGTTGTTCTGCTTTAGTTTCACAGTAGTAAGCCTTTCAAGACTCCTAGGGACCTTGCTTCAGCACCCGTTTCGGTACCAGAACACTGCGGAGAGCCAGAAAGCTCTGGTCCTGCGTGTATGCTGCGTGTCAACCTAGAAATTAGAGACTGATGGCACAAGGCTTGTTTTCCTATTAGGAAAGCACCGTTCATGCGGCCTCGAAGCTACCTGAAAAGCATTGTTGTTGCCTGGGTTTTCGTCACTGCCGACATGGTTCTGAGAAGAAAATGAGTTTTCATGGAAGAAACCTTGTGCTTCCAGTTCCTTGTTGGAAGCTCACCCTGCTCTGCTCTATACCAAAAGTGAAAGCCAAGGTGAGCCCTAGCCTCGAAGTAAGGCCCTGATTTGCCTTGCCAATGGGGAGGCGTGCAGCAGCTCCATGAGGCCTTCATCGTTGTTCTGCTTTAGTTTCACGGTAGTAAGCCTTTCAAGACTCCTAGGGACCTTGCTTCAGCACCCGTTTCGGTACCAGAACACTGCGGAGAGCCAGGAAGCTCTGGTCCTGCGTGTATGCTGCGTGTCTACCTAGAAATTAGAGACTGATGGCACAAGGCTTGTTTTCCCATTAGGAAAGCTCCGTTCATGCGGCCTCGAAGCTACCAGAAAAGCATTGTTGTTGGCGGGGTTTTAGTCACTGCCGGCATGGTTCTGAGAAGAAAATGAGTTTTTTCGTTAGAAACCTTGTGCTTCCAGTTCCTTGTAGGAAGCTCACCCTGCTCTGCTCTATACCTAAAGTGAAAGTCCACGTGAGACTTGCTTCGAAGTAAGGCCTTGATTATCCTTGCAAAACGGGAGGCGTGCAGCAGCTCCATGAGGCCTTCCTCACTGTTCTGCTTGAGTTTCACGGTAGTAAGCCTTTCAAGACTCCTAGGGACCTTGCTTCAGCACCCGTTTCCGTACCAGAATATTGAGGAGACACAGGAAGCTCTAGTCCTGTTAAGCAACTTCCAGCCCCTTAGGCCTTTTGGAACACCCCAGTGTTGGCTAGAGAAAGGCAACACACTGCACTCTTCCTTGGCAGAGCCAGATTACCTCAGCTCCACACAGGATTCACGACCACACTTCTCGACTGTCCTCCATGCAGTGGATGTAACCTCATTCCCCTAGCTGAACTCTATTGAGAAAAACATTCTGCTTCTAATCCCGTTTCACTTTTTACACTTCGAGTCACGCATCCTCAAGGGGGTGGTCGGCTTGCATTCCAAGTACAATTTAAGCACAGTTCTTGGTGTAACACAGCAGGTCTTTTGAAGAGGCACAGGTCTCTAAGTCTCCCTCACGCATCCTTTGTTTAGGCACTTTGCTGCACGCAGAAAACCGGTCGTAGAAAAAATTTGATTCAGGGGAAGCCCCAGTGGGGATCGTGAATCTCTTTTGACGTGGTAGCATCAACATGTACTTATGCTGCGTGTCAACCTGGAAATGGGAGACTGAAGGCACAAAGCTTGTTTTCCCGTTTTGAAAGCTCCATTCATGCGGCCTCGAAGCTACCTGAAAAGCACTGTTGTTACCGTGCTTTTCCTTACAGCCGGCATGGCACATAGAAGAAAATGAGTTTTCTCGAAAGAAACCTTGTGCTTCCAGTTCCTACTTGGAACCTCACCCTGCTCTGCTCTATACCAAACGTGAAAGTCAATGTGAGCACTAGCCTCGAAGTAAGGCCCTGATTATGCTGGCAAAACGGGAGGCGTGCAGCAGCTCCATGAGGCCTTCATCGTTGTTCTGCTTTAGTTTCACGGTAGTAAGCCTTTCAAGACTCCTAGGGACCTTGCTTCAGCACCCGTTTCGGTACCAGAACACTGCGGAGAGCCAGGAAGCTCTGGTCCTGCGTGTATGCTGCGTGTCAACCTAGAAATTAGAGACTGATGGCACAAGGCTTGTTTTCCCATTAGGAAAGCTCCATTCATGCGGCCTCGAAGCTACCTGAAAAGCATTGTTGTTGCCTGGGTTTTCGTCACTGCCGACATGGTTCTGATAAGAAAATGAGTTTTCATGGAAGAAACCTTGTGCTTCCAGTTCCTTGTTGGAAGCTCACCCTGCTCTGCTCTATACCAAAAGTGAAAGCCAACGTGAGCCCTAGCCTCGAAGTAAGGCCCTGATTTGCCTTGCCAATGGGGAGGCGTGCAGCAGCTCCATGAGGCCTTCCTCACTGTTCTGCTTGAGTTTCACGGTAGTAAGCCTTTCAAGACTCCTAGGGACCTTGCTTCAGCACCCGTTTCAGTACCAGAATATTGAGTAGACACAGGAAGCTCTAGTCCTGTTAATCAACTTCCAGCCCCGTAGGCCTTTTGGAACACCCCAGTGTTGGCTAGAGAAAGGCAACACACTGCACTCTTCCTTGGCAGAGCCAGATTACCTCAGCTCCACACAGGTTTCACGACCCATTTCTCGACTGTCCTCTATGCAGTGGATGTAACCTCATTCCCCTAGCTGAACTCTATTGAGAAAAACACTCTGCTTCTAATCCCGTTTCACTTTTTACACTTCGAGTCACGCATTCTCAAGGAGGTGGTCGGCTTGCATTCCAAGTACAATTTAAGCACAGTTCTTGGTGTAACACAGCAGGTCTTTTGAAGAGGCACAGGTCTCTAAGTCTCCCTCGCGCATCCTTTGTTTAGGCACTTTGCTGCACGCAGAAAACCGGTCGTAGAAAAAAGTTGATTCAGGGGAAGCCCCAGTGGGGATCGTGAACCTCTTTTGACGTGGTAGCATCAACATGTACTTATGCTGCGTGTCAACCTGGAAATGGGAGACTGAAGGCACAAAGCTTGTTTTCCCGTTTTGAAAGCTCCATTCATGCGGCCTCGAAGCTACCTGAAAAGCACTGTTGTTACCGTGCTTTTCCTTACAGCCGGCATGGCACATAGAAGAAAATGAGTTTTCTCGAAAGAAACCTTGTGCTTCCAGTTCCTACTTGGAACCTCACCCTGCTCTGCTCTATACCAAACGTGAAAGTCAATGTGAGCACTAGCCTCGAAGTAAGGCCCTGATTATGCTGGCAAAACGGGAGGCGTGCAGCAGCTCCATGAGGCCTTCATCGCTGTTCTGCTTTAGTTGAACGGTAGTCAGCTCTCCAAGACTCCTAGGGACTTTGCTTAAGCAACCGTTTCGGTACCAGAACACTGCGTAGAGCCAGGAAGCTTTGGTCCTGCGTGTATGCTGCGTGTGTACCTAGAAATTAGAGACTGATGGCACAAGGCTTGTTTTCCCATTAGGAAAGCTCCGTTCATGCGGCCTCGAAGCTACCGGAAAAGCATTGTTGTTGGCGGGGTTTTAGTCATTGCCGGCATGGTTCTGAGAAGAAAATGAGTTTTTTCGTAGAAACCTTGTGCTTCCAGTTCCTTGTAGGAAGCTCACCCTGCTCTGCTCTATACCTAAAGTGAAAGTCAACGTGAGACTTGCTTCGAAGTAAGGCCTTGATCATCCTTGCAAAACGGGAGGCGTGCAGCAGCTCCATGAGGCCTTCATCGTTGTTCTGCTTTAGTTTCACGGTAGTAAGCCTTTCAAGACTCCTAGGGACCTTGCTTCAGCACCCGTTTCGGTACCAGAACACTGCGGAGAGCCAGGAAGCTCAGGTCCTGCGTGTATGCTGCGTGTCAACCTAGAAATTAGAGACTGATGGCACAAGGCTTGTTTTCCCATTAGGAAAGCTCCGTTCATGCGGCCTCGAAGCTACCTGAAAAGCATTGTTGTTGCCTGGGTTTTCGTCACTGCCGACATGGTTCTGAGAAGAAAATGAGTTTTCATGGAAGAAACCTTGTGCTTCCAGTTCCTTGTTGGAAGCTCACCCTGCTCTGCTCTATACCAAAAGTGAAAGCCAAGGTGAGCCCTAGCCTCGAAGTAAGGCCCTGATTTGCCTTGCCAATGGGGAGGCGTGCAGCAGCTCCATGAGGCCTTCCTCACTGTTCTGCTTGAGTTTCACGGTAGTAAGCCTTTCAAGACTCCTAGGGACCTTGCTTCAGCACCCGTTTCCGTACCAGAATATTGAGGAGACACAGGAAGCTCTAGTCCTGTTAAGCAACTTCCAGCCCCGTAGGCCTTTTGGAACACCCCAGTGTTGGCTAGAGAAAGGCAACACACTGCACTCTTCCTTGGCAGAGCCAGATTACCTCAGCTCCACACAGGATTCACGACCACACTTCTCGACTGTCCTCCATGCAGTGGATGTAACCTCATTCCCCTAGCTGAACTCTATTGAGAAAAACACTCTGCTTCTAATCCCGTTTCACTTTTTACACTTCGAGTCACGCATCCTCAAGGGGGTGGTCGGCTTGCATTCCAAGTACAATTTAAGCACATTTCTTGGTGTAACACAGCAGGTCTTTTGAAGAGGCACAGGTCTCTAAGTCTCCCTCGCGCATTCTTTGTTTAGGCACTTTGCTGCACGCAGAAAACCGGTCGTAGAAAAAAGTTGATTCAGGGGAAGCCCCAGTGGGGATCGTGAATCTCTTTTGACGTGGTAGCATCAACATGTACTTATGCTGCGTGTCAACCTGGAAATGGGAGACTGAAGGCACAAAGCTTGTTTTCCCGTTTTGAAAGCTCCATTCATGCGGCCTCGAAGCTACCTGAAAAGCACTGTTGTTACCGTGCTTTTCCTTACAGCCGGCATGGCACATAGAAGAAAATGAGTTTTCTCGAAAGAAACCTTGTGCTTCCAGTTCCTACTTGGAACCTCACCCTGCTCTGCTCTATACCAAACGTGAAAGTCAATGTGAGCACTAGCCTCGAAGTAAGGCCCTGATTATGCTGGCAAAACGGGAGGCGTGCAGCAGCTCCATGAGGCCTTCATCGCTGTTCTGCTTTAGTTGAACGGTAGTCAGCTCTCCAAGACTCCTAGGGACTTTGCTTAAGCAACCGTTTCGGTACCAGAACACTGCGTAGAGCCAGGAAGCTTTGGTCCTGCGTGTATGCTGCGTGTGTACCTAGAAATTAGAGACTGATGGCACAAGGCTTGTTTTCCCATTAGGAAAGCTCCGTTCATGCGGCCTCGAAGCTACCGGAAAAGCATTGTTGTTGCCTGGGTTTTCGTCACTGCCGACATGGTTCTGAGAAGAAAATGAGTTTTCATGGAAGAAACCTTGTGCTTCCAGTTCCTTGTTGGAAGCTCACCCTGCTCTGCTCTATACCAAAAGTGAAAGCCAAGGTGAGCCCTAGCCTCGAAGTAAGGCCCTGATTTGCCTTGCCAATGGGGAGGCGTGCAGCAGCTCCATGAGGCCTTCCTCACTGTTCTGCTTGAGTTTCACGGTAGTAAGCCTTTCAAGACTCCTAGGGACCTTGCTTCAGCACCCGTTTCCGTACCAGAATATTGAGGAGACACAGGAAGCTCTAGTCCTGTTAAGCAACTTCCAGCCCCTTAGGCCTTTTGGAACACCCCAGTGTTGGCTAGAGAAAGGCAACACACTGCACTCTTCCTTGGCAGAGCCAGATTACCTCAGCTCCACACAGGATTCACGACCACACTTCTCGACTGTCCTCCATGCAGTGGATGTAACCTCATTCCCCTAGCTGAACTCTATTGAGAAAAACACTCTGCTTCTAATCCCGTTTCACTTTTTACACTTCGAGTCACGCATCCTCAAGGGGGTGGTCGGCTTGCATTCCAAGTACAATTTAAGCACAGTTCTTGGTGTAACACAGCAGGTCTTTTGAAGAGGCACAGGTCTCTATGTCTCCCTCGCGCATCCTTTGTTTAGGCACTTTGCTGCATGCAGAAAACCGGTCGTAGAAAAAAGTTGATTCAGGGGAAGCCCCAGTGGGGATCGTGAATCTCTTTTGACGTGGTAGCATCAACATGTACTTATGCTGCGTGTCAACCTGGAAATGGGAGACTGAAGGCACAAAGCTTGTTTTCCCGTTTTGAAAGCTCCATTCATGCGGCCTCGAAGCTACCTGAAAAGCACTGTTGTTACCGTGCTTTTCCTTACAGCCGGCATGGCACATAGAAGAAAATGAGTTTTCTCGAAAGAAACCTTGTGCTTCCAGTTCCTACTTGGAAACTCACCCTGCTCTGCTCTATACCAAACGTGAAAGTCAATGTGAGCACTAGCCTCGAAGTAAGGCCCTGATTATGCTGGCAAAACGGGAGGCGTGCAGCAGCTCCATGAGGCCTTCATCGCTGTTCTGCTTTAGTTGAACGGTAGTCAGCTCTCCAAGACCC